>NW_024412406.1:28316652-28454235 GCF_014898765.1 Herpailurus yagouaroundi | reverse complement strand
CAAAAAGGTCAACAATTTTGATTTGAAAAGTAAAAACTAATGAGAGAAAAACATGACTGTGGTTATTTCAAAAGCAAAAGGCTATAATGAATGAAATGTGAGAGCTGAATCTTAGTGTTTTCACGTGAACGTAAAACTGTTCAGGTTAACCATATTCTAAAGAGTTAAGCCATGTGAAATTGTAAAGCCTCTGATCAGTAATCCAGCCGGATTCCCCTCAACTCCAAAAAGACTGATTCGCTCAAGCCGCGAATGTCCTTTCAGTTACTTCTGCAAGTGTTTTTGATATTAGTACTTTGAATGCTCATTTTTTGAGAACATCAACGCAGTTCCTCTCTTAAAAATGACGTCGTTGCCCTCGACGGCCGAAACATATTTCTAGGTATTTGATCAAAACTGCTGATTTAAAAAGCCATCATTCATCAGAGCGTTCGCGTAAGAACTTTTGCAAGGTGCAAGCGAGATGCTGCGGCTCGGTGGGGGAGGGGGAAGAAAAAGCCAGCACGTACCAGTTGTGCACCATGAGTTTCTGCACGGCCAGAAGAGCGTTGTAGCGAACCTGCTGGTCCTCATGGTGCATGTGGTTCATTACCAGCTGCTTCCCGCCAAGCTGCTCGATAACCCTGCGGAACAGAAGGCACTTTGTGAAGATGCGGCAATTACTTCCCAGCTCCCGCTGTCAGCCAGCGGAAGGCCCGTGTAGCAAAGTGACAAGGGACTTTAAAGAGGAAAGTTACAAGATGTAAGTAAGCCAACACGCGTCTTTAAAACTTTTTTTTTTTTTTTTCCCCCTGAATCACAGATTCAACGTATTCCAAGATATTCTCTCTGGAATCCCCACTGGTGAATCCGGCTATCAGTCTCGTTTCCTAATCCAGGCACTTCTCATCTACCTGGGTGTCTCACAGCCCGCTGCAGTCTTCTGGCTCCTGTTCTCGGTCACCGCTTTCTAAGCTGCCGAGTGTTACAACTTCTTTGTTGCCGGTATTCGCGGCTTGCTTAAAACCGGTATACTCAACACCATCTAGTGTCTGTACCCGTATCAGGTCAATATCAAGTCCACCGGCTGCCGTGCGGGGAGACAGCTCAGATGCAGACAGCAGGGAACACAGGGTTAAAAAGCACCTGGTGGAAGCCATGTTAATTTCCTGAGAAAGACTCATCTTTAAGACAGCCGCCCTCGCTTACAATGATGCGATATGCCACGTGATGTCCTGGCCAGTGAAACGGAGGAGGAAGTTCCGACTGTCAAGGGCACCCAGATGACTGCCAGCCGACACTGCTTTCTGTCGCTGTGTCCCCTACCACCATGAACCCCCCGGTCACCACAGATGCAAAAATGAAGTGAAGACGCGATTCGCTTCGCGAACAGAAAGAGGTTCTGTGTGCTGCTGCGGGGGTGTGGCTGCGGGGACAGCTGTGGGGGCTCCTACGTCCACACGGCAACGTGGAGCCCGCAGCCTGACCGTCGGTGGAGAGCGGCACCTCCACACACAGTCGGCGATAAGGCACTAGGAACTCTGGTAGAGGAAGACGGTCCCGAGGATGGGCGGATGGGGCAAGCGTGAGAGGGCGGCTTTTACCTGCATACCTTTTTATACTTCCTTTTTAAAACATCTCTTTTGAAAAATGTATTGACATCGAGGGGGAAAGAATAGCATAATTATAACCGAACATTAATCGCCTGTCATGTGTCAGGTCCTCTGCTTTAACACCTCACTTTATCCAGCATCAGCTCTGCTCTTTCTCAGATATGTTCCGCTGAGTCATTTAATCTAGTCAATCCCTTCCTGGCAAATGAAGGGAACCCGGACACTTCCTTTACAGTATGGTATTAAGCCCAAAGGTCTTTGTAAAGCCCAGGTCCCCGCAATACAGTAAGCCCATGTCTGCTGCTATGATGATGATGACAGTGATCACGGTGAGGGTGATGAGGACGCAGGGGCTGTTCCCCTTCAACCTATTCTCCTCACTGTGGTCAAAGTGACCTTGCCAAAAATTTGAATTGTCACTTGCCCTGATTAAAAACAAAACAATGGCTGACTGGGTTCTTCACAGTCTGGGCTGGACTTCCTGTCCAAGTGCCTCACAGAGCACGGTCGCCTACCTGTGCTCTCTGCACAGACTCCCTTGACCTTCTTTCAGGTCCGTCAGCCACAGGGCCTTAGCACATGTTGCTTTCTCTCCCAGAAGTTTTCCCACTTCATATGACACATAACTTCTATTCGTCTTTCAGATCTTGCCTCAACTCTTCCTTCCTCAAAGAAGCCTTCTCTTTCTCCACTTTAATCCCCCAAATATGCCCTTTTCGTGGCACTTTGTATCCTCCTTTCATTGTATTCATGAGCTGCAACTGTGTACCTGAATGACTTATGAAAATATTACATGTGTCTCCCTCATTATGCAAGAAGATCCATGAAGGGCAAATCTATGCGTGGTTTTGCTTACCCTCTGTTCCAAAGGGCTCAAGACAGAAGGCCCTCGTCAAACATCTATTAACCACATTATTACATTTTATTAATATGTACATTAATAACAATGTCTATTATCACCCAGTTTATTTTTCTCCGAATGACATCACTAAAGGACCGGTAAGCCTTCAAAAAACAGAGGCCTTTACTGCAGCCAAAGTGCCTGAAGATAACCCTCCCTCAACTGCTCTAGCACACTGTTACTAGAATTCCAAACAATTGTAATAGCAAACATTTACACAGCACGCACTGCCTGCCGGCTTGTCATCTCTGCACCTCCCATGATGAACTCTTCCAAGAGCGGTGAGTAGTCTAGGCTGGCCATCGGGATAAACCATAGAGAACGGAGATTTAAAAGAGAAATACGCAAGTCAAGAGTAACACTGAAGAAGAAGAGAGCCACAAGGCCCAACGTGCCTTCCTCTCACATGTGCGCGAGACTCCCCCACTGCCGTGCTGCAAAATACGGACCTGCCGGGGCGCCTGGGTGGCGCAGTCGGTTAAGCGTCCGACTTCAGCCAGGTCACGATCTCGCGGTCCGGGAGTTCGAGCCCCGCGTCAGGCTCTGGGCTGATGGCTGATGGCTCAGAGCCCGGAGCCTGCTTCCGATTCTGTGTCTCCCTCTCTCTCTGCCCCTCCCCCGTTCATGCTCTGTCTCTGTCCCAAAAATAAATAAACGTTGAAAAAAAAAATAAAAAAAAAAAAAATATGGACCTGCCTACTCTGATGACTTAACCGGGCATCAGTTTACCCGACATCTTTGTAACCAGGCTAATTTTCTGGAACTGCTGAAACTGATACGTACACACGTATAAGATGACAATAATAATATGAGCTCCTCTGCCTCAGTAGCTACTGAGATGCCAAATCCACAGATATGAGACACTAAGGGGAAACCGTGAGAGAACGTCACATACAGAATTTATAAAGAACTCTAGTGATTTTTAATCCCCTTAGGGATTAAATTCTATTTCCACCATTAAAGGATCCAAGGAGGGGAAGGACGATTTCTGAGTGTTCTGTAGAACGTGACGGGCCCCGAGGTAGGTCCCTGCCCTGCAGAAGAGAAAAAGGTGCTGACGGCTTCCAACCCCACGCCAAGCAAACCACACACAGAGGCAGGGAGGACAGCGGCCTGGTGCCTGACAGCGGCATGAGCCCGAGAGGTCACAGTAACCCACAGCAGCAAGGAAGAGGGGGCTGTGTCAGGCTCGGCCGACGTTCCCAGAGCCTGGGGTGTCAAGAAGTTTGAGTGGCACCACGAGCCGGAGGAGGCTCACGGCGGCTCGGCCCAACCACAGGGGCTGCGGTGGGTGGCCCAGAAAAGGGGCCTCCAACGAACCCAAAAAAGTGCTCCCAAGAGAAATTACCAGCTTCAGACACCCAGCAGGGGCGAGAACATAAAGCAGCCGTCAGTAACAGCAAGCAAGAAAACCCCTGCTCCTCCCCGTCGCCTCCACCTTCTCCGCTCACCGGCCTCAGGAAGACTGAGGCAACGGCAGGTAAGCTCAGGGAAACAGAGCCAGGAAGAGGAGGGACTGTGGGCCTGTACCTGCTGAGGGCATCGCAAAGAGAGACGTCCTTCCTGTGAGTACGCAGCGAGAAGGACTGCTGAGTGTCTTCAACGAGACGCTTTCCGTGATTTAAAACGGTCACGGGGCTGTCATCTCGGCATGAGGGGAAAAGGACTGCAACCCACCTCGGCTTTCATCCAAAGGCACGGAAAGATTATCATCACGGAGGAAGTTTCAAAGGGGGTTGCGGGGACAGATCCAAAGCCATTCTCACTTCACTGCAAACTGCCTACTCAGCCGCCCGATCTGTGTGGGTACGGATGAGCCTCTTTGGGGGGGGCTGGCAGGGCCGGCTTCCGTGTCCTGCTGTTTAACCCAACAGCCCCGTCTGCCCCTGCCCTTGCCTACCCCTCTCAGAGGGACTTCCGTGCTTCGAGAGTCTGGAAGCAGGACTCTGAGACACTCATCCACTCCCTCTTTTCTCTTCCACGCTGTCCAGTGCCCCCCGGGGTTAATGGGTTCGGTACCAGGAAGGCACAGCACATTCTCCAAAAGTGACTTTGCCGGTGAAGATTCTAGTTTGGCCTCTATCTGTTATCTCCGTTGTCAAGTATCTCAAATAGCTTGGAATTCAAGCAAGTAGGAAAGGAATTCTTTACCGGGCCCCCGATGGACACCTCCAACACACAAAATACAGCCGACTCTCATTATTTATGGGAGTTGTGTTCTCTTAAAAGTCACCATGAACCCTGATTTAGTGAATACTGAGACTCCTAGGGGAAACACAGGATTACGTTCCTGCAAGCCTCTGGTCACGACATCGTTATCAACCTGTCGATACAAAGCCTTGTTTTACATGTTTCTGTTTGAAGACACTGATTTAACCAACGTTGTTGACTCATTAACACTGAACTCACGGCCAAGAGCGCTAGAACTCCTGCCCGAATGAAGCTTACCTAACGTATGTACTTCCTCCATAAGGCACATAATGCCTTCTTGTACTTAGCAACACTGAACAGCACGTCAGCACGATGCTCGGGGGGCCATTTCACACAGTGAAATCACCAACAAAAAGCACGAAAATGCAAAATACATGACACTAAACGAATCCCAAGAAGGACACCGGCTTACAGCACAAGAGCTAAGACAAGAAGGCAGAGTATCGCCTTGTTTGCCTAGCTGTGCGTCCAGCAACTCAAACGTTCCTTCCTCTGCTCTGCACACGTCCACAGATGATCTCGAAAGCATGAGTATTTGGGGATTATCAATAAATTTTAACCAATAGGCAAATTCACAAATATAGAATGCACAAAAAACAAGGATCAACTGTATGTGAGTAAATATAATCTCAGAAAGCTGCCATATTGTATGTGAAATATGATGGATTTAAAGAACAGAGATCATATACCATTTATAACAACAGTAACATTTTTATAGGTGTCAGCTATAGTTTTTACATATAACATGTTATACATATAACATATAGCTTCATAGTTTTTACCTCATGTAATCCTCACAGCAAATGTGCCGCCTACTCCTCTATAAAGTGGTTTTTTGACATTTTAAACCCTCGCCCCTTTATACTATCTTCTCATATTACCAGCAGCAAGTAAATTTTGAAGACTTTGGCTTTTAATAATGTACATTATTACATTTATTATATTATTTCATAGTATTCATATTATATTATTAAGCATATATATTATTAAGTATTCATATTATATTATTATATCATTTTCAAACCATAAACGTTACTGCCCTCCACTCTGGAAATTCCAACAGGTCTCACAGAGTGGACAGACAACCTCCACTCCACTGAAACTCACTGCTATAAAAGAGACAGACATTTCCCATCTTCTAAATTTAATTGAAACACCAATTCCTTTCAGATTATACAGGATGTCCAAAATCACTGATGCGTGAAAAAAAATGGTGAGAAAAGATTCCCAGTTAATATATTAACACAAGACATCATTAAAAAGACAGGATATTTAAATGATTTGATTTAGAACTAGACCCGAGCACTTTGTTGATAAGCTATTGCCTAATAGGGAAAAACTTGCTAACTGTATTTCAAAACAAGTTGAGTTGGTAGCATGTTAGGCTTTAAAGACCTAGAATATTATAATATATGGTTAACAAGCTCAGTACTGGTTAACAACTTTTAAGGAATGTACCAGCCGGTGAAACACAGAAACGCAATTTTAGAGTAAGCTTTAAAAATCCTAAAAAGTACAGAACCATTTTTGTTTGTCATAAAGGTCTTTGTCCTCTCAATGTAATTCTGTAATATATAACATAGTCACATAAAAGACCCTGGTAAGGATTCTACTGTTTAGCATTCAATTCGTGGCTAATGAAATCATATCACACTGTAACACATTATAACATATTACGATTCCAAAACATATTCTAAAAATGGTTAAGCTGCATGTATGATTTCATTTACACCCAAGCAGGTACTCTCATGTCCATGTAACAATACACCCTCTAGAGTCTACAAGTTTAACGGCACAGAAATCACTATTCTGTTCACTGTTTTGTATTATTCTAGTTTGTTCCCCTTAACATTTTAAAAAACAAAAACAATACAGGAAAATATTTATCAGACTTCCGAATGGGTAAGTTCTTTCTAAGCATAAAAGTAGTGAGAGAAACCACAAAGGTTTTCACTGGAATGTAAAACATTAATGCCTAGTGAATTAATGAATTTCAATATATGGTAACTGAAACATACATGATAAAAATCTTATGAATAGAGTAATACTGTAAACAGCAAACTTTTAAAATGTCCGCCGTAAATGTGGCAACTAAATTCCCTAC
Source organism: Herpailurus yagouaroundi (assembly GCF_014898765.1). NCBI lineage: Eukaryota > Metazoa > Chordata > Mammalia > Carnivora > Felidae > Herpailurus > Herpailurus yagouaroundi. Next base: position 28,447,427 of record NW_024412406.1, on the reverse strand, counting down.
AAATCACATAAGCAATCAAAATACAAATTGAAAAGCACCAGGTACCAGTTTCCCCTGTGGGAGTTTAAAGAGAAATGAATACATTCATTGCTGCCGAGAGGGTGGTAAAGACACTATTCTCTCACATGCGGCTGCTTGGAGCCTGAAGTGCCCTACATTTAATACTGTTTTTAAGATCTCAGAAGTACTTATATACTTTCTCTCGTGGAGTGTATTTAAGGGACCAGAAAAAAAGGAAACAATCAGAAATGTTTGCAAAGACGTTCGCTGTGTTTTGATAATAATGAAAAGCTGGAAACGTATCAAATAGCCACTAGTAAGATTTGAGCAAATTGGAATACTTTCATCTATAGGTAGCATTATTTATATTTTTAAAAATTTGTCGATGGGAAATACGAAAAAATGAATAAAAATAGGTCACAAGAGGGGCGCCTGGGTGGCGCAGTCGGTTAAGCATCCGACTTCAGCCAGGTCACGATCTCGCGGTCCGTGAGTTCGAGCCCCGCGTCAGGCTCTGGGCTGATGGCTCGGAGCCTGGAGCCTGTTTCCGATTCTGTGTCTCCCTCTCTCTCTGCCCCTCCCCCGTTCATGCTCTGTCTCGCTCTGTCCCCAAAATAAAAAACGTTGAAAAAAAAAATTTTTTTTAAATAAAATAAAATTAAAAAAAAATAGGTCACAAGAGATATTATAATCAACATTTTGGGAGAAAAATGTATGCATAGAGGGAAAAAAAACAAAAATAAATAAACCATTATTTTTACCTCAGGGCTGCAGTACTGTTTTTTCTTTATTATTCTTTTCTTTTTCAAGTTTCCTATAGGAAGAATGTTACTTTTCGTGATAATTCTCATTTAGAAGAGAAAAATTAATTGGGTTTTACTGATAAAAAGTTAATGCCACCCTCAGAACAAGTTACTAATTTTTATTCGTATGTGCCATGTGAGGCTTTGTACGAAGAAAAATAGAGATACTTACCTCATACAAAAGTGCGCATTTTAAAAGAATAAGGAATGCTTTTGGTAGCTCTTTCTCTCAAATTTATTATGCCCTCCTGCGTGGTGAACAATATGCCTCGTCGGACAGAGTTTCTCTTTTTCCGAGTTCACAGTCCGGTGGGGCGGGGGGACACAACCAGGTTATCTCTATGCACACACTGGAAGATGCTACAGAATGAGTACACGTACGGGACACTGGTCTGTGCACAGAAAATCAGACACGTTTTTGTGCTCTGTTTTAATGGCAGTGTACTGGCTCGCCAGATTAAAAAAAGAACTCCTCCATCAGTCAGTATTTCTACCTGCAGACACAGAAACTTGACTACCTAGTTAAAACAGTGAAAGAATTCCCTGAGAGGCAGCTACGGCTCGGAAGGCTGGGGAGCCAAGCGTGAAGGCTCGTCCACACTGAATCGCAATCAGGCAACCAAAGTAGCAGCCCGGCAAGCGTGCTACCCGGGCGAGGCGCAGGAGCCTACGTTCACACCGCGGGCACCCAGACACCGGGTGCTGCTGCCTCCCTCCTCGTGGGGCCTGGCCACGGAGGCTGCCTGGAGGCGATGCCTGCTTATCCCCACTGCCCTCCAGCCCTCGCTCCAGCTGGAAGTCCGGGGCAGGGGGATCGGGTCGGCTGAGCTAGGCCGGAGGCATGAGGCATGTGGCCAGAAGCAAAGGAGTTTAGGAGAGCACACTGCTGGCACCTTTATCCTCTACAGTGAAGGGGAGCACGTGCCTTGGACGGTGGGAACTTCCTCGGATATAGGAAGACTGTTTATTTTTTTTTTTTTTTATTTTTTTTAACGTTTATTCATTTCTGAGAGAGAGAGAGAGAGAGAGAGAGAGAGAGACAGAGCATGAGCGGGGGAGGGGCAGAGAGAGAGGGAGACACAGAATCGGAAGCAGGCTCCAGGCTCCGAGCCATCAGCCCAGAGCCCGACACGGGGCTCGAACTCACGGACCGCGAGATCGTGACCTGAGTTGAAGTCGGACGCCCAACCGACTGAGCCACCCAGGCGCCCCTAGGAAGACCGTTCAGATGCCGCACTCCTTAAAGGAAAAGAAAGAGACGTGTTCGCTGCGGCATGCCAGGCGGGGGTGGGGGGTGCGCTGGCACAAGCCCCAGGAGGGCGTGCCGTGCGACGTTCTGCTGGTCGGAGCAATCGCACTAGCCCCCACTCGTGCCACCGAGTTCTGCAGGCAAAGGGGCACGCTCTCCCGGGAGCAACTCTCGGGCTCTAGTCATCGAAGTGTGATTTCTGGGCGTCTGTCAGGGCCACCGGTGGTCTGGTGCCCTCTGAGGACAAAGCACTGGAACAGTTTTACTCGCACCCCATCATACACATTTGAAAAATAAGGTTAAGAAGCTGTGTTTGTTTCTGTGGACCCTTTACAAGAACTGAACTGGCAGGCACAGTTGACAGGGCAAATTCACTTGGGCCCTTCTTTTCATGCTATTTCCATTTATCGACAACGATTATTAACTTTGCAGCTGGGGAGGAGAATTACTGTTATGTTGTGCTCTCCACCCAAATTTACAAAAACAAGCTACTGAATCAAAAGGGTTTCTTTGGACTACAAAAAGGAGTCGTGAAAATAACAACAAATATGTAAAACCACAGCGAACAGGACCCCATTTTGAATATCGTCTGTAAATGTGCTTGGAAAGACAAATCTGAGTGTGATGAAAGAAAATGACAGGCAGGAAATAGGGTATTTAGTACCGAAATACTCATCACTGGACCAGCAGTACATTCACCTGTCGCCTCCAAAACATTTCCGATATGAAACCTTGTCACCTGATTGATTTTACTGTGTGAGATGGAGAAAGGGACAAAGTTCAAAATGAGACAACGTTCTGACATTCCTGCTGTGTGATGAAGGGTACAAATCATGCCTAAGAAACCCGCCAAAGGAAAAAAGTCCACCACAAAGAACATCCTGTTCTCAGGGAAAGCCACATTTCCTTTCTTTGTAATGTTTAAAATCACATGATGTCAAAAACATATAGTGGAGAAGAGTACAGCTGAGCCTTGAAACACGGGGCCGGGGGAGGTTTGCACACCAACGCCCCACACAGTTAAAAATCAACATACCACTTTTGATTCCCCATAACGTAACTGCTCATAGCCTATGGCTGACTGCAAGTCTTACTAATAACAGTCAACGAGCACATATTTTGTATGTTATATCACATGCTGTATTCTTACAACAAAGTTAAAGAAACGGAAACGTTAAGAAAATCATAAGATAAAATACACTTAAGTGGACCCACACAACTCAAACCAGTGTTGTTCAAGAGTCAGTTGAAACTGCTATCATGCAGGACAGCAGATGCTTTTAACAACTGGACAAAATTACCCATTTCACTTTTATCAAACACCTAAACAGTACTTATTGCTATCTGCTGAGTGCTGTTCTAAGTTCATTACATATGTACTCATTTGGTCTTCACATTTACAGATAAGGAAACTGAGGCACACGGAGGCTATATGACATGCCACAGTTGCACGGTTATCACATGGCAGAGCTGGGACTTGAACCTAAGCAGACAAGTTTAGTCTGCGCACTTAACCACTGTAATTCTGTGCTGATGTCTGTGGTGCCCACTAGCTTAGCATGGGTACCGTGCACGTACGGAGGAGATACTCCAAAGATATCTTTGGAGGGCATAATCGGGGCACGAAGTTCATGGGCTCACCACTGACAGAGGACTAGTTATGTGCAGCAGGGAGAGTTATTGCTCCATGGAGAAAGAGATTTGACTACTGCCTTGGAACAACAACGTGCCTACTGATCTTGTTAGTGTCAAAAAGAACAAGTGTGAATTTGATCAAGTTACAACCACTGAGTGAAGAAAAACACGGGCGCTTAAGACTGCCTTTCTAAACGGAAGCACGTCTTTTGTATTTTGGAGAGAACTTATTCAATTTCCTTGCTGGCATGATTTTTCCTTACGTACTACGGAATGATCACCATTGGTTTCCTCAGTATGTGACACATAAGACAGTATTTTTAGCGACGACACCAGTAAAGATCCTTTTCCGTTATTCTAAGTAACTTAGCAATGCAGTCGTCATCTTGAATAGGTTAAAAACACGAATAAAAATATCAACGTCAAATCTGAGATACCAATGTAACTTTTCAGGGTGACTGCATTGTGGTAAAAATGGATACATCCCTGAAAGTTTGAATTTTTTCCAAATCTTAATGTTTTTATTTTATTAATGGAGAAAGACAATGAGAACTACAGTTAAAAGCTACATCCACAAGCTACAACTGAGTTTAAAGAAATACTTTTATATGGCCAAATGCAGCCACAAAGTTGTTTTGTCTCTGTCTCACACATAGCAACATTCCATTTCCCTGCTTTTACACGGGATGGGCCGGTCAACTTGGTACACGAACTATTAAAGCAGACTTCAGTGAGAAGTCTGAATCCATGTACGATCTGAATATCCAGAACTATCTTCAAGAGACTTTAAACTGTTGAAGCCACTCCTGCCAACTTACTGCAGTGAGTTAACAGTTTTTCAAATTTAGTAGCAATAAAAAATAAGAAAGTGCATAGAGAAAGTGTGTATGATTCAAGCATTGTTATCGATACCTCAGTAAAAAGATCACACGCAAAATAATGTCTATAACTGGCACCAAAGAGTTATCAGTAATTTAAACGTGAATTAGATTTTTTGAGTGAGGATTAATTTTTAAAATATTTGTTTCAAATTATGGGTCTGCTAACCCACTGACTATTTATTAAGTTTGAGAAACACTCCCATGTAGGAAGATGTGGGAATGACTTCACAGAGAGAGAATGCTACATTTTTTCAAGCGGATTCAAAGAGAATGAGAGTCTTCAGGAGCTATGTGATAAGAAAATACTTTGGAAATTTATCTCAAAGAAGAGGGAGCAGAAAACCGTACAGAAACGAAGCTACTCTGAGATATACTGGTGAGGGGCTTCAAAAAAGAATATATATACTAGTCCATGGGCCCATGAAAGCCACTGGAAGGATAGAGAAAAACAGTAGCATGCCAGTTTCAGGCAAAAAAAAAGACTCTTAGGCAGCGTTTCAGCACTGAGGACGGATACAGTGGACGCCACCAGCGATAACGCAGCCTGAAGAAGGTAAAGCCCGGAGTGCGAGACAGTCCGTCACCAGGAAGACAGTAGGAACGGGAGAAAAGCAGGGATATGGCAGCGATGGACTGTGTGAAGGCACAACAGGCTTGGGAGCAGCGGCAGATGTTGTGTAAAAACAGTGTATCCGTAAGACACATTTGAAACACGAGCTGGTAGTAACAACTTGCTACTGTAAGAAGGTTACTTCTTAAGTTTTTCACCACCTTTATGATTTTAGAATGAGGATGTATCTAGATTTGCCTTTTAGCTTCCCTCTCCAAGAGTACTATAAATAAGCCCAGTTACATATCTAGGAAGGATCCATCTATCATCTGTTTTTCATATAAAACATATCTTAGATGGGCTAGGGACCTTGGCTATTAGATGTAGATATATATAGATATGTATCTATATATATAGAGAGAGAGATATATATATATCTCTCTTTATATATATATAGTAAAATTTGCCTTTATCTTATCTAAAGATCCTCAATTTTTTCATAATAGGCTATTTTTAAATGGTATTAATGTTAGATAGTTCTTAATATCACAGTGTTAAGAACTACAAAAGGTCTTGGCTTTCATCCCACTTGCAAGCAAGTAAAGCTGTCACAGTTTCATAAATGCGGGTAGAAGACATGAGACTCCTGGGTCAGAGACTGATAGTTTGTTACTCAAGGTAACAGTAGCAGTAAGAATATTAGCACTTTGTGCTGGTTCCCAAGCCACAATTTCCGTAAGAAAACATGAAGAGAGCTAAATGAACCCTGCACACACAGTGTAAAGAAGAGGAACCTTGAACTTAGGGAACCCACAACTCTCATAATGGACAGTAAGCATCCTTTGTTCCTAGGAAGACGTCTATTTGAAAAGGGCATTCAGTGCCTCAATATGCAAGAAGGGCAGAAAGGTGAGATAAATATCTCCCTGCATATACCCTTATTTCTACATCATCTTGTTTTCTGGCAAGTTTACCTGAATACGTCACTCCACTGGTCACTGTGAATAATCCAGCTGATGCAAGCAGAGATCAAATAGCACCAGAAAAAAGCCAACCTTGCAGTCCTGATCTTATCCATGTCCCCCAAGGTCCTAGGCCTAACCAGCTGAAAAAATACCATAAAGCACCAAGGTCTACTTAAAATTCAATGGCTTTCCACTTAAGTTTCTGTATTGACCTTTACACTTGGCATTAAACCAGGTACAAGTGGATACATTAAAAATGTGCAGATTCTTCTTTGGCTCACGAAGGAAGTCTAGAGCAATTCTGTCACCTAACTTGGCCAATGAGTTGAAGGTAACTAGAGTGTCTTCCAGTGTTAAGGCACACGGTATCACTGATCACTTCTTTTTGGGAAACTCCACTGAATCAGCAAAGGTAGCTCCTATTAATAGAAATCTCCACGTTCATATAAGGACCACAGGATCAACTGGTAGTGTTTCCTTAAATAAAAGGCTCCTTATGACTACCCCTAATGTGTAAGTTTTGGGAAGGGAAGCAAGTTAATGCCTGGCCTTCATACAGGAAGTATAACACCAGGGGTTGATACTCATGGCCTCTGCAAAGAAAGTGTTTACAATTGTTGGGCCACCCAAAGAGATCTTCATCAGCAGTGGTGGTGAGGCGGGGACCAGGTGAAAGCAGAAGTTGATGGTGCCCTCGGGTGGCTTCCCAGATGGATGATAAACCTTAGGGGTCTCAGTTCAAGTCAAATGGCTGAGTCTACTCCTGGTTTTAGGAAAGACTGACCTACTTATCTCTGGTAGCAGATGGGTGACATTTATCTGCTCCTTGGAATGGCTGAGGGAGGCTGAGGGATAGACATAAAGAGCTACTGACAGGTATTTTGCTTGGGAGGTGCAAAACCTCTTATTATCCCTTTCGTTTCCAATAGGTTTCTCAATAAGGCTAAAGGGAATGGCCATCAAATCGTGACAGCGCTCCCTGGAGGTAGATGACAGACGCAGCAGTCAATTAAACATAAAGTGTGCAACGGTTCATAGATCTTCAGGAGGAAAGCTCTAGGGAAAATTCACTGAAAAATAAAGATTAACATTCTCCCTCCCCTGTGTCTCTGGGGAATGAGGTATTTTTCTGTTTGCAGGTGCTAAGGTTGTTACCCTTCCACTGCTACCAAATCCATGTGTCCCAGCCCAGCAGCTATAACTTCACCACTTTCCAGTCAGTGACTAAATGCACGCAAAGCTTTGGTCTAGAAGGGTCAAGTGACAAGAAGGACAAGAGCACTGCTGTAAAACTTGCAGAGATGGGCTATAGGAATGACGTCTGCAAGATGGCTGAATAAAGGACATCCTTCAAATGCATCTCCCCTCATCAACAGCAATAATTTGGCATCCGACCATGGAAAAAGCACCTTCATGGGAACTTCGGGATGCTATCTGGTGCACTCTCCAACTCAGGAAAGACATTCTGAGAAGGCAGGCTCACACCCAGGCAGCTCACTCACTGACTGTGGTCTTAGCCACAGGCCCAGAAACAGCTCTGTGCCCTGAAAATTCTGCTACGGTCCCAATGGCTTTGGTTCTGCCACCAACAAAATGCGCCAAGGAGGAGTACCCTGGAGTCACACGTACCCGTCCGTCAGCTAACAGGCACGCAAACCTCAGTCCCACTTGTGTGGATCTGAAATAGCTCTTCAACAGGCTTCAGCCCCTCTCTGCTGAGGTCTGGGACCCACTGGAGGTAAGCCAACAGATTCTGTCGAATTCTGAAAGGGCACGGTAACTGGTCTCCAACCCATCCTGGCCAGTCCCCAAACATTCGTGCTGGCACAGAGACCCAGCAGGAGACTGAGGCTGCACCCCTAAAGATTCTGAAGGGTCCTATAGGTGGCTTTATCCCTATCACAGAAGTAGTCTACCGGCAGACCAGCCAGTCTCAGGGACCCAGCAGGAGACGTCTGACAATGCTCCCAGAGATCCTGAAAAGGCCTAGACTCAGCTCCAGCCCTTCCCAGCCAGTCCGTGAGCAGTAACCCACCTGCACCCCCGAGATCCTGAAAGCGTCCTAAACTAGGTTCGATTCCCTCCAAGCTGCAGTCACAAGCAGTCCTGCCGACATAGGGACCCAGTGGGGGGACACTCACCTCTGTGCCTCAGGAGACCCTGAAACGGTCCTAAACTCGGCCCCAGTTCCTCCAGCCAAAGTCAGGGAGTAGTCCAACCCACCCGAGGGACCTGGTGGCACGAATGCCCATCCGTGCCTCCGACGCCAAGTACGCAGACTTCAGTCGCAGCCAGGAAACCGGAAATAGCCCTGGGGCTTGGTTCTAGCCCCTCTCAGCCACGGCCCCGGGCCTACCCTGCCCATCCAGGGACCCACCAGTGACCAGGGGCTGGTCCCCTCCTGGGACCTGGCAGGAGGTGCACCCATCCACACCCCTGGTGAGAGGACAGCTGACTACGGACGCAGCCACGGAGCCTGAAGTGGACCTTGTCCCAGCACTACCCTACTGAACAAGGGACTGGAGACAGTCCCAGACACCTGAGGACCAACCAACCTGCCAACCGTGGACCCCGCTGCAGACCCATCGCCGCGCATAACCCGCTCTGACCCAGCACGAATGTGATTCCAGAGGTAATCCCATCCGTTAACCCAGACGACAGAGAGGAGGCCGTTAACTGCTGAAAATGGTCTTTAAAGACTGGAAGAGGTATTAGCTCCTTCAAATGCACAGACATCAATGCAAGGCTACACAGACCACAAAGAATTAGGTAAGTCTAACACTACCAAAGGCAACAAACAGTGTCTAATCCCATAGAAAGATATATCTAAAATTTGCCTGACAAAGGATCAAAATAATCATCTTACAGAAGCTTAATGAAATGAAAGAGAACACAGACAACGGAACAAAACTAGGAAAAGAACACACAAACGAAAGGACAATAAAGAAACAGAACTTAGAACCAAGCAGCGACCCTGGAGCCGAAGAATACAATCACACAACTGAAAAATGCAACAGAGAGCTTTACCACACAGACTTCTGCATCCGCCACACCCATGCCTTCTGCCTCTGAAGTCCGCCTGAAATCAAGTCCTACGCAAGACCAGTCACAAGGGTTTGCTGGGTCAGAAGGAAAACATTCTGCAGTCCAAACGCCGAGTACTCCAGGAGCTACACTAAATAATGTCCCACTTTCCCTAGGGTAAGTACCAATATCCTGAGGCGTTTCCACACACACACACACGCCTAATTCTTCTCTCATTTACCCTGCAGAAGAGCTTGGGGTTGTCTCTCTCCCCCTCGCTCTCTGCCCCTCCCCCACTCTGTCTCTCTCAAAACATATAAACTTAAAAAAATTATTTTAGAAAAAAGATTTAAATATTTATGCACTACAAGGAAAAAGAGGAAGCTGGGAAGTAATTGCGGAATGTTAAGGTATGCAATCGCATCTGTGGCTCTTGTCAATTTCTGCTCACATTCTAAGACGTTCCGGGCCCACAGGACACTGTTTTGTGATAAATAAGATAAGCACTGTTCTATGTCTCATTATAGATAGCTTTGATGAATGTAAAATGCTAACAATAACAGTAATGAAAGTAGCTAACACTTACTGAGTACTGACCACGTAGCTACTGGCACTACTCATCTCTGTACTGGGTTAACTCATTCAGTCCTCACATCAGCCTCATGAGAAAGAAATATGACTACCACCCCAATTTTATAGATTAGGAAACCAATTCGCAAGCAAAAGAGCAATAATTCAAACCAAGGCCTACGCATTTCCGCTTTTCCACATAACATCAAACAGCCCTCGTATATCGTTTAAGGTTTTCTCCCTTAATATAATGTTGGTACCTTAATTTCTCACATTCCCCCCAAAAGCCTGTCTTTTCTTTGTTAATGTGTCTAAGTGATCTTAAATTATGTAGCCAGCATCATCTCCTCTGTAAAGCCTTATCTCTCTCCTCCCACATGAATTCCTCTCTTTTCAATACTCTGGAAAACATACTTCTATAACATCTATTATAACTTTTCTTTACGGCTGTTATATTTTCTTCAACACTGTGAATCTGACAAGTTCAATAATAATGTCTCATCAGCTCTGCAGCTACTGGTAGTAGTCGAAAAATAACCAGCAGACACAAAATGGCTATTGAATTAAAATCATACACACCGGGGCGCCTGGGTGGCTCAGTCGGTTAAGCGTCTGACTTCGGCTCAGGTCATGATCTCCCGGTTCGTGAGTTCCAGCCCCGCATCGGGCTCTGTGCTGACAGCTCGGAGCCTGGAGCCCGCTTCGGATTCTGTGTCTCCCTCTCTCTCTACCCCTCCCCTGCTCATGCTCTGTGTCTCTCAGTGTCTCAATAATAAATAAACGTAAAAAAAAAAGTCAATTATAAAAACCAAAGAAAATCCTGAACATAAAATTTCTGATGTGACCTCTGCTGGCCACTACACAGTAGTATTACAGCTGTACGGATACTTTTATACTACCCGTTTTTAACAGGGTTTATCATGATGCCCCATATTATGGCCATCTTTATTTCCCTTACTCCATTAGCACCTCTGCTAAACTGGTCTACTTTAAGGTAAGCACATTAGTTAGGATTTTAAGCTGAATGTTGCAGGAAACACTAGTCAATGGCTTTTCCCTTACCGTTTGCCTCGTGGATAATGCCGCACATATTCTCCAACATCATGAGCAGCAACAGCTAAGACTTGTGGGTCATCGGACACCTCCAGAAGTTTTGTCAAAATTCTGAAATACATGTAATCCAAAGAGAGATTGACTTCTAGCTGTTCCATACAGCACAACAGAGCACAGGTATAATGCAAGTATCTCCTGAAAACAGGCATTTATAAATATAGTCGTATTTTCTACAGATCTTACTATTATGCACAATGCACTACACATAATAAATCACACGTAAGTTTGTGGTTTCAGCTTTTATACATATGTAACAGGTTACTTTCAGATTCACGATGTCTACCTCACCCAATTCCTAAAATACCAGGAACTCCCTCCTCTGCTCTCTCAAGACAGACAACTACACTGAGTTAATGGTGAGTTAATACACGACAACCACTGAATCCTTGACAACTATATTTTGAAAGTTAAACATCTGTAAGCCTTTCGTCGGTATGAAGAAGTTACTCGAAGCTGCGATCAAGACGGAACGTGCACCCTGAGCACACACATCCCCTCTCTCCCTCTCTCTCCAAGTCTCACGAAGGACCTGAACCTGAACTTCACAGGTAAGACTAAATGCAAAATAGCAAGCGAACGTCTTCGGAGAAGACGGCAGCCCAGATTCACACCCCCGGCTCCCTTGCCGTCCTACTTTCTCCACAGCAACCACACGGGCAGAGTGTCACCACTGCCAGAGCCCGACAGTGCTTGTGACAACGGGAGCCAACCAGACACACAGAAGGCTCCCCTCTGCCGGGAGCTGGAGCAGATTTCTGCCTCCTCGAGGACCTGCAGGGAGAGGACTCATCGCCCCTAGGGGGCGCATGTGTCCTCTGCCATGAAGGGAGGGGGGTGCACCCCCCCAGAATCCAATCCCCTGGGAGAGACCTCCTTCATCTACTTCAGAGCAAACGTGAGGGGAGACCATTCAAGGAACAGGTGACTCGTGTTACTGACATTGCTCAAGGGCACAGAAATAGGAAGAAAACTTCTCAACTCATTCCACAAACAGAGCATAACTGGGACAACCAATTGGAATGAGTACTTTTCTTTAAAGTTTTATTTATTTATTTTGAGAGAGAGAGAGAGAGAGAGAGAGAGAGCGCACGCCACCGAACTGTGAGATCAAAACCTGAGCCTAAATCAAAGTCAGACGCACAAACGGCTGAGCCGTACATGAAGCACTCTTAAAATTCAACAATAATAAAAACAACTCAATTTAAAAATGGTTAAAAGACCTGAACAGACCTCTCACCAAAGAAAACGGCTGGCGAATAAGCAAACGAAAAGATGACCAACATCACGCCTCACTGGACAACAAGGAGGTAACACCATCCACCTTCGTTGCAAAAATGGCAAAACCCTGAACACTGGCACCACCAGATGCCGGCAAGGACGTACAGCAACAGGTATGCTGATTCACCGCTCACAGGGATGCCGAAAAGTCCAGCCACCCTGCAAGGCAGTTTGGCACTTTCTTATAAAACCAAACCTGAGTCTTACCATGCCATCCATACTCCCTTCAGATTCACCCCAGTGAGTTGAAAGCTTATGTCCACATAAGATCCTGCACGTGGACCTTTAGAGCAACTTTATCTAACAGTGATTGCCAAAACCGTGAAGCAACCAAGACGTCCTTCGAGGCAGAAACCATGGTACAGCCGTACAATGGGACAGTCAGCAATAAAAAGAAAAGAAAAAATAAAAAGCAATGAGCTACCGAGCCACAAAAAAAGATGAAGGAACTCTCAATGTGCATGGCTAAGGGAAAGAAGCCGGTCTGAAAAGGTTATATACTATCTAATTCCAACTCCAGGACATTGTGGAAAAGGAGAAACTACAGGATAGAAATAAGACCAGTGGTTGCCAGAGGTTCAGGGAGAGGGAGGAAGAGCAGAGCGAGTAGCTGGAACATGGGAAATTTTTAGGGCAGTGAAACTATTCTAGGTGACACGGTAATAGGGGACATGTGGTATCAGTCAAAACCTACAGAGCATATAACACAGAGTGAACTAGACAACAGAAAAAGTGAGCCCTAATGTAAGTTACAGACTTCAGTTAAAAATAATGCATAAATATTGGTTCATCAGTTATAACAAACGTACCACACTAACGCAAGATGTTAATAATAGGGGAAGAGAGAATATATGAAAACTCTCTGTACATTCCCCTCAATCTTTCTGTAAACCTAACATTATTCTAAAAATTTAAATCTATTCATTTTAAAAGTTACAGTATGGGGTGTGTGTGTGTGTGTGTGTGTGTGTGTGTGTGTGTGTAGGGGAGAGAGAGGAATTCTTGCATTGTTTCTAACAGCAAAATCTGGCAATAGTATTAAATATCCATCAATGGCAGACTGATTAAACACGATACAGAAAAAAAGAAGGCAAAAGACTCACATTTCTGAATTTCAAAACACACTGCAAAGTAAAAGTAATCAAGACAGTAGGATACTGGTATCAGAATAGTCATGTAGATCAACAGAACAAAAACGAACGTCCAAAAATAAACCCACGTGTCCACAGGTCAACTGAATTTCAATAAGGGATACCATGACAATGCAATGGGGAAAAATAGTCTTTTCAACAAATGTTACTGGGATAACTGGATAGCTACATGCAAAAGAATGAAGTTGGACCCTTACCTCACATCATGTACAATAAAATTCAAAAGGATCAAAGACTTAGATGTGGGGTGCCTGGGTGGCTCAGTCAGTTAAGCATCCGACCTCGGCTCAGATCATGATCTCACGGTTTGTGAGTTCGAGCCCTGCATCGGGCTCTGTGCTGATAGCTCGGAGCCTGGAGCCTGCTTCGGATTCCGGGTCTCCCTCTCTCTCTGCCCCTCCCACACTCACATTCTGTCTCTCTCTCTCTCTCTCAAAAATAAACATAAAAAAAAATTTTTTTTAAGACTTAAATGTACATGCTAAAAGTATAAAAATATTACAGAATACAGAGGAGTAAATCTTCAAAACCTTGGTTTTGGCAATGGATTCTTCAGTAGGACACCAAGAGCATGAGAAACAAACAAAAAAAAATAAACTGGACTTCATCAAAATTTTTAAATGTGCTTCCAAGGACTCTATCAAGAAAGTGATAAGATAACCCAAAAAATGGGGCACCTGGGTGCCTTAGTATGTTGAGCATCTGACTCTTGATTTCAGCTCAGGTCATGATGCGAGGGTCGTGGGTTCGAGCCCCATGTTGGGCTCTGTGCTGACAGCTCAGGGCCTGGAGCCTGCTTCAGATTTTGTGTCTCCCTTTCTCTCTGCCCCTCCCCCAACTTGTGCTCTGTCTCTCTCTCTCTCTCTCTCTCTCAAAAATAAATAAACATTTAAAAAATTTTTATTAAAAATGGTGTTGGTTCAATTAGACATCTACATAATGAAAATAACTGTATCTTGACCCCTACTTTGTACCTTACCCAAAACCAATTCTGGATGGAATAGAGATCTAGTTGTGAAAGGTTCAAACAGTAAATCTTCCAGCAGATGACCTGGAAATACATCTTCATGACCCCATATGGGGAAAAACGTCTTAACCAGGACACTAAAAAAAAATACTAGCCATAAAGGAAAAAATTAATCAATGGAGCCACACTAAAACCAAAGAGTGAAATGGTATGTGAAAGAGTAGAAGAAAACAATTGAGATGAACAGATATAAGACCTCTTGTTCAGAATACATACAGATCTCCTATTAAAAAAAATTTTGTAAATCCCTGAACAACCAATTCTGGAAAAATAGATATCCAAATGACTGATCAGCAGATGAAAAGGTATTCAACCACATAAGGAAGGAAGAAAATACAAATTAAAATCATGAAATAACTGAAATTTTTTACTATTTTTTGAAATTTATTATCACTAGTGACAAAAGTACATTGGCAAGGAGGTGGAACAACAGGTATTAAGAGTGTGAAGTGAAATTTAAAACTTACTTTAAGAGCTCATAATTCTTCTCATTTAATCTCACAGCATTTTCTCTCCAAAATTTCTCAGATTTGTGCACAGGACTCCACTCCAGTCTTCCAGATTTAAGCTCTGAGCTATATTCATCAAATGAGCTACAAAAAAATTTTAAGGATCTCAAAGTTAAGAAAAATCTAAGAGTTGCTCCAAAATTAAGCAAAACATTTTTACCATGTTAATTATACCTCAATAGAAGAAAAACAAAAATTCTTCACTGATGATTTAACTGCAAAGACGGACCATCCTTTGTACATTAACAAACTACCACTAAATGAGGTTTAAACAGCTTAAATAATCTTTAATAAACCATGTGAAATTTATTCAAGGTCCTAAGGTCCAATACTCCTGCCAAATTGGAGTGCTCAAAATGAGGTTTACTGAAAGGAGCATTTGCTTTCAAAATCTTTGTCCTAATAAATAAAGTATAATCAGTATAATATCTGATAATGTAGCAGAGTTTCCACCATCCCACTTAAAATACCGTATTTGCCAGACCACTAGATGCGTTAATGTGAATCTATATAAAAGTATGTTACTTAAATAGCATATTCCAATACTATAAATGTCATAAACCACTATACTGTATTATGCAATGAAAAATACACATACGGGTATAATATTGCACAACGTGATTACAAACACTGTAAAGGTAATTCACTAAGTAAGTTAACATTACAAATCAAAAACAAAAACCTCTGCATAAAACAAACTGCAATGCAATGCAATTAAAAAAATCATTCACTATGTATCAAGTAACTTAATTATTCAAAGCTTCATTCTATAAAAAGTGTTTAGTGTTGTCGGCCAATGGTTGGCTGGGCATCCTTCTAAGTGAAAAGTGAAAACTTAAAAGGACATGGCTGGACATCGTTCCAAGTGAAAAGTTGAAAAAGATTTAGCCATTTAAATACTGACTGGTAATTCAATATAACCGGAATTTTACCGGTTAAGTTGAATAGAGTGTTCTATTAAATAAAGTACTAATTTACTTTAACGTAAGGCCAATCGGTGTAAGAAATAAACTAATGCTGTTTAACATGAATAGCCTAAACCTTTAACAGCAAAAACAGAGACAAAGCTCTTTTACCTATACCCATCACCTGACTGGCTTTAACGTGAAGAGCAGGATTTTTCAAATTACCAAACTCAACATGAAGAATCAATACATAATAATAATTGGCTAACATGGATTAAATAATTTAGAAAGCTAAGTATTGCGAATCTTGTTCATTTTTAAGAGATCTCAAATCATTATTACAGAAGAACTGATAACAGATTTATAAAAATGAACTTAATAAAATTTGTAAAAACTTCAAGTCTACTGCTGGCCAGGCTAGTTCATTACAATCCAGTTACTCACATTTGAAATTACAGAAAGACAAAACTCATTTGCCTCCCTCTACAACGCCCATGATAGACCACTGGTCTCGGTGACACATCCCATCTCTACAGCAGCACTTGGGCCTTGGGATTAAGAGCTGCACTGAATTATCTGGTAAATACATTTCTGGAACACATACTACACCGAAGGCATTTGCTGGATAGTTGAAACCTCACAACAAATCCTACCAGGTTAGAATTTTTATTGCTATTTTACCAAAAGGAAAACTGAGGCTTTACAAAGTCAAGAAGCTTGTCAAGGCCAAGTGTGGACAAAGTGGCCAGACAATTCAAACTGGGTTCAGCCTGGCTCCCAAACCCAAACCACCTACACAGAAAGATCTACTTCTACACAGTAATTCCCTTTTAAAAATGTATCGGTAGTTTAAAAACAAAGGATATATATGTTAATGGGAAAGATCAATACATTATTAAACAAAAATGAACAGTTCCAGAAGAATATGCAGAACCCCACTTGTATATGCGTTTGTGTGTGTGCATGCACACACGTGTCAGGGGAGCAGGGCTAGGAAGGTTTTTCTGGAAGCAAACACAAAAGTGGGGGCGGGGATGACTAGGTGGAAGAGGTATGGAGTCCCTTCTAGAACTATGTAAGGATTCTTTTTTCTCTTACTGCATCGTACATCATTTGTGTAATTTTAATATCAAAAATAAAGAACACAATAGGAACTTCAAAAAAGCAGGGAAAAAAATACTCTTTCCGTTTACTGCCAAACATCCTTCAAAAATTAACGAGTACTGTTTAAAAAGATTCTAAACCAGGGGGACATTCTTAAGGGGTTCCAGAGTGACACCAACATCCTGTGGGATTAAGTCAGATTTCACACAAGAGAAGGGTGGGAACCTCCCCAAAAGAGAAGACGTAACACAAAGCTCTAACCAACTGTTACCATGGTGATGAGCCAGTTGGCCCCCACCCCCCATATCCCCAATTCTTAACAGAAGACATAATGCTTCAGTGAAATCTTTTGAGTTTATAGTTAGTAACAAATTTAGACTTTCTGAAAATACTAGGAAAGTCCAACAAGGCCCAATATATCCAGCCTGTGAGAATTTTTTGAAATAACATACCTAAGGTCTTGGACACTCTCACCAAGTTTTTCCAAAAGAAATTTTATATCTTCACTGATATCTTCATCGTCGTACTTCTGCTGTTCCAAGTTCTCCAACTGTTTCAGAACTTTGCACTGGATCATGGCCAGGGCATATTCTTGGCGAGTTTCTCTTTCGGTCGATTTCTCCAAAAAGTTCTGAGTTAGACAAACACGTGAGAAAACCGTGTAATTTCTTTATGTGATATTCTTAGACCCCTGCACTACCTCCTGCGCCCTCTCTCCTCCTCTGTTCTCAGGTTAAGCGAAGACTATATCACAAATCCTTATCTCTTTCCTGAGCACCTGTCCCATATCAAAAGCGTATTTCTTATTCCTCGCTTGCTTACTTACGGGCTTAACCACACATTTAAAATCATTGAACCAGACGGGCCTCAAAACACTGGACGTGTTTACAATTAAGCCCATCAGATCCTTTCTTATAGCCCTGCTTCTGAGCATACCCAGTGAACTTCTCATCTGTTAGCCACCTAGTACTTGGGATGCTAAGGAAGAATACTTCTTCAAGTATCTCTAGAGTTTCTCAGTCAGTCACCCTTTCCCCTCTCATCACCCTGCAAATGCACAAAGGACATTGCCTGAACAATTATCAAAAAAGTTTTGTGACATTCTGGCAAATTCCCTAGTTTTCTTCTGTAATTTTCCTACTTTAGAAGAATACTTATGAAAAGAGCAAAGGAATCCTAAATATACTGGACCCTTAATACGGATTTGAACTGTGCAGGTTCACTCTTCTGCAGATTTTTTTTTTTTTGATAATTATAGTACAGTACTGGAAATGCATTTTTATTCCTTATGATTTTCTTAAAAAATTTTTTTCTAGGGGCGCCTGGGTGGCGCAGTCAGTTAAGCGTCCGACTTCAACCAGGTCACGATCTCGCGGTCCGTGAGTTCGAGCCCCACATCAGGCTCTGGGCTGATGGCTCGGAGCCTGGAGCCTGTTTCCAATTCTGTGTCTCCCTCTCTCTCTGCCCCTCCCCCGTTCATGCTCTGTCCCTCTCTGTCCCAAAAATAAATAAACGTTGAAAAAAAAAATTAAAAAAAAAATTTTTTTTCTAGCTTACTTTATTGTAAGAACACAGCATAAGATACATGACATACAAAATATGTGTTAATCGTCTGTTTATCAGTAAGGCTTCTAGTCAACAGTATGCTATTCATAATTAAGTTTTGGGGGAGTCCAAAGATATACATGGATTTCCGACAGCACAGGTGGTCAGCTCCCCTAACCCCTACACTGTTCAACTCTATTTATAAAAATAAACTTTGTTGAATGAACCAGTATTTCTAAGCAAAGACTATGCTCAGGCTTAGGGACAAAAACAGACAAGCTCTCAAGAAAGCTACCTTCACCAAGATGGTAAAGGCGGCCTGTCAAATGCCTCCCCTCCACACACACACACACAAATCCTGTAATGACAATTCCAAGTCAACTGTACCAAAATATGAAATTTTTAAATTTATTTTTGCAAGCAAATTATATTCCTAGTAATTATGCTAAACAAACACATTAAGAGAGTTAGCTCAGCATATGTAAATTAGAGATCGATCCCTATCAAAATTCCAATGGAATTCCAAAATTCCATTTTTCACAGAAGTAGAAAAAAACAATCCTAAACTTTGTATGGAACCATAAAAGACCCTGAGTAGCCAAAGGAATCCTGAGAAAGAAGAATAAAGCTGGAAGAAGAACAAACACATTTCCTGGCTTAACTACACTACAAAGCTTTATTAATCAAAACAGTATGGCACTGGCATAAAACAGACACACAGATCAATGGAACAAAATAGAGAGCCCAGATATAAAACCCCACATATACAATCAACTAATATTTGACAAAGGAGCCAAGAATACTCAATGGAGGGGCTGTCTGGGTGGCTCAGTCGGCTAAGTGTCCAACTCTTGATTTCAGCCCAGGTCATAATCTCACAGGTCATGAGATCAAGCCCCGCATGGGGCTCCTCACTGACAGTGCTGGAGCCTGCTTAGAATTCTCTCTCCCCCTCTCTCTCTGCCCCTCCCCTGCTCATGCACATGTGCGCTCTTTCTCTCCCTCGCTTGCTCTCTACCTCTTTCTCTCTCTCTCAAAAATATGTACATACATAAAAGAGTACTCAATACAGAAAGGATAGTCTTTTCAATATATGATGTTAGGAAAACTATAATCACATTCAGAAAAATGAAACTGGAGCCCTATCTTACACCACTCACAAAAATTAGCTCAAAATGGATTAAAGACTTACACATACTGAAGCTGTCGACCTCCTAAAAAAAAAAAAAAAAAAAGGGAAAAAGTTCCCTGACCTTGATCTTGGCAATGATCTTTTGTATATGACGCCAAAGTACAGGGAAGAAAAGCAAAAGCTAGCAAGTGGGGTGACATCAAACTAAAAAGCTTCTGCACAGCAAAAATAACTAAAATAAAATAAGATAAATAAAATAAAATAAAATAAATTAAAAAATGAAAGGTATCGTGGTGGATGAAAGAAAATATTTGCAAAGCACGTTATCTGATAAGGGGTTAACATCCAAAATATATGAAGAGCTCATACAACTCCATAACAACCACAAGAAAATGATTTAAAAATGGGCAGAGAATCTGAATTGACATTCTTCCAAAGACGTACAAACGACTAACAGGTACATAAAAATATCACGACTCATCAGAGAAATACAAATCAAAACCACAATGGAATATCACCTCAAAAAACAAAAGATAACAAGTGGTTTCAAGGTTATGGAGAAAAGTGCACACTTGTTCACTACTGATGAGAACATAAATGGGTGCAGTCAGTATGGAAAACACTATGAAGGTTCCTCAAAAAATTAAAAATAGAACTGCCATATGATTCAGCCATTCCACTTCTAGGTATTTATCCAGAGGAAATGAAAACAGTATCAATGAGATTATCTGCACTCCCATATTTATTGCAGCATTATTCACAACAGCCAAGACACGGGAATAATCTAAGTGTCCAACAAAGGATGAATGGATAAGGAAAATGGGGCATAGGGGTGCCTGGGCGGCTCAGTCAGTTAGGCGACCAACTCCGGCTCAGGTCATGATCTCATGCCTCAGGAGTTCGAGCCCTGCGTTGGGTTCTGTGTTGACAGCTCAGAGCCTGGAGCCTGCTTTGGATTCTGTGTCTCCCTCTCTCTCTGCCCCTCCCCCATGTGCGCTCGCGCTCTCTCTCTCTCTCTCTCTCTCAAAAATAAATACACATTAAAAATATTTTTTAAAAAAAGGAAGAAAATGGGAGTATATATACACAATGGAATATTATTCAGCCATTTAAAAAAAGGAAATCTTGCCATTTATGACAACACAGATAGACTTTCAGGGCATTATGCTAAGTGAAATGGTAGAGAAAAACAAATGCTGTATGAACGCATTTATATGTGGAGCCTTTAAAAAACTGAAATTAAAAAAAAACACACTCATAAATATAGAGAACAGACTGGTGGTTGCCAGATGCAGTGGATGAGAGGTGGGCAAAATGGGTGAAGGGGACCAAAAGGTACAAGTTTCCAGCTGTAAAATAAGGGAGTCCTAGGGATACAATGTACAGCATGATGACTACAGTTAATAGCACTATATGTATATCTGAAAGGTGCTAAGAAAGTAGATCTTACAAGGTGTACTCACAAGACAAAATTTGTAGCTATGTGTGGTGATGGATGTTAATTAGACATACTGGGGTGATTATTTCACAATATATACAAATATCAAAGTGTTATGCTGTATACCTGAAACTAACAAAACGTCGTATGTCAATTATATCTCAATTTTTTTAATAAAGGTAAACAACCAATTTTCAGATACTGAAATTAATTGGTCACCACCAGACCTGTGGTAGAAGGCATGTGAAAGCATGGGTGGGCAAACTTTCTAAAATGGGCCAAATAATGAATACTTTAGGCTTTGAGGGTTCCATCATAGCTATTCAATTCTGCCATTATAATGCAAAAGCTGGCATACAAAATACAGAAGAAAAAAAAAAAAAGCACAGAAGTGTTCCAATAAAGCTTTATTTACAAAAACTGATGGTGGGCCAGAACTGGCCCACGAGCTACTACAGACTGATGAGCCCTGAGCTAAAGGGAATTCTGCGGGTGACAGAAGTGAGACTGCCAAATGGAAAGCTGAACCTTCAGGACACAAGGAAACACAACAGATATGGTAAATAGTTGAATGAATACAAAAGACTATTTTTCCCTCTTCACTTCTGTAATACAAATAAGACTGTTTAAAGGAAAAGTTAAAGACTGTAATACAGGTTTTTTTTTTACCTATGTAAATATATTTATATGTCAACTATAGAATAAAAAAGAGAGAATAGACCTGTATGATTTCAAGTTCTTACATTTTACATAAAAGAGTACAATGTTAACTTTAATGGGAAAAGTTAAGGATGCATATACTGTGCTACCAAAACAAGCTCTAAGAAATAAACACTACAGGGGCACCTGGGTGGCTCGGTCAGTTAAGGGTCCGACTTCAGCTCAGGTCATGATCTCACAGTTTGTGGGTTCGAGCCCCGTGTCAGGCTCTGTGCTGACAGCTCAGAGCCCGGAGCCTGCTTCAGATTCTGTGTCTCCCTCTCTCTCTGACCCTCCCCTACTTGCGCACGCTCTCTCTCTGTCTCTCTCTCTCTCAAAAATAAAAATATTTTAAAATTTTTTAATAAAAAAATTTAATTAAAAAAAGGAAACACTACAAAGAACATTTAAAGGTCAACAGAAAAATTAAAATGAAATTCTAAAAGGGATTCAGTTACCTCAAGAGAAGGCAAGAATGAAAGAAAGAAGAACAAAAAACAGATTAAGACCAACAGAAATAGTACAATGATAGGCCTAAATTCAACTGTACCAATAATTATTTTAAATGCCAGTGAACTGAATGCTCCAGTTAAGAGGCAGAGGATTTGGGGATTAAAATTCAAGACTCAAGTATATGTGGTCTAAAAGAGACAAACTTTAAATATAAGACGTAGACAGGTTGAAATCAAAAGATGGAAAACCATAAGCATAAGAAAGCTGGCACGTCAAAAAGAAAGAAAAGAAACTGAAAGAAAAGACAAGAAAGCTGGCCTGTCTCTATTAATTCCAAATCAAGTAGTTATCAAGAGAAAAAGCATCACCAATAATAAAGGACATTTCACAACGATTCAAGGAAATTTTCCTGTTACATCAGGAAAATGTAACATACACAGATGTATTAATAACAGAGCTTCAAAATACATAAAGCAAAAATTGGCAAAACTGAAGGGAAAAACAGACAAATCCATAAATAATAGCTGGCGATTTTAACAACTCCCACTCTTGGCAATTGATAGAACCACTAAACAAAACATCAGTGCAGAGAGGAGCTGAAAAACGCTCTTAACCACCCTGCTTTAATTTACATTTTACAGAACACTATACATCTGCAAAATATACATTCTTTTAAGGGCGCCTGGGTGGCTCAGTCGGTTAAGAGTCCGACTTCAGCTCAGGTCACGATCTCGCGGTCCGCGAGTTCGAGCCCTGTGTCGGGCTCTGGGCTGATGGCTCAGAGCCTGGAGCCTGCTTCCGATTCTGTGTCTCCCTCTCTCTCTGCCCCTCCCCGGTTCATGCTGTGTCTCTCTCTGTCTCAAAAATAAATAAACGTTAAAAAAAAAATTAAAAAAAATATACATTCTTTTAAAGCACACATGGCACATTCACCGTGACAGACCATAAGTCTTGTTTAAAACAAGTCTCAAATTTCAAAGAATTGAAACTTATTAGAATATGTTCCCTGACCATAATGAAATTCAGTTAAAAGACCTTAAGCTGTGGGGAGACCTAAGTTCTGATAACCTCTTCCTTTATGATACTCTTTCCTTCTTCCTTTGCTTTTTAAAGACTTTATTATTTTACAAAGTTTTCTGTTGCTTTTTCTAGTTATTTTTCTTAATATCTCTTCTAACTTCAGAAACACATCAAAACACGGGACTTGAGCATCCAACTTCGTTCGGCTCAGGTCACGATCTCGCCGTTCGTGAGTTTAAGCCTCGCATCGTGCTCTTTGCCCTGAGCTGCGAGCCCACTTCGGATCCTCTGTCTCCCTCTCTCTCTGCCCCTCCCTCACACATGCGTGCTTGCTCGCTCTCTCTCTTTCAAAAATAAAAATAAATCTTAAAGGGGCGCCTGGGTGGCGCAGTCGGTTAAGCGTCCGACTTCAGCCAGGTCACGATCTCGCGGTCCGTGAGTTCGAGCCCCGCGTCAGGCTCTGGGCTGATGGCTCAGAGGCTGGAGCCTGTTTCCGATTCTGTGTCTCCCTCTCTCTCTGCCCCTCCCCCGTTCATGCTCTGTCTCTCTCTGTCCCAAAAATAAATAAACGTTGAAAAAAAAATTAAAAAAAAAAAAATAAATCTTAAAAATAATTTTTAAAAAAGAAACATATCAAAACACTTTTGCTCATATGATCCTTTGTTATTTCACTGTATATTTGCTGACTAAAGAATTAAACGTCCTAATGAAGGTATCATAACTCACGATTTCAACAATAACTTCAACACAATCAATATAATAACTAACAGCAGCACTACTGTGTTCTTCTAATACCACCTTTCCTCTCAGTTCTCCAAGATAACAGAACTTTGGAACTTAGGTCACACTTGACTCTCCCCTTTTCTTCAATCCTGAGTCAAATCAATGAGCCTGTTCATTTTCCCTTCAAAACGTGTTTTAATTTCATTTCCATTTCGTTAATAAAGAATGAAAACGAACGAATGGATCATGAAATAAGAAACTGAATTTGTGGGGCACCTCGGTGGCTCAGTCGGTTGAGCGTCCAACTCTTAATTTCAGCTTGGGTCGTGGTCTCAAGGTTCAAGAGATTGAGCCCCATGTTGGGCTCTGCACTGACAGTGCAGAGCCTGCTTGAGATTCCCTCTCTCTCTCTCTCCCCCCCCCCCCCCGGCCCTCCCTGGCTCTTGTTCTCTCTCTCTCTCAAAATAAATCAACACTAAAAAAACAAAAACAAAAACAAAAACTGAATTTGCCCACACAAACCTAGACAATCTGGCAGCAGCTTATTCTTTAAAGGCCCCAAAACTCTGGGTGCCTGGGTGGCTCAGTCAGTTAGGCAGCCGACTCTTGACTTCAGCTCAGGTCATGATCTCACAGTTGTGAGACTGAGCCCCGTGTCAGGGATTCTCTCTCTCCCTCTCCCTCAAGCATGCACACATGCGTGTTCTCTATCTCTCTCTCTCTCTAAATAAATAAACTTTTTAAAAAGCCTTACAATTCAATGGCATCTTCACCTCCACAAAATCAGAAGCGCAAATGTAATTTCTGCCATTGTCCAAGCAACTGTGCAGAAATCTCGACCTTACTAAGAGTACAGTGGAATCACGTGACCAACTCAGATCTTTCCTTCGCCACAACCGCTAGCCTTGTGAAATTATATGTTAAAGCAGGGTCTCTCAAACCATCTCCAACTGGGGAAGGCCAGTTACGTTTGCTTTTGACCTTCCAGCCATGGAAGTGCAAATACTTTTATAAAACACAAAAATGAATCTCCGGAAAAATGAATTTAAAAAGACATGCACAACGTAATCTCAAATTTTGTATTATTAAATTCGACAGGTATGCAACTATTCCGTCAAGGTACTGTAAGCTTCTGCCTGTTTACTCTTCCTTTCTATACGCAGCTAACCAACGGTTCACACGCACACCATATTTGAAGTATCACTGTATAAAGACTCAGCCCAAGATGAAAAAATGACTCAATCTTACTATACCTCATCAGACCTGGTATCTATTGAGTAACGCGTAAGTTCCCGAGACAGGGAATGAGGTACAGACTTGGGAGTAAGATTTCTTTTTTTTTTTTTTTTTTTTTTTAATGTTCTATTTATTTTTGAGACAGGGAGAGACAGAGCATGAACAGGGGAGGGTCAGAGAGAGGGAGACACAGAATCCGAAACAGGCTCCAGGCTCTGAGCTGTCAGCACAGAGCCCGGCGCGGGGCTCGAACTCACACACCTTGAGATCATGACCTGAGCCAAAGTCGGCTGCTTAACCGACTGAGCCACCCAGGCGCCCCAAGGGAATACGATTTCTTGATAGCGATACCTCCACGCCAAAGCTGTGGGCGAAACAGCACCCCACACACTCAAACTAGGGTGGACCTCCCCGAAAGGGTTCCAACTATGAACCGCCTGCACAGGAAGATAAGTAAAAATATAAATTCTCTTATTATCTGACACACTACGTAGACTCTTGAGACTAAGCAGAGCCAAAGAGAGAAATAAAACTCACAATGTATGTAGAACTCTAGACCACAAATATGATCTTCGGTGTCTTTTCAGTTACTAGCTCAAAACCTGCTGATTTATTTTAGGAACTAAAGATTGACAAGTCAACTTAACCAACAGAATAACATTTGCAGAGACCTGAAGTCCAGCACCTACTATGAGTAAGTGAGACTGACATTTTCAAAAATAAAATCCACCGAGCCAAATGGGAAACAAAATAATTAGCAGCTGCTAGACTTTTTCAGCTCACAGCAGCTCGGCAAGCTTCCTAAAGCCTTGAGCACAAAAATTTCCTGCCTGGGTTTCAAGATGTGGGAAAAAATACATGACTAGATCATCCGTGACCTCATCGGTGAATTTTTTTAAAGGTTTTATGAATTTGAGAATGATAAAGAAAAAAGGACACGTCATTTTTTCACCTGCTGATGGTCTAAGTCAAATGGGTTTACCATGTCCTTTCTAATGACTTAATTTTAACTCAGTTGTGTACATTAAAGTTCTGGATATCTAAAGACATTCTTCTGATTTCCAGCCCTGTGTATATTCTCCTAATGACTGTACCGTCCCAAATTTAGCACAGCAGGGTCTAAAAATCTAATAGTCCTGCCAACAGACTGGGTCTAGTTTACATAATCTGAAATTAAAATTAGACAGAGCCCCGAAATCACCCTTGTAATTAGTTCCATGTGCTGTGGGTACAAAATTAAAACTGTAAATATAATTTAAATAAAATTTTTAAATCGTGTTACATATCAATAAAATATTCATGCCGCTTTTTTTTTTAAATGTTTGTTTATTTTTGAGAGAGAGAGAGAGAGAAAGAGAGACAGAGCATGAGCAGGGGAGGGGCAGAGAGAGAGGGAGACACAGAATCCAAAGTAGGCTCCAGGCTCCGGGCTGTCAGCACAAAGCCTGACGTGGGGCTCAAATTCACAAACTGTGAGATCACGACCTGAGCCGAAGTTGGACACTTACCCGACTGAGCCACCCAGGTGCCCCCATGCCGCTTCTTCTAAATCAAACAGGTCAGCACTGGATCTTTGCCCACGTTCAACACTAACTTAGCAAGAATGCAATTTATAGAGGTAGATGATTTAAACAGGCAAACTGCTATCACTCTATGTTTTCCTCGGCAGAAAAGGCAGGGAAATAAAGACCAAACTTTATGCTTACTACTGCCGGGCTCCTGTTATCTCACTGAATCCTTACCTAATCTTGAAGTGAGTTAAGTATTACTCTTTCACAGATGGAGAAATCCGCTCTAAGAGTTCAAGCCACTCTCTGGGGCGCCTGGGTGGCGCAGTCGGTTAAGCGTCCGACTTCAGCCAGGTCACGATCTCGCAGTCCGTGAGTTCGAGCCCCGCGTCAGGCTCTGGGCTGATGGCTCAGAGCCTGGAGCCTGTTTCCGATTCTATGTCTCCCTCTCTCTGCCCCTCCCCTGTTCATGCTCTGTCTCTCTCTGTCCCAAAAATAAATAAACGTTGAAAAAAAAATTAAAAAAAAAAAAAAAAAAAAAGAGTTCAAGCCACTCTCCCAACAGCCTAGTGCCAAATTCATGCCTACATCCATCCACCCCAGAGCATACACTCTTCCTAATACACCATACTGAAAGGAAAATCAGAAAAAGGGCTACACTATTGCACTTCTCAAATTTCCATAAAAAGCAGGTAAGCTAGAGAAGTCCCAAATTAGGTTTAAAACACACACACACACACACGAAAACAAAACAAAACTAAGAACCTCAGTCTGGCTCTCTAGTTCTCTGGGACTTTTTGAGCTTTTTATGTTGTAAACATTCTTCATGGTGACTTCACGAAGTCACTCCATAAAGATGAGCGTTTAAATACAAAACGAAATCATGAGAAAACGCATCTTATGTTACTCATCCTTCTATACACTCGGTAACTAACAACACACTGCCTATTACATAATCGCCTTTACTAGACATTTGATAGGTGAATAATTCATGGAAGAGACAGGAGAGTGGGTGGGAGAAGGAGAAGGACAAGGAGACAGAGGGAGGATCTCAAAGGTAGGATTCAACTAACGTCAACTAACACCTCTCTTCTAAGACATAACAATATTAACGGTTGCTGCTTCCAATGACCCTTTTATCTTACACAATAATGGTCTAAAATGAAAATCAATATAGAAATCTATTCTGTGGAACAGAGCAGCTAAAATAAGACCCTGACCTCTACAGCAGCTCTCTCTCCCACACCTGTATTTTACCTTAAAGAGACAAGCACCCTTATCACCAAATGATCAGAAGAAATAATTTAGGATAAATGTTTACGATCATCAACATTTGGAACAGTAAAGATTTTAACTTAAGAAAATATACAAAAAAGGATAGGTAGATATAAACTGAAAAATACTATTCACTTCCATGTTAATTACTTAGCCAGCTGTTGACCCATTTCACAGAAAAGAAAGTCACACAAAGAAAAATAATAATGATAATAATCCAAGACATCTTTCTGACAATGTAATTGCAAAGACATTGAGTCAGGGTACTAACTTTCCTAACAATTTAGCAACACCAACTATATCTTACTTTCTAAAAAGACTTTTTTCATGACAAGTTTAGGAACAGCTTCCAATTTAGAAAAAAGCCCATGCACTAACAGAAAATTGGGACTCTCTTCCTGTAGTCTTGCTTCCCAGTGTTTTGTTAAGCGGATTATTTAAATGAAATCCTAATATAATCAGTAATCTTAACACACTCATGAAGACGAAATGTAGGACACTCTAGGGTGAGTTCACTGTCAATGCAGAATTAGCTGCAAGCAGATATTCTCTTGTAGAATTTTACTGTTATACTTTTAAACATGGGAACCAAGCAAAGCAGCCAAAACCTTTAAAACGAATTTCTCAGTCCATAAAGAAACCCATAAAAAGATCACTAAATTCAATACCACCAAAATACTCGTATAGAAGGCTCTTCTACTTCTACCTCAGCGTTTTGTTCGGTCCCTCATGTAGTCACAATACTTACTGAGGGCCTGCTCTTTAGCCCACATTTAGTTTTTCAAAGGGCATTATCATAGGAGCACAAAGCCCGAGGAGAGACTGGAGACAGATGGTATCACTCTCACCAGACACGCAAAGCGGAAGCATGGAGACGCGAAGCGAACTTCCCAAAGGCAGAGAGGCCGGCCCGACGGCCCAGCAAACTCGGCCTCCACTGTGCATGCTGGGCACACACACCACCACCAACCTGAGTGCACGCGCTCTCTGCAGAAATTGGTGCCAAGCGCGATCTGCCCAAACCGTGAAGAGAGGAGAACCCGGGCCCCTCCAACCATTCAGGTTTTCGGTGCCCACTGCAGTGCATCCAGGGTTGCTCCCCGATGTGGGAAGGGAACAAAGATCGTAAGTTACGGGTATTAACAAGAGGCTTCCATATCTGAGAGTGAAACTATGTTTAATTTACACTTCTTTCTTAATATTTTTCCATAGCATCTTTTTTAACCATAACACCGTATTATTTTTACAAACAGGAAGAAGATCAAATTTTTTTCCATTTGCTTATTACATGGCAGGTGCTTAATTTGGAATAGGGAAGTTTAATAAAACAAAGATTCCTGTAACTACAGCAGAACTAGAAGAAGGAAAAACGAGGGAGAAGATCAAAACAAAGACAAATCAA
Organism: Herpailurus yagouaroundi; assembly: GCF_014898765.1. Taxonomy (NCBI): domain Eukaryota; kingdom Metazoa; phylum Chordata; class Mammalia; order Carnivora; family Felidae; genus Herpailurus; species Herpailurus yagouaroundi. Next base: position 28,418,232 of record NW_024412406.1, on the reverse strand, counting down.
ATAGGAGGAGCTTTAAGCTTTCAAAAACATATACTGGGTCGAAAGGATGTAACTCATATTCGACCAAAATGAACAGAATTGAAAAGAGCAGCCGGCCCTGCCGCATGTCCATCCAAGGAGGCACGGCGCACAATAAAGTAGCACAAGCAGATCTCAAGGAGCCTCGTTCAGAGGCCCTGGGCTTTGGTGACACCCCCAGAGCGCCCCCAGAGTATGAACACGCGTTAGGGTGAGTCAGTGACAGGGGCCGAAGGGTCTGTGCTGGCCCCACCAGGCCAGTGCCTAGAAGGTACTACAGAGCAGCAGAGCAAACGCTCCGTTTCACAGAGCAGGTCTGTCCTTTCGGAGAGCCGGTGGCCACAAACCAGGATCGTATCTTCGAGAGCCAGACTGTGAGAGCCTGCGTGGCTCAGGCGGTCAAGCCACCGACTCTCGATTTCGGCTCAGGTCATGATCTCACTCACACTTGTGAGATGGAGCCCAGCGTGGGGCTCCACACTGGGCATGAAGCCCGCTTAAGATGCTTCCTTTCCCTCTCCCTCTGCCCCTCCCCAGCTTAAGCACACTCTCTCTCACACAGGAAAAGAATAAAGAAAAAAGAAAAAAGAAAAAAAAAAAAAAAAAAAAGAGCCAGACTTACGTACTCCATTTATTCCTTTAACATTTGCTTCAGGGTGGGAGCAGGGGGCAATAATCAACCTACAAGAACAAATTACTGACAATTCCAGAAGTCAGTTTCTTTATTTGTTAACATTTATCAACCTCTTTCCAACTTTGTACTAAAACACTCCTAGGCATCCTTCCAAAATCTCTTCAAGCCTTCTCCTCTCTGAAGCTTCTCCTAAAACCTCCTGTTCTCACCCTCCACCTCCAACAGAAGACTGTTGGAAGATCCTAATTCTAGAATTTTTCATCTTTACTAAAGAAATAAGAATATGGATGATGAAACACTCAAGCAGCAGAAAAGGTACATTCAATTCAGCTACTAAAACACCTCAAAGTAGAGTCTCATTAATACAACCTGCTCTGACTGAAGAACTGATTATTACTGTATCTGGATGTGACCACTCACATGAACAGTTTGCTAGAAAACCTAATGGCACAGCCAGTGTGAGGCACCACATTCCCCTGTTTCTTAACAGTAAATTCTCAAGGGCCGCAGAACAGTTCCTACATTAAAAAGAATGTATTCTGGGGGCGCCTGGGTGGCTCAGTCGGTTAAGCGTCCAACTTCGGCTCAGGTCACGATCTCACAGTTCGTGGGTTCGAGCCCCGCGTCGGGCTCTGTGCTGACAGCTCGGAGCCTGGAACCTGCTTCGGATTCTGTGTCTTCCCCACCCTCTGCCCCTCCCCTGCTCGTGCTCTGTCAAAAATAAATAAATGTTAAAAAAAAAAAATTTTTTTTTAAAGAATGTATTTTCAAATAGGGAATCAGAATTCCTCTCTCATGTGACCTATAGTTCTCCTTTTTGTGGTTTCCCTTTCTTTTAATGCTAAAGATTCCTGAGAAAATGCACCAAGAAAAGAGAAAAAGGAGATGACAGAGTGGTTAGCGACTCTGGAGCAGACAGCACTCACTGGAATTCCAATCGTAATGCTTACTAACTGAGGCTTACTTACTTGCTAAGCCTTGGTTTCCTCACATGTAAATAAAATAATTGGATAATAATGAAGATTAAATAAGTCAACGCATGCAAATCCCCCAATAACTTGTAACATTTATTATCCTCAGCATCGAAGACAGGTTAGCACGACGGTTAAGAGCATGAGTCCTACTGCCTGAGACCGAAGTCCCACTCTGCCGCTTCCTAGCTTTTCTGGCAAATTCCTTAACCACTTGTGGCCTAACGCCCACTGCATGGAGTTCTTGGGAGATCAAATGAGCAACACACTGAAAGCAATTAGAACGGCACCTGATACAAAATAAGCTCTCGATAAACATTAGTTATGATTATTATTAACTACAAACACCTAGAAAAGGGTTACTACACATCAGGTTGAAAAATTTTAAAGGTGACCAATGCTATCAGTAAGCAATTTATAGGAGGAATATCAATAACTAATAGAAAGTATTAAACAATGCTCAGCTTCATTGTTAACAAAATACAAACTTTAAATGACTTCACCTTTCACCTCATCTTTGGTAACAATGAAAAGAAAGATCATATTAAATGCCAGTGGAAGAATGGAAAAACAGGCACCCTCAAGATATAGTTGATGGAACTGTAAACTTGCAAATGTATGAAAGGTGATTTGATGTTACCTATCAAGAGTGTGAACGTTTATTATTAGATTCAGTAATTCCACCTATAGAGCTATATATCCAACAGAGGGACGTCTGGGTGACTCATGACTCCGTTGGTTCAACGTCTGACTCTTGATTTCAGCTCCGGTCATGATCTCAGCTGACCTGGGTTTCCGGGTTCAAGCCCTGCGCCAGACTGTGTACTGGCAGTGCGGAGTCTGCTTGGGATTCTCTCTCTCTGCCCCTCGCTGTCTCTCAAAAATAAACGTTTAAAAAAAAAAAAATGAACTATATCCAACAGAAGTGGACAGACACGTCGTAAAAGAAACTGGAAGCACCTCAAATGCCCGTCGATAGGACACTGGTTAAAGAAACCACTTTACATCAACACAGTAGAATACAGACATTGAAAGTTACTGGAGAACCATGTGTATGAAAATGAACACATATTCATCACATATTGTCAAGAATAAAGTCACGGAACAATATTTATAATATGATGCCATTTTATTTTTAAATATAAAACAAAATTACACACCTAATTATGTATTTCTCTCTGTGTGCTTAGAAAAATCTGAAAGGTGTTAGTAACTATGTTTGGCAAACGTAATGTGAATGCTATTTTTAAATGTATGTAATATGTCTGTACTACTTTTTTATTTTTGGTCTGCTGTTGTTTATTTAAGGAAAACATAAGAGCAAATACTAGTTAAAAGCAGATCACGAAGCTACTTTGGATTTGCATGTCCACCAGCAATGTGCCTTCTCTGTCTCAGTATCCCCATTTGTAAAATGAAAAGACCAACATACTAACAAGAAAAACTATAATCGCCATGTTCTAGGGCAGTAGTAAGCACTGAATGAGCTAACAAATGGAAAGTCTTAGAATGATGCATGGCACAGAGTAAGCAGTCTCTGAATCCCATTATTATTACTCTCCAGTGGCATCCTTAAAAGACGCTAGGGTTGGCCAAGCTATCCCTCAGAAGCCCAACAAATCCTAAGGTGGCCAACAAAATAACCAACACACAACTACGACAGCAAATGCGCTGGGTCTGCGCAGGCAATTAACAACACTTTATTTCCGTGTTAAGTTGCCTGGCAGCCAGAAGACCTAGTTTTCAGAGTCTGGCTCAGCTCCCCGTCGCGTTCTCAACTCCCTCATCTGTTCAAGGGAGTTTTATATCCCGAATCCGAACTACAACTCTATACTAAAATAAGGGCCCTCCAAGAGAAAAAAACTTCAACGGTCTCTTGGAACACACTGCAACCAAAGAGGATTTCGTCCGCATGAACATCATACAATGACATTTCCCACGAGCTTTTTATAACTCATATATTTTATCCATTTAAACGGCTTCTCCCCAACCCCATCCTATTATATGGCTTTGCCTCAATCCCACAATATATCTACATTAGTGAGGTTTGTCTCTATGTTCGCCAACACCCATAGTTTGATAACTACACGGAGAACAATCAGTTTTTTCCCACCTGCTAAAAGCCCTCAAATATATACTCCACAGGGAAAATGCCTCACACGTACACACACACACACACACACACACACACACACACACACACCATTAAAAAAAAAAAACCCCACAAAACACTTACACGGAATGCTGCGAGAATGATTCTTGTCACCTTCTCTTTGACAGATTCTTGAAGGATATCAGACAGGACAGGAATGATGTTGTAGCGCCGCAGGTGTTCACACATTTGGGGACTGAATGCCAGGAGCCATATTGAAAAAATCATTTGATACTGGAGTTGAAAGCCACACTTGTTACTCAAAACTCCCATTATGCTGAAAAGGAACACATATTAAGAAAACATTTACTACAACAGTGCAACAAGAGAGAAGAAGTAATTGCCTATTCTCTTTCTGCGCTAACGGAACAAGCCCTTCTGAATTATGTCGTTTTCTTTCCTGCCAGACATAACAAGCAAGTTAGGCGCCTACTTATAGACGGCCACTCCCAGCACGGCCTCACTTAAGTCTTCCCTAAGGTCACAAGATTTCCGGAGCACCAGACTGGTCAGTCAGTTGAGTGTCCAACTCTTTTTTTTTTTTTTTTTTTTTTTTTAAAGTAATGGCAGCTTAACATTTATTTATTTTTGGGACAGAGAGAGACAGAGCATGAACGGGGGAGGGGCAGAGAGAGGGAGACACAGAATTGGAAACAGGCTCCAGGCTCTGAGCCATCAGCCCAGAGCCCGACGCGGGGCTCGAACTCACGGACCGCGAGATCGTGACCTGGCTGATGTCGGACACTTAACCGACTGCGCCACCCAGGCGCCCCAGAGTGTCCAACTCTTGATTTCGGCTCAGGTAACAACCCCCGGGTTGTAGGATCATGCCCCACATCAGGCTCGTGCTGGGATTGGATCCTGCTTGGGATTTTCTCTCTCTCTCTCTCTCTCTCTCTCTCTCTCTCTCTCTCTCTGTTCCTCTCCCCTGCTTGCACACACTCACTCTCTCTAAAATTTAAAAAAAAAAAAAAAAAGTTTTTTTCTTAAGATTTCAGCATTCAGCAGCCCTTGCTGCTGGAAAGCAGTAAGAAATGAAACATAAATTTGCAATAATACAGCAGAGGAAATGGTAAGACCGACGGACAGACATTAAAGAAGTTAAAATCAAAAGGACTTGGTAACACCAATAGCTGTACATCTTGGTGAAGTCATAAGGTATACCAAGATTTTGAGTCTGTATAACCAAGAGGTTCGTTTTTAGCTTTAAAAATATTTAGGAGACTCATACAGAGAAAACAGGATGATTTTGGGAAAAAAAACTGTCGTGAGCCTGAATAGGACATAGCCAATTGGGGGTAAAACTTCAGAAGCTTCTTTTTTTTTCCTTAAGTTTATTTATTTTGAGAGTGGGGTGTGAATAGGGGAGGGGTGAAGAGAACGAGAATCCCAAGCAGGCTCCACACTGTCACCACAGAGCCCGATGAGGCGCTCAAATTCACAAACCGTGAGATCATGACCTGAGCCAAAATCAAGAGTCTGATAAGCTTAACCAACTGAGCCGTCCAGGTGCCCCAAACCTCAGAAGCTTCTAATTCAACCTCCCATTTTACTGATAAGGAAATTGGGAAAGCTATATGGAAATGAAAGAGATTACATCAAGGAAAACAACTAAGGAAATGTCCACAGGAAATGCCTACATTTAAACAAGAAAGAAGAGAAACTACCAGATTAGATCATTAAAAAATGACCAGAGGGGCTAAGGGGAACTCCTTAAGGGGTTAAGAGGAAAACCTACCGAACGCACAGCACAAAGACTGAACCATAGTGTAAACAGGGACCTTAGTTAATAAGAGTATATTAGTATCGGCTCGTCAACTGAAGGAAACGTACCATACTAACGTAAGACATTCTTAACAGTGAAAACTATGGGGCAGGTAGATACGAAAATTCTGCACTTTCAATTTTTCTGTAAACATAAAAGTGCTCCAAAAAGTCGATTAAAAGAAAGAAAGAAATGTTTAAAATCTGACTTCACGGGGCGCCTGGGTGGCGCAGCCGGTTAAGCGTCCGACTTCAGCCAGGTCACGATCTCGCGGTCCGGGAGTTCGAGCCCCGCGTCAGGCTCTGGGCTGATGGCTCAGAGCCTGGAGCCTGTTTCCGATTCTGTGTCTCCCTCTCTCTCTGACCCTCCCCCATTCATGCTCTGTCTCTCTCTGTCCCAAAAATAAATAAACGTTGAAAAAAAAAATTTTTTTAAATAAAAAATAAAAAAAATAAAATCTGACTTCACAATCTACAACCGCTAGCTTAGTGGAAGGCTTGTATTTGTGCCATTTTCGCACCTTTATGATTCCTTCCTATACAGTTGCAAATTCGCTGAACAGCCCTTCATTTTCTCACGCGTGATTTCTCCCTCACATCTTTTCTATTTTGAGTTGTTATTTAAGACTCGCTTTTGTTTAATGCTGATGTCAGTGGTATACATCACGTAAAATATCTTACGTAAAATAAAGTCATTTTATCCCATCAGTACCCCGGTACCCAGCTTCCTTTTGCCCTCTGATTATTCCACTGATGAAGAGAAGCCTTCTACACTTTGTTCCGTGACGCTGTGGCTGGAACCTGAAGCCACAGTTCTGCTTTGCCAGCTGGGTCTGCCAGCAAGAGCCGCTAGGGGCTGACCGCCAGGACAGAGGAAGAAGAGGCTTTGTCCTGTTGGCTCCCTGCTCCCGGGGGGGGGGGGGGCGGGCCACACTCCAGCTACATTTCTTCACCGGGGCAGCGGCAGCCGTTTTTTTCCGTGGCACCGGCTGAATTTTTCGCAACAGCGCTGGCCGCACAGCCTCACTGCACACCCTCAGCGATATCAACACCAGCCATTTAGGTCCCTGACCTATGAGGCCCTTCCTCTGAGCTCAGGGACATAAGCCCTGGTTTAAACTTCAGTTTACACAGACTCCTTGAAGCGTATGAATTTTAGTAATTCCAATCTCTTATCTGTTCCCCAACTTTAGGGGTTGCGTCTGTACCTTCCACTCTCTCTGACACTTGAGAGTTCTTTTATTTGTTTTCAGAAACCTAGTTAACAAGTTTGTAATTAACAAGTTCTTGATATTAAATTATCTCTAAAAAAAAAAAAATTGTAAGTGACCAGAGGGCTTAAAAACAGCTCGCATTGTCGCTGAAATAAAGACAGAAAGCTTTCAAAGGAAGGAGCAATCAACAATGATGAACGCTGCAGAGAAATTTCAGAGTTCAATATGTGTCTACACTGTATATATATTGTGTTGAAAAAGTAAGTCTTCTATATCCAAATAGTAACCACCAAAAGAACTCCAATGAAGCAATTAAAATAAAGTTCCTATTTACCAGAGTAAGGAAGGGTTTCCCTTAGGCGCAGGGAACCCTAACTCCAAAGACAATGGAGATCCAAGAGCATGCTAAGGGGACTCCAAGGACACAAAGGCCCAAAATAAACCTGAATACAATAATTTCACAAACATGTGTTGAAAATCTACGTGGCAGGTACAGTGCAAGGTGTGGGAGACATAATGGGGGGCAAAAACAGACCCTACCCATGCTTTCAAGGAGCTCAGAGTCCAGTGGGGAGGCAGGATTCCCAGAGTGGATTCAAGGGAAGGATTCTCCCTTGAGCAGAGACCTGAAGAACGGATAAGTACAAATCCCCATCTCTCAACTACCCCTCTCAAACCGAGGAGCTTAATATTATTTTTAAAGTCACTGAAAAAGTTACTCAATGATGCTATAGGATCCTAAACGCTACCCTGGTTTGCTATTTAATATTTTCCAACTAGATTATAATTTTTTTTTAAGAGACCACATACGTTTCTTTGTATTCCCTATAATATACAGCGCACCATTACGCAGAGAGTCCAAAAAATACAAATTACTGTCAAATCCAAAATAGAAGGCCAAGGTCCATGAGGCCAAAATTATTATTTAGTACCCTGTGTTTTTAATTAAGGCTTAAAAAACAAATCAAGCCAGTGCAGGGCTAGGGAGACCGAACAGCGGATTTACTGGCTGACTTGTGCACTTTTAGCTGGCTGATGCTCTTTACACCCACAAGCACCTCACACCTTATCACACAGTATCACCTAATAATATTCTGATGTTTAAAAATAAAAATCTTAGGGGCGCCTGGGTGGCTCAGTCGGTTAAGTGTCCGACTTCGGCTCAGGTCATGATCTCGCGGTCCGTGAGTTCGAGCCCCGCGTCAGGCTCTGTTCTGACTTCTCAGAGCCTGGAGCCTGTTTCAGATTCTGTGTCTCCCTCTCTCTCTGCCCCTCCCCTGCTCATGCTCTGTCTCTCTCTGTCTCAAAAATAAATAAACGTTAAAAAAAATTAAAAAAAAAAAGATAAAGGTGAAAAGATTAAATGACTTTTTTAGATTGCTATCCTATCAGCGAGTTAACATGTTATACCTTGATTAACGCCTGCTCTCAACCTAAAGGTATCTATTATTTTTGACTACTTTAAATCTAATTAGCAGTCATTAGTATGTCAAAATGGATATGCTGAACATAATGTGTCCCTGTGCTTGTTGCTAACTGAAACAGTTAATAATACTGCTTACTGTCCTCCGAAATACTGAAGTAATTACAATAGCCACATTTGGTTAACTTCGGTATTTGGGTTTATTTTCTGAGCAATTCTAACTATGTGTAGAAATTGCTGTTTCACGACTTTTATTCTGTTTTCCAGATCTTCCAGGGAGCAAAAAAAATCTATTTTGTATGTAACAGAATGAAATTCAATTTATTCTTCAAACACTATATAGGTCTATTGGATCCATTCATAAACCTAAGATGCGCTTACAGGATCTCAGTGCTTTTATGTTGCCCGTAATTTGAACAATTATAGTATTTTATTATCCTAAATATTATTGCATCATTATACATTCATTATTCCCAACTGTGCTTAAAAATAAAGACTAAAATATAAGAAAATCGGAGAATGATGCAATCACCTACAAAGATGATATAATAACGAAATAATTATCCTTCCTACTGCATTGCCCCGAATATTGCATCCTTCTTCCAACTTTATATGTCATCCTTGCACAGGGGACAAGCTGATCTTTGTGTCGCTCCTATGTTAGTATGTGTGCTGCTGAGGCGAGCACTGCATCGTTCGTAACGAAGGTAAAAAGGCTGGAAACACCGTCTCCGTCTCTGTAGTCTACCTTTAGGTTTCTGCACAATAAGAAAAGCAACATCGTAGTCCTGAAACTGCTATTCTTAGGAAAGTCCGCGTCCACAGTCAGCCTTCGGCTGGCTTCCAGAAACTTTAGTGGTAAACAACTTCCTACACTGATACAAAACTCTCCCTAAATGACAGAGATGGCTCACTGCACCTAAACAATATATTCTGGAGTCTGGAATTTTGCTGCGTGGTAGGCAGAGGGTGTCTGATAAACCTCCAATAAAAGCCATAGGCGCTTGGGGTGCCTGGGTGGCTCAGTCCGGTAAGTGTCCAACTTTGGCTCAGGTCATGATCTCGTGGTTTGTGGGCTGGAGCCCCGCGTCTATGTGCTGACAGCTCAGAGCCTGGTGCCTGCTTCGGATTCTGTGTCTCCCTCTCTCTCTGACCCCCCCCCCCCCCCCCCCCCCCCGCTCGCGCTGTTGTGTGTGCGCGCGCGCTCTCTCTCTCTCTCTCTCTCTCTCTCATAAACATTAAAAAAAAATTTGAAAACCACAGGTGTTTACTCTCTACAGGGATTCCTGGGCAGAAACGTCACACAAATGTTGCTACATTTTCACCACTGGGGAAAAAGTAGGCCGTGCGACCCCCCACTACTGCGGGGAGAGAACATACGGAAGCCTAACGTGGATTCCTCCAGACGCAGCCTGATCCACTGTGTCTCTAAAAATAAATCCCAGCCGTGAGAATGACTACATGCTGGGTCCCTTGAGTCCTTCCGCTGAGTCTCCTGACACTGTGTGAACACTGCAAATTCAAAGAATTCAGAACTTTTTATTTTCCATCCATAATGACAATTACCTGAGGAAGGTGTCTCGTAATGATTAGATGAATCAGAAGTTGAAAGCGGAGACAGACGGCATTCTATTAACAATGATGATAAAATTGGTCACATATGTGAAACCTCAAACTGTGAGTTTTCAGCTGACTGTATCATAAATGCATTTTCTCAAACTCAAGAGGCAATAAGTGAAAATATGTTTCTAAGGACAAAGAAAGGAAATAGGGTATTCTCACCTATTTAGCTGTTCAACGTGAAAGCCTCCAACGATATTTTGCAACAAGAGCCTGCACCATTCCATTTTGCTAAAAGGATATGTGATGGTTTTCTTTCATCTTTTATGATGTTGGTGCACCAAAACTCACTTACTACAAAAAGACTTACCCTGAAAAAATTCTTACAGAATTTCTAATGGTTGTTTTTCACTATTGCTTTATTCATGTCTGTCAATTATCCATAAAATGACCAAATACATATATTTTTGAAAATTGTCCACATGGCAAATTGTGATGACTGTTTTTCCTGACATACTGAAGGCTAAATAAGTATAAAAAGATTGAAATTTTACATGCTAACATAAGATTACTAATTTGTTAGGGCACCAGGTGGCTCAGGCAGTTAAGTGTCCCCCTCTTGATTTCCACTCAGGTCAGGATCCCACAGTTCGTGAGACTGAGTCCCGCATCGAACTCCATGCTGAGAATGGAGCCTGCTTGGGATTCTCTCTCTCTCTCTCTCTCTCTCTCTCTCTGCCCCTCCCACACTGTGCTCGGTCTCTCTCAAAATAAATAAACTTTTTTTAAAAAAGGATTATTAATTTATTGAATCGATGATAACTGAGTAGTTGATGACAATCCTAGGCAATTCATAAGGAAAGCCATTTGAGAAAGTCACCCAGCTAAGGAAGCGTCATGCAAACACCGGCTGGGAAGATCCCTCTGGCAGGTGCATGCCTACAGTGGAAATGGAGGCACCAGCCTAGGCGTGGGACAGTCCAGCAGCAGGAGATCAATCGGGTCCTCTTTCTCACCAGCGAACCTCTGCGGACAAACTAGCTTCCTGAAGCGTTTTCCAACAGATAAACAACATCTTCATCAACCCAAAAGAGCGTCTAATTGAAGAGCATGAGATCTCGGGGCGCCTGGGTGGCTGAGTCAGTTAAGCGTCCGACTTCAGCTCAGGTCATGATCTCACAGCTCATGAGGTTCAAGCCCCACCTCGGGATCTGTGTGGACAGCTCAGAGCTTAGCAGCTGCTTCAGATTCTGTGTCTCCCTCTCTCTCTGCCCCTCCCCTGCTCACACTCTGTCTCTCTGTCTCTCTCTCTCTCTCAAGAATAAATAAACGTTAAAGAAAAAAAAAAGAAAAGCATGAGATCGCCCATAATGAATAAATTGACTTTCTGGTAGTAAAAGAGCATTGTTTGTTTTGGTGTTGGGGGGAGTTCTCATATAAGTACATTTGCCAACCTGAGAGGGCAGCCCCTCAAGGTTTCTGAGCCTGCAAATTAGGACCCCACAGAGAATGGGCTAATTACACAGCATTACAAAGAATGGGTCACACTCATTTTTCTGGATAAGACCTTTTCTTGCTGATTTTTGCCTGCATTTACCACAAGATATTTTACAATTGTTTTTTTTTTTTTCTATTCTGAGTACCTAGAATTTGTTCTGTCAAGCATCAGGCTTTTAAGAGTCCTTAACCTCTTACAAACAGCACAGACCAAGTGAGGGAGAGGGGAAACATTTCGTTTAGGAGTTACGGACTTCCATGAAGGTTAGCATAATCCACTGTTAAACAGCCTTAAAACAAAAACAACAACCTCCCTTTAGATGATTCAGTGCATTAATTTCTTTGCAAATGTCAAGGAGGGAAGCTTTTAAATGTTACTCGACGCTAAAAGCAAAAGGGCACTCACCAGCTCACCCCGTCTGCTTCTACCCAGGCAAAGCGGTACTCATTGACCCGAAGCATCAGCTGCAGACACCCGGCGACACACTGCACGTACTGAGAACTCTGCACAAGCAGAAGGACAAGGTTTCAGGCTGAAGAGCACTTAAAGGCGTGGATCGTGCATACACGGAAAGTCTGCATTTTTTTTTTTAGCTACAGGTTCTTATCATCAGAACATCCAAAAGCCCCTAATATATCTTCAAAAACCAACGTTCGTTTTTGCTTTTCTCTCTACCTCCTAGAGATGAGGCTGTTTTTCTCTGCCAGGTTAAACCTACGTAGCTCAAGATTACTCAGCACACAGGGAAATCAAGGAAAAAAAGTAACCCTTTCCTTGTTATGGTTTGGTAAGTGTTATCTCGCAATGTCTCACTTAGCCCCGAACGGGGGCACCGTAGAGACAATACTGCTCTTCATAACCGTAGAAATGTCGAGTAAGATTAAAAAGATAAAACTCTACGCTTGGAGATGGGCCTGTACGTAATCGGACGTAACTCACTGAACCTTCCCAATACTCGATACCTTTGTCCTTAATGAGGATGACACCCCACACATCCCGAAGGAGTGTTGTTAGGACGAAGTTAAGTAACGCCTTTAGCGTAGAGCCAGGCATTGCACAGAAATGCAATAAATGGGGACTTGAAAAAAACAACCACCATACAGCACATAAGAAGTCGAAACATTTGAAAAAGGTGCTCTATCATTTTTAACAGCTATCAGTTCCACAGCACTGTTCCAGAAAAACTGAGGTTAAATCTGGAACTGGAAATGGACAGGAATAATACCCCCAGGAACAATGCAGGCACCTCCATTTTAGTAAAGCTAATAGCAACACTCGGCCTGGGTCCTGGTCCAAATATTTGCCATGAACCTCCCGCCCCCCCATCTAGAAGAACAGGGAGAGCAGAGGAAGTTGCACTCCAGCCTTAAAGAACATGCTAATAAAAGAAAAGAAAGTGGAGAGAATCACGGATGTTATAGAAATTCACAAAACCTAATATACACGCTGCTACTAGGCTCTGTGTTTTCAAACAAAGTTCGTTAAAACCTAACACTTCAAAGAAATTCCAGGCACTCGATCACAAAAACACAACGATATAAGTACATTTGGTGGAAGTATCAAAGGATATCAAGAAAACGTGATCTTAGATTTTAAAAGTAGTGAAGTTTCCCAAAAGCACGATATATCCATTAATGCAAGTTGCCTGAAAACTCAAAACATTAACAGAAATGACCAAAAAAAAAAAAAAAAAAAGTGAATTTTCAGTTCTAAAATAATCTTCCATAATGGGAAAAAAAGGTTATTTTTCCAATTTAGTCAGCAGGTAGTAATCCTTTTTGAAAGATGAATTCCATTTTTCTTGTTTAGAGGGATAGCCTAAGCAAGGTTTCCGCATATAATGAATAAAAATGCAACCTAGGGCACTCTCTCCTCTTCCATTTATCATCGACTTCCTCTCAACAAAAAAATTTCTTTTTTTTTTAATGTTTTTTTTGGTTTTTGGTTTTTGTTTTTTTTTTGAGAGAGAGAGAGAGAGAGAGAGAGAGAGAGAGAGAGAGAGAGACAGAGCATGAGTAGGGGAGGGTCAGAGAGAGGGAGACACAGAATCTGAAGCAGGCTCCGGGCTCTGAGCTGTCAGCACAGAGCCCGATGCGGGGCTTGAACTCACGGACCGTGACATCATGACCTGAGCCGAAGCTGGACGCTTAATCAGCTGAGCAATGTACTACTGTCCTCCATACGGTTCAATGTGAACACAACCTTGATCTTCCTGCTGTATATATTTTTCTTTCTGCTAGCATTTCCGATTCTATCAGGACATTAAAAAGTATTCTCAGGGCACCTGAGTGGCTCAGTAATTAAACATCTGACTCCTGATTCCAGCTCAGATCATGATCGATCTCATGGTTCGTGGGATCAAGTCCCACATCAGGCTCCATGTTAACAGTGCAGAACCTGCTTGGGATTCATTCTCTCCTCCCCCTCCTCTCTCTCTGCTCCTCCCTGCCTCTCAAAAGAAATAACTAAACTTAAAAATAAATAAATAAAAAGTATTCTTGAAAAAGCTGCAGTTGCTAATTAGAAAACCCTGAAATGTCAAAAGATTTCAAACAAAGACAAACTGAACAAGAAGCGAAAGGCAGAGAAACAGTCTATCTCGCAGGATGATATCACAAACCACCATCACAGACGCTGATGAAGCAGTGTTTGAGGCAATCAAAGATTGCTCCTTCCACACAGAAATGCCACAAGAGAGAATCAAATGAGGAAGAGATCTCCGTGCCGTCCCTTGGAGCAGTACCAGAGCCTCGCTTTTCCAGCTGACCTTTCCTGACCCCGTGCTTGGAACACCCAAGGGTAACAGGCACCATCACTATGTAAGCTGCTTCCAGGTACTAGGTACAGTGATAAACTAGACAAATAGTACAGAATCTCATTAATATTTGTGTATTAATATGACTTGTATCGACCTGAATTTTACATGAAATTCTTTGTACATATTTATGATTAAAAATTCAATCAATACAGAATAAGCATGAAAGAAAACATCCCTCTTCTCATCCCTCAGTACCATTCCTACGATGTAATCACTGTTAGTAGATATTCTGTGTAATACTGTAGAAAGTTTCTATGCATTATACGTTCTTTTTTGAAAAAAAAAATAAGATTACACTAGAACTTTCACTTATGTTTCTTTTTCCATTTAATCTTATACATAGAGATCTACTGCATTTTTAACCGTTTACATAAAGATTTTAACCCCCCTGTGCTCTCTCAACTTTGAAGAAGTATTCCCTAATTCAACAGCGTCTATTTGGTTGCTTATATTATCTGATAAGCAGAAGGGATTCCACTTTATTTTCACATGTATTTGTTCTTAGAATCCAACCAAAGACGAAGAAGCCCATTTGCCCTTGCAGTTGTAGAAAAACTGCTTGACAGCTACAACCTCAGATTGCCTGCACGGTCAGAAACTAGTAAGGGACATAAGGCCTCCATCTTTCTAAGGTCTCAACTATTCCCCAGAAAGACTCTACAGGTCTATAGTCAATATTCATCCAACAGGTATTTACTGAGTGCCTTCTATGTGCAAGACACTGTTCTTGCACTGGACACATGACCATGAACAAATAGACCACAATCCCTTCCATCAGGGAGTTTACAGTCCAATGCAGAAAGAGGAAAAGTACACACACACACACACACACACACACACACACACACACACACACACACAGTAAGTTACAGAGCGCACTGGAATCTGACAAATCCAATGCAACAAAAATACTGTTAAGAAAAGGAAACAGGAAATGCAGAGAAGGAGACATGGAAATTCTCATACTTTGTTGGTGGATCTGTACATTGACTTAACACTGACTGGCAACATCTACTAAACTTACATATACCTTACAACCCAGCAATTCCATTCTGTTACACAGGATCTCTGGAGGCACCCGATGCTGAGGAGACAAGTGACAGAAGCCCAGGAAAGTAAACAAGCAAGGCACGCAGCCATCGAGGGAGCAGTGTTGACGCTCTGGTAAGCACTGCTTACCAGGTCCGGTGCCACGCTGGCCTCCTTCCCATGGCTGCTCTGTGCCATGTGACTCCCCCTCTTAGTATGCTTCCATGGCTTCTTTCCCCTGCCAAGGAGAAGTTCTAAGGCCCTCTGTGATCCCTAAGGCCCTGAATGTCCTGGACCTGCCTCATCTCCCCACCTGCTCTCCCTCCCCTGCGATGTTCTCCACACGCTTCCCTCCGCTGGAGGTGCAGGCTTATCCCCTGCTTCCTCAGGAAGCCTGAGCAAACTGGCCCCAGATGAGACCACCCCCCCCCGCCCCCTCGTGGACCCATGCTCCTTTCCTACAAGCCTTGCCACAAGGGCACTAAAATAATCAAAGAGCCTAATTAACTTGTCTAATGCTGTCCTCCCTGAGTAAAATGAAGGCCTGTGAAGCCAGGAGTCCTGCCCATCCTGTTCAGTGCTACTCTTTCAGAACCATGCACTGAGGGGCCCCTGGGTGGCGCAGTCAGTTGAGCGTCCGACTTCAGCCAGGTCACGATCTCGCGGTCCGTGCGTTCAAGCCCCGCGTCGGGCTCTGGGCTGATGGCTCCGAGCCTGGAGCCTGTTTCCGATTCTGGGTCTCCCTCTCTCTCTGCCCCTCCCCCGTTCATGCTCTGTCTCTCTCTGTCCCAAAAATAAATAAACGTTGAAAAAAAAAAAAAAAAGAACCATGCACTGTACCTGTTGGCACTCAATACATGGTTCTTTGTTTTAACTTTATTTATTTTGAGAGAGAGAGAGAGAGAGAGAGCGAGCAAGCAGAAGGGAGAGGGAGAGAGCAAATCCCAAGCAGGCTCCACACTGTCAGCACAAAGCCTAACACGGGGCTCGAGCTCACAAACCTGAGCCGAAATCAAGAGTCAGATGCTTAACCGACTGAGCCACCCAGGTACCTCAATACCTATTTCCTGATTGAACGAACAAACGGGAAATACAAACAAACGTCCTATCTTACACAAATTCCAAATGAATGGGGCTCTAACAGAGATGGTTCAGTAACTGAAAGTTTGGCCAAAATCTTATGCTGATAACAATCAATACTGCAGAAATACATACAACATAACACTATTATTCTATTTCCTTTTGGAGCCAAAACTGAATCTGTTTGGTAGTGTGGATCTTATGAAATTGTCTAGTATTTTCTTTTGTCTCAATTTAAGAACTAATATGAATTGCTAGTCAATTCTGGCTGCACCTTATATCATCCTATTTTACTAGAAAATATTTATGATAAAAGCACTCACTTAGGCAGATAATAGTTGCCATTTAAATTGCTAAGGTAGGGGCGCCTGGGTGGCTTAGTCAGTTAAGCCAGGTCATTTTGGCTCAGGTCATGGTGTCACAGTTCATGGGATCGAGCCCCATGTCGGGTTTTGCTAGCCCTCCCCTGTACTGTCTCTCTTTCTTTCTCAAAATAAATAAGTAAACTTAAAACAAAAAACTATCAAAAAAGAAATTAAGAATTTTTAATAAAAACAATTTATTAACCCATGTATTTTTCAAAGCCCTTTCAAACAAAAATTAAAATTAAAAATAAAAGGGAAATACCATGATACCAATTTTTCAAGATGAGGCTTAAAAAGGTGATATAATTTGTTAAAATTAAAATAGTGTTGGGGCGCCTGGGTGGCGCAGTCGGTTAAGCGTCCGACTTCAGCCAGGTCACGATCTCGCGGTCCGTGAGTTCGAGCCCCGCGTCAGGCTCTGGGCTGATGGCTCAGAGCCTGGAGCCTGTTTCCGATTCTGTGTCTCCCTCTCTCTCTGTCCCTCCCCCGTTCATGCTCTGTCTCTCTCTGTCGCAAAAATAAATAAACGTTGAAAAAAAAAATTTTTTTTAAATAGTGAGTTAATCTTGGATTGGCACTAGGAGTCCACTCTCTTATGCTTAAGCTAGAGTTCTCTGTGCTACACCAGACATCCCGGGCTGAGAATTGGCCACAACAAGCCCTCTCACTGCAGCAAACCTCACTGGTATAGAGAGATAGGTTTACTTCTCAACACATTTAAGAGAGTATCACTTGGGTACATTTTCCAATGTCGCTGAAATGCAAACTCTCGTACATCGTGGTGGAATAATCACAGCAAAGGGAAAACAGTAACGGATAAAATTCACCTTCCTGGCAAATACGGTCTCAGGGATCCATACTCTGCAGATTTACAAGCTAATCTGAAAACTGAGGAGTTACACAGTAAATTGGCAACACAAGATAAACATAAAAACGACGGTGATATTGTACCCAGTAAAACTAATGTTATAAAAAGTTTAGAGATACATTTTCAATATTCATCTTCATAATGCTAGGATTTAATTTTTATTTTTTTTTACGTTTATTTATTTTTGAGAGACAGAGAGAGACAGAGCACAAGTGGGAGAGGGGCAGAGAGAGAAGGAGACACAGAATCCGAAGCAGGCTCCAGGCTCTGAGCTGTCAGTACAGAGCCTGACGCGGGGCTCAAACCTACAAACCGCGATATCATGACCTGAGCCAAAGTCGGACACTCCACCGACTGAGCCACCCAGGTGCCCCCCTATAATGCTGGGATTTAAGTACAGACTAAATGAGAAAGAGCAAAGATAATATTCATTTAAATCCTGGAATCATGGGCACTTGAAATAACACGTCTGTATTGCAGTAAAAGGCATGTGTCCCACAGACAGTGAAATGTACACCAGAGCAGACCTGGTGAAGCACTAAGTTGAACTTTTCAAACACAAAATTGACTAAAATAAATTCCAGAAGCCAGTTTTACATGAAATGGAGGACTGCCCATTTCAACAGTCCGAAAAGTATTTGATGCTTCATAACAATTACATGAATCCTTCCTCATAGAACTAAAAACGAGTATGTGCACGAATGTGTGTGATTTTTAACTCTACCACAGACGTTCGCTTTAAGAAATAACACAACACAATGTCAAATGTCAGTAAGGAAATGGAACAACTGGAATTCTCATTCTCTGTTGACAGATACGTAAATTGATTTAGAACACGGATTGGCAGTATCTACTAAATTTATATATACTTTACAACCCAGCAATTCCATCCTAGAATTAAGTGTTCCAGACATAAGTGATTACAGTGATTACATCTACCAAAAGACGTGTACAAGAATGTTCACAGCAAGATTACTCACAACGGCCCAAAACTAGAAATAACCCAAATATCCATTAATAAGAGAATAGAAAATATTCATTTAATAGATTCCTACACAGCAATAAAAAGAGTGAATCACTGCTAGGGGCACCTAGGTGGCTCAGTCTGTTAAGCATCCAACTCTTGATTTCAGCTCAGGTAACGATCTCAGGGTCGTGGGATCGAGCCCTACATCAGGCTCAGTATGGAGCACAGAGCGTGCTTGGGGTTCTCTCTCTCTCCCACTTTCTCTGCCCCTCCTCTGCTCATTCTCTCTCTTCCTTTCTCCCTCTCCCTCTTCCTCTCAAAATAAATAAACTTTAAAAAAAAAAAAAAAGAATGAATCACTGCTAAATGCAATATGAATGAATTTCATTGGCACAATATTGGCAAGAGAATTCAGATACGTAAGAGTTCATACTGAATACAATTCCATTACAACAGAGTTCAAGATTAGGCAAAATTAATCTATGGTACCAGGTTCCATGATAACCACAACCTTGGTAAGAGTTGAGCCAAAGGGAAGTGCTGAGTACGAGGACATGTGACATTTCAATTCTTTTAGCTGAACATTTAAAATCTGTGTATTTTACTCTGTGAAAGTTAAGACATAATTAAAAAAAAAAAGAAAGAAAGAAAAGAAAAAAGACGAAGGAAAGGAAAAGGGGAGAGGCTTTGCCTATCAAGAATTTTGCCAAATTATCTTTGGCAAATCACTTAAACTCTTCAAAACTGTTTTATCGCCAATAAAGGGAAATATCAGCCCTAACAAATTAAAAGGAAAACATCTGCTACTCAAATCTGAACTCACATCAGTTCTGCAAGGCGCGAAACAATGGTAAGGTATATTTTTATTACCTCATATGCAGGAACTAAAATACAGAAGGGCAAAAATCCTCTTGAAGTTGGCTTACGCAAAAAGATCTTCTAGTCAATACTCATAAAATACCTAGATTAAATTAATGCCCAAACTGAGATAATTTAGTCTTAGACTTAAGTTTTACCAAAAAAAACACAATTCACTATTAATTTACAAATTTCTCAACCTCCTTCAAGCATTGCTTTCAACCTAATTTGCTTAGTCCCCCAATGAGATTCCTTACTATGCAGAAAAATCATTATGAACTTGAGAAAATACTACTTTATAAATTACTGCTTTGTATACAGCTTCCAAGAACACATCTAGCGTACAAGTTTAGATTACTTATTGTTATAATCATTGCTATGCTTTGACAATGATTTGTACAAGGAAGTCTTGTACTGAAATGCCTTACCACAAATTTTCTTTTGTACTGCCAGAATATACCTCCGGATAATCCTTCCAAAAATACGATCAGAGAAACAAAACGCACAGATTCTTATCTTCCCTCCTTAACGTTCATTCTGTGCATACATTTTAAGGGTCCCCAGTGTGTAGTAAGATGTATTAATTTGGGGGCAGGAAGATAAAAGGCAATCGAACAATGAAAATCCTCCAAGATCCGCTTCAGGTCAAACTTACACAGACATCCTTTGTGAATTACTTTGGGTCCTCACAGACCTCACGACTCACCAGCTAGAGCAGACCGCAGTTAAATAAGAGGCCCAAACTGTATGGATTCGTGACACGGGAATTCCTGACTCATTTCAGCTACTCGGGGATACTCCTGATGTGCTCAACAACGAAGCGGTGAAGACCTAAACCGAGTACTCTACCTCTTGCGGAAGACTGAAAAGTGTCACATGGGCACAGCGTTAAATTACAAGAGTAAAACGAATTTCATATTAACGAGGACATTAGAACCACCACCGAAGACAATTTAAGAAATCTTGCCAAAAGCCGAAAAAAAAAACCCCTAAATTTCGTTTCTCTCATTGTCAAATGTTATGAATATGTGTTAAAACATGCATGAATCTTGAAAACATTACACTAAGTGAAAGAAGCCAGTCACAGACAACCACGGGCTGTACGCTCTAATTTTATGAAACGGCCAGAAGAGGAAGAGAGAGGCAGAAAGTAGACTGGTGTTTGCTAGAGGGTGGGAGCAAGGAACAGGAATGAAGAATGACTATTAACGTGTACACGGTTTCTTTCTGAGGGGTTGAAATGTTATAAAATTAGATTGTGGTAATGGCTGCACAACTCTGTAAATATACTAAAACCTTCTGAACTGCGCAGATGGGTGGATTTTATGGTATGTGATATATACTTCGATAAAAAAGTTAACAAACTAAATAAAATTGAAAATTTACTTTCTTACTCGCGCTTGCCGCATTTCCGAGTGCTCGAGAGCCACACGGTGGCTCCCACAATGGCCAGTTCCATCATCATGGAGAGTTCGGGTGGACAGAATGGATCCAGAACGTTAAAAGGCAAGATGAAATAAGGAATAAGGAGAACACATCAACTTCCTGCAGTTACTTACTCCCATCGGTGAAACAATGTTCATCTAGCAATAACTAATGCTAAACTGGATCTACAACAAAACGGCCAGAGATCAGAACCAAATGAGAAGTCACCCTGCTCCCTCACACACGGGTGCAAGTGAAGGCAGACAGAGGGAAAAGAAAACGAGCAAACAAACACGAAATTCCCAGATTCCTTCTAAGTCTTGCCGTTCGTGACAGATCACAGTATGTGCCTTTTTATCAGGACATCAGCACCAACCAACTTCCATGGCTTGTGTGGCTCCCTCAGAAGGACAGAAGACTGAGTACTCACTTTCAAGAGCCAGTAAAGAACGAAACAGTTTAAGGAGGTGAGTGTGTAAGATCTGATGTTGGTTAACATCTTCATATTTGGGCAAAAACAACATAATGCATTCTAAGGCAAGCCCACTTATGTGATGTCATTTAAACAAAAATGTTTGTAATAATCCACTTATAACTCAAGATGAGGCTTCCGTGGCCATTTTAAGAGAGAAGACTATTAGATCATTCGTAGTTCACATTTTGAAGTGTAAAACTTGTGTTTTATACTGCCATCAAGTGGCAATATCATATAATGCAATTTCCCAAACCTTTTCTATGCTCAGAAAACCTAAAGGGATTTTAAGATATACCACCCATATTTTTACAAGTCTGAGCAGGCTCTGCAACGTGGAGAATGCCCCCAGACCCAATTCCCCTTCCACTGCCTCAAAAGGAGTTCCCTTGGCAAGCAATTCCTTTCTTCGGGGTTTTTGTCACTCATTAGCCGAATGACTTTGGGCAAGACGGTGCTGCCATTCCGCGCAGCCTCACTGTTCACATCTATACAGTGTGGCTTACGGTAAGACCTACATCCGAGAGGGAGCGTGAATATCAAAGAGATGTAAATGCCCAGTGAGCAAAGCAGTACTGAACACATAGTAAGAGCTCAATAAACATTAGTTACCAACCCAGATTCCCCTATTAAAATGCAAGTAGCAGACGAAAGGCTAACACCTTATGCTCAACTTAGTAAAGTCTGCCTTCCAAGCTGATAGCCATCTGAAAAAGTAGGAACTTTCAGGAAGAGACAGCAAGTGTGCTCAAGTTTGAAGGGTATGAACGGGAAAAAGGTCAAAATCAAAGGCCTTCTTTTCCTCACTCACAATTACCCGATGCTAATTCTGTTAGGGAGGGATGGAGAGGCGTCTACCAGGTAAACCACTTTGACTAATATGCTGCCAACTGAATTAAATAGTTCTTTTCCCCCAATACACTGGACAGAAAAGAACAAAATGAGAATGCATGTCACCGGAGCTTGCAACTCATTGTGTAAGCTTTAATAAGTTACAAACACATTAACAAGCAAGTAAGTTTGTAAGATACATGATTCTGAAAACACCTTTAAAAAAACTTACCAGTAAGTCTAACACATGAATTAAATAACTTTTCAAAAGTTCAAACTGGTAGAAATTCAAGTCATAAAGACTCTCAATTTAAACATGCGCGTATGGCGGAATATCTGGACTTCTAACCTAGCACCTGCTTAGCCCACTCTGACCACAAGATTGCTCACCTTGTTCTGATTCCATTTCAGAAGGCTAACAGCTATTTTCTGGCCTAACATGCTACTTGGCAAATCCTTCAACCCATGCCCCAAGAGAAGCCCTGCTCTTGGCTTTGAAAATGGGTTCCACGACCATCTACAGTCTCAGGGCACACAAACACATCCCATGCAGATTATGGGCGTATTGGTAATCAGTAGGAACATTAGATGGCTTCCACAGAGCTTCATTTAGGTACTATAGGCAGGTTGTAGACACTGCCCTCTAAAGACTTTTTCCAACTCCCCAGATATATTTCCAACAAATGAAGACAGACGCACCTCACCTACATTTCTAAGTTTCTTTTTCCCTTTGTCTCAACCGGCTCTACTCAGGCCGGCCCTTACTTGTCCAAACTCATTGCCTGTTCTTGAGCTATTCTGAGTACAACAAAGATAAGCTGTTCCCAAGTGGGGAAGATAATTCTAATCAAGAAGGAAACTTGGGGAGACGGGATTCATTTCAACCTCTAACCTTTTGGCTCTACAAAAATGTGGGGAGAGTTTGGCCAAAAAAAACAAGGGGGCGGGTGGGGTTCTGGCCACCATGTAGCCCTACATAAAGCCTTGAGAAACACAGTGCAAGTAACGAGTTTCAAAGCCATCACTGAACTGTTTTCCACTGCTTGACATACTGTTCACGTATCCGTTAGACAGATATTGGAGATGTTATCAGACAACTGAAGCTCGACGTCAGCAACTTTACAATTATTCACTCCAGTTGTGGATCTGAATTCAGACTCTTGCTTTCATTCTCGGGTCTGAGATGAAGTGACCCGAAAAGAAGAGCAACAAGGAAGAACAAGTCTCCAGTCTCCCAAGAGACCATATATATTTATAAATGGTGTGCGTGTGCCTATGTACACACACACATACGATTTTTACAATGCTACTACCCTAACCGGAGGCGATATCAAAATCCACAGATGTACATTTGCGGAGCTAGAAAACATCGTTAAAATTTTAAATGACTCAAAATAACTTATGTTCATGGTGTTAGGAGGCCAGTGAATTAAGAAGGAATATACTTACATCACTTGAAGAGACTGTTCCTGTTTCAACAGCGACACCGCTACCACGCAGTTTCTATTACGAAATAAATAACTTATTACTTAGTTTTGTTTTTAATTTTTATCTGAATTTATCAGCTTACAAAAGGGAGCTAAGCAAATTTCATAATTCTTTTTTCTTAACCCTACTTAATGGAATATCATCAGCTAATAAAAAGCATGGGGGCGACATGAAATACTCTAAATATTACACTCTCCCAGATAACTTAATAATTAAAAAAGGAACAATAATAAACTGAATACTAAGCTCCAGCTAAATTTCATTAAGTGAAGCTGGTGCAAATTTCCAAGTCTCAGGATTTACTTATTGAACTGATTTTCAAGTAAGATGATTGTCTTAAGCTGAACTACCTAAACTCTTTTCTGTGGCAATGCTTTCAAAACAGGTGCCTAATTAATGGGAAGATACTACACAGAACTTAAAATTAGATTATCCATAGCAATGCTAGTAAGTTTATAATGACAATCAGAAATTCACACGTTACATAATGTCTAAATGACTTACAGAAATGACTAAAGGAAAGGTAGAAAGTCAAAGGCTAAATGTGCAAGAGAAAAGTGGTAATGAATTTCTGAAAGGATATTTTTATTGTTTTATTCAAACTAATTTTATTTATTATGTACTAAATGCCAGGCATGAAGCCCTCCAACCTATATACGATGCTTAAACTACCAAAAAAGAAAAAGTTCCTACATGTCACTATGAAGTCAACCAAAAACCCAAACTTGCAACTATTTTGGACTTTTGAAAATGTATTTCTATTAAAATTATGAAACTGTGGTCCTTTTTATGAGAGAGAAAACACTAACGATGGTAGAAAAGAAGAGACCTTCCAGATACAGTGCCATCACATGACATTTAAGCAAAGTAGCAAACAGAATCCCAAATAATCCTGTTTCATTCTTTAAACAAGAAGTCGGTAATTGGACCCTGATAGAAGGCTGTGGAAGAAGTGTCTGCCCGTGGCAAGAAAGACAATGCAGTTCAGATCCTAGCAGAAGGAGTGACCAGACTCTGAGAAGCAAAGCCAGACGGGGCCTGGCACTCTGAAGAGTCACCTCGTAGCAGGACGTGCAAAGCAGAAACGCGATACCATAACCAAAGAAAGCCAAAGACTAGGTGATAAAAAAGAATGCACCAGAAAGATAAAGAAAAGCATTCATCTAATACCAAGAAGCTTAGTTCTAATGAAAACTGTTCTAGACACTGAAATATTTTGCTTCCACTAGCGATGATAAGGATATTTCCTGGACACAGTTATAACCGTAATCATTCCAGAAGCGACAAATCATCTGCGAGGCATGGTATAAATGTTATTCTTGCGAGGAAAAATCTAGCATGAAGCAACCCAAAATGTTAGTGGCAAACTGCAGTATACATTCTTCCTACCAATTTTCATTTTATGAATCCAGTTACAATAGAGCCTCACTATCATCACCATAAAGCTAACGCTAAAACAAATAAAGTTTGTTCAAAGGAAGGACTAATTTCAAAAAAGAAAAAAAAAAAGGGAGGGGAGAGGGGAAGCTTAAGCGTTCGGATCCCAAATGCCATACGCTTAGAAATTTGAAATCTCATCCTTGCACACCTATTTTTCGTGTTCCCTATTTTTCGTGTTCTAAGTGTGTTTTTTAAATACCTCACAAATTCAGTAAAACCTGCCAATCTGTGGCTCTTAGAAAAAATACTTTTAAAAATTAAGCCAAAAAGACTTAAAATTTATGCTACTGATATAAAAAATACTTAATCGTGTTCAAGACACTCCAAAATATCCCTGTCCAAACATAAAAGGCAATTAATTAGAGTTCCCCAAAAAGGCAAACAACGATAAGACAAAAAATAAACCCAAGGAAAATGTCATCGTGTCTCTCTCTTATGCCTCAAATTAGAATCTATTAAAATGTCACCTGAAATCTGAATTACAACTTTCCAAAACTTTATTTCAAATAGACCTTTATTTGTAACACAGACAAAACACTACTGTGTTTATTTCTAACGCAGACAATACACTACCAGTATTACTTTCCTGGTCCCATTCCTCACGGGAGCCATCCCCACGCCAAAATCTTGTTCTCTTCTACCCTTTCTTCCCCACAGTACTCCTCCCCCACCCACCTTCGCTTCACCCCTCTTCTGCGAACCATTCCCAGTCTCCCTCTTATCACTGCTATCAGTCACTGAAGCCTAAAGGAAAGAACCACTGAGCCACCATAACTGTCTTATCTTTTGCGTGTTCTAGGGAACCATGACGACAAAAACAGAAAACCTTTCATTTTTCCCGTCATTCAACCAGCAAGCTGTTTTCCTCCGTGGGGAAGTAGAGCTAGAAAGGTCTGAAAGCAACCAAGATGGCCACAAGCAGGCTTCACATCTAACCTCAGGCCCAAATGTTCAATCCCACGATGATACGGTGCATCTGGGAAGGTGCCACAGTAACGGTTACCTCGCAGCTAGACCCGGCAGCTCCAGGCTTACCCGGGGGCCGCCTGGCAGCCTTGTATGGACTCTTGGGCAAGACTAGAATAACTGGATGGACCCCTGATCTGCAACGGGTTGTCTGCAGTTTAAAAGTCCCTGGCGGCACCCGGCGCCATTCTGTTTATTGGTGTAACTGGTCGACAGCTTGCCCTGACCCTGTGACCAGAAGGACATAAACGATCCCAGCTACAGACTAATGAAGAGCTCTCCCCAAATCCAAGATTTCCCGCACAAATCTCGGAGGTTTGGGGTCCCACGGCAGACGTGGGAGCTGCACCTGAAGTCTTTTAGCCTCGGGGCCTGCACCCCACCTCCTGCTACACTGTTTCTTTCCACTTCCTGCAAGCCTTACGTGAGTCCCCCCTCTGGAGCCGTGCAAGTCCTTTCCGGTCCCCCGCCTGTGTGATGGTGGTTAGCCCCCAGGAAGGAAGATCCTCCTCATCCACTGAAAAGCATGAATGGAAAACCCCAAGTGGCAGAAAAGACAGAAAAGTTTGAGCTGAAGGTGGTCAAAGAAAGAAAAAGTGAAGCATACTACCATACCTAAGAGTAGTTCAAAATGGCATTATTTGAATATAACTTTTTTTTTATTTACCATTTATACAATTACCATAAGAATCTGTATATGGGCGTCACATTCCTTTCAAAGATACTAGAAAAAGTGTCTTTTACCTGTGAACTCAGCTGAGTTTTTATCCAATTGAAATAATAATTTAAGTCACTGCCTTCCATCAGTTCTTTCCCCCAAGCTGCTAACTTTGCGATAATTCTTGCTGCCTGAAAAATAAGAAATGTACTTGAATGCCATGTTGATTCTAAAAATCACATCATATACCTTAAAAAGTAGGACTCTTATAACCATTCTGCTGCAAGATTTTTTTTTAAATACCCAACTCCTCCAAAACAAGTTTGTATTTCACTTGTGAAAATATACTTTGGGGGGCACCTCAGTGACTCAGTCAGTTGAGGGTCCAGCTCTTGATTTCAGATCAGGTCACGATCCCAGGGTCGTGGGATCAAGCCCCTCGTCACGCTCCATACTGAGCGTGGAGCCTGCTTAAGATATTAAAAAATAATAATAATAAAAAAAATAAAGATATTCTCTCTCTCTCTCTCAAAAATAAACATTAAAAAAACAACTAAACAAAATTTAATTTCTATAGCAAAATGTGGTTAATCCTGTCACAGACAATCAAAAGCTCTTTGCACGTGCAATTACCAAAGGCTTTCATGCTCATGAGCTCAACAAATACTCTATGAAACTTTAACTGTCTCAGAGCAATCCCATCTCCTCTGTCTTCCCGATACCCCCAGATTACTAAACATCAATGGAAACACTGCTTTGAAAAATTAACATCACAGCCATTACTCCTCGGGGGAACTGGAAGGTTACTAAGTCATAAACAGCCCAAGAGTGTTTCTTCCCCAGATCAGAAATTTAATCAATTCAAAATTTACCATATGAACAGTAAAGAGATCCTGGCGGTTCAGCATCGGTAGAAAGTAGGACCAGGCGGTGTTCTTGCTGCGCTTAGCATAGTCAAAGAAAATGCTGACCCGCTGGTGATTTTCCTGAAACAAGAAAAGAAATGATATCACTCATCAGAATGCATCTCTCTATTGTGCACTGTTTCTCAACTTTTCGTTCTGGGTCCCATCAGTGTGTCTTCTTCTGCCAGTTGCTATTACGGGTCGGGGGTGGTGACGGGGCAGGCATAGATACTTCAAAATACCTTTAATTATCATGATTAGCTTTAAGTCAAGCGAGCCAAGCTAGCAGACCGCACCCATGCGGGGAAAAGCAATTTAAGTTACACTTCTGAGCCTGCACCTCTGACCTGCGCTTCCCAATGTTGTCTCCACACCAATAAAATCGGGTTACTCCTGACAATCACAACAGAAAAGCAGGGCGGATAAAGACAGCAAAACACAGCATGGAACACTAGGCAGATAGACAGGATCTGAGGAAGTACTAATTCTTAGTTCACATCATGCAAACGCTACCTCTCACCTAAGTTTTCTGTACATTTCACTGGCTGAAATATACTTTCTGATTCACTAAATGAATATGGTTGCCAAGTAGCAATATTTGGTAAAATCACAAAAAAACATAAACAATTTTCAGATCATTTAGTTCTTTTTAAACACATTGGCTTAAATTTTGGTCTGTGCTTACAGTTACCTACCTATTTGGGGAGCAGACTAACATCTCCTTAAGTAATGAGTCATCACAGTTTGGAATAACAATTGCAAGGTATGGTAATGATTTTATCAAGGGATTCAAAATTTGCAGAAGTCATCATTTACTCCATTAGTGGATTATTTCTCAAGTTAAAACAGTAATTATCATTGGCACACAAATAAACCAAGGACCCTACATACAGAAAGAAGAGACACTATTTTTTACATTTTAAGTAAGTTTAAAACCCATCTCCCTTGACTACTCCTTTGTGGTTTCAATTCCTGCTTAAAAATGCATCTTCCATTCATCACTGTTCCAGGTACTCAAGTCACAAACCTTTAAGAGAATATGGGAAAAGCCCTTCTTCTCAAAGGCATTTAACAATTCCTGTTGATAGCTGAACACAGAAAACAACGTCATCTTCAAAATTATGTGCCCAACACTAAACACATGAGGAAAAGCAAGCAATTCTGTCCGAAAGTATTCTACCCAGAAGTATTAAAGAATGAAATGACTGGTTAAAAACAGGATGACATTTATAATTACAGTATTTTTTAAACAGCACAAGTAGTCAAACGATAGGGGTCATGTGCAAATTTCTCAAGGTTACTAAAATTGTACCAATAAAACCAATTTATAAAATATGCTTAATCAATAGCCGAGGATAACGTCAGCTACCTAAGTCTCATCCCTCCACATACACTTCATAAAAACAGGCCAACAAGGAGAAGAAATAAAACTATACATCTGAAGGTGTTCAACTTTAGATCCATCTTGACTGGCAAAAATGTGAAAGTCTGACTATGCCCTCTGTTGGCAAGGCTGTAGAGACACAGGTGTTCCCGTACGTAGGTGGGACTGCAAAATGGAATTATACGGCAATATCTTTTTTTTTTTTAATTTTTTTAACGTTTATTTATTTTTGAGACAGAGAGAGACAGAGCTTGAACAGGGGAAGGGCAGAGAGAGAGGGAGACACAGAATCGGAAGCAGGCTCCAGGCTCCGGGCCATCATCCCAGAGCCCGACGCGGGGCTCGAACTCATGGACCGTGAGATTGTGACCTGAGCCGAAGTCGGACGCCCAACCGACTGAGCCACCCAGGCGCCCCTATATGGCAATATCTTAACAAAACTACGTATGTAGTTCTCTTCTACCCAGCAATCCTATTTCTAGCCATTTACCATGAAGTACATTCCTGACCATCTGAAAATACATTTGCACAAGGTTATTCTGGGCCTCATTATTTCTAATTACAAAACGTTGGAACCACTTTTCGTCCAACATCTTAGCAAGGGTGCTCCCCCCAGCTCTGTGGTACCACCCAAGGACAATGAGAAGAAGAAGATACCATAAAGTTGGCCAAGAAAGACAAAGACCCAGTGAACAAATCTGAAGGCAAAGCCAAAAAGACGTGGTCCAAAGGCAAAGTTTGGGACATGCCCAATAACCTTGTCTCGTTTGACACATGACAGACCCCAAACAACTTCCCAACTATAAAGGTTATAAACCCTAGTTGTTAGCTGAGACTGAAAGTCGTGGCTCCCCGGCCAGAGAAGTCCTTCAAGGGCTCCTTATAGAGGACTTCTTAACTGGTTTCAAAACAGAGCCCAAGTAATTTACACCAGAAACACCAGAGTCAGGGATGTCCCAGCTGCTGGTGAAGATTCATGAGGAGGCCCAAACCAATGGACATTTTGAAAAGTAAAACTTTAGGGGCGCCTGAGTGGCTCGGTCAGTTGAGCCACTCAATGATGATTCTCGATCAAAAATGATTCTCGATTTTGGCTCAGGTCACCATCCCAGGGATGTGGGATCAAGCTGTGCATCGGGCTCCACACTGAGAGTGGAGTCTGCTTGGGATTATCTTTCTCTCCCTCTGCCCCCTCCCCTGCTCACTTGCTCTCTTTCTTAAAAAAAATAAAAATGAAAAAAATAATAAAAACTTTATTAAACCAAAATAAATATGTATATGAGCCAACCTCAATGTCCATCACATCAGAGACTATTAAGTAAACCACGGTACATCCACTAAAAGAGTCCTTCGTTGCGGGGCACCTGGCTGGCCGTCAGCGTGTGACGCTTGGTCTTGGGGTTGGAAATTTGAGCCCCACACACTGGGTGTGGAGATTACTTAAAAATAAAATCTTAAAAGAAAAAACAAAACAAAACAGTACTCTGTTGCTATCAAAAGAGAATATGGGAAATATCTATGAACTGACATGGAATGATTTCTGGCATATTCTGTTAGGTGAGACGAGCAAAATACAAGAGATTATATTTACTACATGTTTTCTGTAAGAAAGAGACACAAATATGGGGCGCCTGGGTGGCTCAGTCATTAAGCGTCCGAATTCTGCTCAGGCCACGACCTTAACAGTTCCTGGGTTTGAGCCCCGCGTCAGGCTCTGTGCAGACAGCTCGGAGCCTGGAGCCTGCTTCGGATTCTGTGTCTCCCTCTCTCTCTCTGCCCCTCCGCTGCTCATGCTCTATCTCTTGAAAATAAACATTTGAAAAAAAAAAAAAAGAAAGAGAAGGAAAAAAAAAAAAACGCATTACATGTATCTGACTATTTCTGCAAGGGGAGAAAAGAACCAGGAAGGATAAAACCAGAAATCTATGATACTGGTTACCTAAGAAAAGATAGGTGGGAATGCAGGGATGGGGAGTTAGGGTTTCGTGACATTTCTCTGATTGTATCTTTTCTATATAGTTTTGACTTCTGGAAGCATGTTGGTGTTTTACATAATCAAAAATAATAAAAATCAACAAGAATGAGAAAAAGATAAGTAGAATACCCAAAAACACAAGTGAATCTAACTGTATTTCAAGAAAAATAATATATTCTGAATACAATACTCTGACTACATATTCTCGGCTTAAAGAAAAAGTACTGCAAACAAATACTGAACTCTAGTTAAAGGGCTCATTTTTCACAGTTGTATGGGTCAGCAATTCTGAAACTCCTTTCCTTGTGCTATAGGGCGGAACAGACAAGTAAATACACAAAGGATAAGAAGGGCTCACGATCTCACTGTCACAGAAGAGAGTTACGAACATGGGAAGGGCAGACTCGAATGAACTCTGGTGTTGAGCTGAAATCAAACTGGAGATAGTGTGAACTCCTGGTTTCTAATTTACAGATATATGTATAAAAGAGGATATCTGTGTGTGCACGCATGTGTGTGTTGTATATACGTATACACATATAAATAAAAGCAAAGTCTGCACGCGAACTCAAGCCTGCTCATTCTAGGTGCAATCCTATCCTGTAAGCAGGATAACCAAGGCAGACCACATCATTCCTCATTTTTCTTAACTTTATGGAAGAAAAAAGCGCTGAGAGAGACCGAAGTCATTCTCAGACAGGCCTGCATCAGCCCAGGCTGGACACGGATCCTTACCCGCATTATAAAATCACTACATTCCTATAAATGAGGGTCCTAGGTAGACAACACCATTCTTCTGAACTTTTGTACCTTCACTAACAATTCGTACAGCGCCTGGCACATAGCAGGCCATCAGTAAGTGCTTCAGAACAGACAGAACAACGCTCCACACAAGCAACCACACTGGCACCGTTCCTCAAGTCCCGAAGAAGTGGTCAGGCACCGGATTTAGCGGCCCAGGTGGCCTTTCTCAAAAAGAACTGCTCTGCACACCAACAATTTCAATCTAGACTATACTCTGGTGGAACATACAAAACTATGAATAAGGGAGGCTCCTCTGTGTTCGGGGACAGTAAAACAGTAAATAGGAACTTTACGCAACTGGAAAAGTCTCAGATGATAAGCAAAATGTTCTCCAAAGAGACAGGATCTTTG
The DNA here is from genome assembly GCF_014898765.1 of Herpailurus yagouaroundi. NCBI lineage: Eukaryota > Metazoa > Chordata > Mammalia > Carnivora > Felidae > Herpailurus > Herpailurus yagouaroundi. The sequence continues at coordinate 28,386,314 of NW_024412406.1, read as the reverse complement.
AGAGGAAGCACCTTGCCCACATTCAGCACTGAACCCCTAGCGCTTGGCACCGGCCTGGGGGACGGCAGGGGCACCGAAATCTGCTGAATGACTGAAAGAGAAGCAGCCACATTGCCTGGAAGGACACAGAGCACCCAGAGAGCCTCAAATGATTTACCCAATGTCACTGGTGTTGAACAAAGAACTCCGAGGTATTATGAAAAAAATACAAATTAATTACTGGACATCCTGAAAAACAACAAAAAGAGCCTGTGTGGAGGCATTCCCATCTTTAACACTACTAGCAATTCCAACTCAGAAGAAATCCACGGTATAAGTGACACCGTACAAAAATGTTGTTACCGCGCAGGATATAAAACAACGAAGTCACCAAATGGATTAAATAAAGAATATACCTACCTGCAGCATATCATCCACCATAGTTAGTATATACTGAACTGTCTGTTCTTTGGAGATGTGAGTCATCAAATTTATAAATGTTTTAGCACACTGGAAAAAAAATGAAAGTAATGTGAACTCTCATTTTCAACTACAAACACAACATTTTAATGGAATTTCAGTAAAATATTTCTCTTGCACAAATTATAACACAAATGCTATTAACTAAAAGATTTCAATTATAGAATATGCACATGCTTTACAAATATTGTGATGAAGTAGGGGAGGAACGTACTATGACTTGCATCAGAGTTTTGATCATTTTTAGTGATAAATTTCCAAACGTTTACTACTTTTAAATAGACCTAGCAACGATAACTCTTGATTGCCCATCACATAAACATGAAGCTATGAAGACAACCAAAAATTATCATTGATTTTGGCTTTTATTTTTGTTTTGTTTTTGCATTTACTGGGAAGCAGAAGACGCCAGTGACAAGAGTACTAGGAATTAGAATCAGAAGGCTATGACCTGTCCCCATCCTACATCTTACCAACTGTGTGACAATCTCTGGAATTCAACAAAAAACATAGCCATCAGTATGTCTCCTCACAGATTTCCCAGGATTGTTGTGAGAATCGGGCTGAGTTGTGTGTAAGCTCCTTCAGTCATCAGTAGCCCCCCCACCCAATATCAGAAAATCTGAGGGACAGCAGAATTGCATCACATTCTAGTAAGAATACAAAGTGGAAAATTTTTTCTAAAAAAAAAAAAAAAAACAGTTAAGCAACTTTAAAAATAATACTTACTTTGAAACTTAATTGCCCTTCTAGGAATCTATTCTAAAAAATGTCTCAGAAATGCAGAAAAAGTCTGAAATAGAATTTAAAACCACAATTACGGGAGCCTGGGTGGCTCAGTCGGTTAAGCATCTGACTTTGGCTCAGGTCATGATCTCACAGTTCCTGAGTTCTAGTCCTGAATCAGATAAGCTCAAGCCCCACTTTGGATGAGCCCTGCTTCTCTCTCTCTCTCTGTCTCTCTCTGTCTCTCTCTGTCTCTCTCTCTCTCTCTCCCCCTCCCTCACTCACTTGCACCCCCTCTTTCAAAAAATAAAAATAAACTAAAAATAAAGCCACAATTGTAAGAATACTAGCTGGGGTTGAAAAAAAATAGAAGACACCAGAGAATCCCTTTCTACAGAGGCAAGAACTAAAATCTAGTCAGGCTAAAATTAAAAATGCTATAACAGAGATGCAATCTCGAATGGATGCCATGACGGCGAGGATGGACAAGGCAGAGCAGCAGATGAGTGATACAGAAGACAAAATTATGGAAAATAGTGAAGCTGAAGAGAGGAGGGATACAGAGGCCGAAGATCACGATTCAAGACTTAGAGAACTCAGTGACTTATTAAAGAGGAATAACATTTGTATCGTAGAAGTCTCAGAAGATGAAGAGAGAGAAAAAGGGGCGGAATGTTGATGTGAGCAAACTTCCCTAATCTGGGGAAGGACACAGACATCAAAATCCAAGAAGCACAGAGAACTCCCAATTAAATTCAACAAGTATACCACAGCCAAGATATATCAAATCCACAAAATACACAGAATCCTCAATGCAGCAAGGGAAAAAAGTCCTTAACCTACAGGGAAGACAGATCAGGTTCGCAGCAAACCTGTCCACAGAAGCGTGGTCAGAAAAGAGTGGCAGGATACATTCAACGTGCTGAATGGGAAAAACATGCAGCCAAGAATCCTTTACCCAGCGAGGCTGTCATTCAGAATAGAAGGAGAAATAAAGAGTTTCTCAGACAAAGAAAAACTAAAGAAGTCTGTGACCACTAAACCAGCCCTGCAAGAAATTCTAAGGGGGACTCTTTGAGTAGAGAAAAAACAAAACAAAACAAAACAGACCAAAAGCAACAGAGACTAGAAATGAACAGAGAACATCACCAAAAAACACCAACTCTACAGGCAACACAGTGGCTCTAAGTTCATATTTTTCAATAATTACTCTGAATTTTAATAAACTAACTGCTCCAATCAAAACACATATGGTATCAGAATGGATAAAAAAAAAAAAAAGACCCCTCTATATGCTGCCTACAAGACACTCATTTTAGACCTAAAGACTCCTACAGATTGAAAGTAAAGGGACAGAGAACCATCCATCATGCTAATGGACATCAAAGGAAAGCTGGATTAGCCGTACTTGTATCAGACAAACTAAACTTCGAAATAAAGACTGGAACAAGAGATGAAGAAGGGCGTTATATCGTAATTAAGGGGTCTATCCATCAAGAAGATCAAACAATTGTAAATATTTTTTGCCCCCCAACTTGAGAGCACCCAAATATACAAATCAATCACAAACATAAACAAACTCATTATTAATAATACAATAATAGTAGGGGACTTTAACACCCTGCTTACAGCAATGGGCAGATCATCTAAGCAGAAAAACCGACAAGGAAACAATGGCTTTGAATGACACACTGGACCGGATGGACTTAACAGGTATATTCAAAACATTTCATCCTATAGCAACAGAATACATATTCTTCCCAAGTACATATGGAACATTCTTTTTTTTTTTTAATTTTTAAAAAATATTTATTTATCTTTGAGAGGGAGACAGAGCATGAGCGAGGGAGAAACAGAGAGAGAGGGAAACACAGAATCTGAAGCAGGCTCCAGGCTCTGAGCTGTCAGCACAGAGCCTGATGCAGGGCTCAAACTCATGAACCATGAGATCATGACCCAAGCTGAAGTCATACACTTAACCAACTGAGCCACCCAGGCACTCCTGGAACATTCTTGAGAATAGATCACATACTGGGTCACAAATCAGCCCTCAGCAGCACAAAAAGATTGAGCTCATACCATCCATATTTTCATATCACAACACTATGTAACTTGAAATCAACCACAAGAAAAAATTTGGAAAGCCCTCAAATAGATGGAGGTTAAAGACATCCTACTAAAAAATGAATGGGTTAACCAGCAAATTAAAGAAGAAATTAAAATATACATGGAAGCCAATGGAAATGAAAACAACACTCCCAACCCTTTGGAATGCAGCAAAGGCAGTCCTCAGAGGAAAGTATACTGCAATTCAGGCCTATCTCAGGAAGCAGAATACACAACCTAACCTTACACCCAAAGGAGCTAGAAAAGGAACAGCAAATAAAGCTTAAAACCAGCAGAAGAAGGGTAATTTATAAGGATCAGAGTAGAAATAAATGATATAGAAACAAAAATAAAACCAGTACAAAAGATCAATGAAACTAAGAGCTAGTTCCTTGAAAGAATAAACAAAATTGATAAATCCCTAGCCAGACTTATCAAAAAAAAAAAAAAAGAACCCAAATAGATAAGATCATGAAACCAGAGGAGAGATCACAAACACCACCACAGAAATACAAACAATTATAAGACAATACTATGAAAAATTATGTGCCGACAAACTAGGCAATCTGGAAGAAATGGACAAATTCCTAGAAACTCACAAACTACCAAAACTGACACAGGAAGAAATAGAAAGTTTGAACAGACCCATAACCAGCAAGAAATTGAATCAGTAACTAAAAATCTCCCAACAAGCAAGATTCCTGGGCCAGATGGCTTTCCAGGGGAATTCAGTCAGACATTTAAAGGAGAGTTAATACTTATTTTTCTCAAACCACTCCAAAAAACAAATAGAAGGAAAACTTCAAACCCATTCTATGAAGCCAGCATTACTTTGATTCCAAAACCAGACAAAGACCCCACTAAAAAGGAGAATTATAGGCCAATATCCCTGATGATCCCATTTACAACTGCACCAAAAATAATAAGATATGTAGGAATAAACCTAACTAAAGGGGTGAAAAATCCATACTCTGAAAACTATAGAAGACTTCTGAAAGATATTGAAAAGGACACAAAGACATGGAGAAGCATTCCATATGCTCATGGATTGGAAAAACAAATACTGTTAAAATGTTTATCCTACCCAAAGCAATTTACACATTTAAATGTAATCCCTATTAAAATATGACCGGCATTCTTCGCAGAGCTAGAACAATCAATCATAAAATTTGTATGGAACTACAAAAGACCCTGAGTAGCCAAAGCAATCCTGAAGAAGAAAAACAAAACTGGAGGCATCATAATTCTGGATTTCAAGCTACATTAGATAGCTGTTGTCTATCTAATGTATGGACAATATGGTACCGGCACAAAAACAGACACATAGATCAACAGAACAGAACAGAAAACCCAGAAATGGATCCACAACTATGCGGTCAATTCATCTTTGACAAAATAAGAAAAAGAATATCCAGTGGAAAGAAGACAGTCTCTTCAACAAATGGTGTTGGGAAAACTGGCCAGCATCATGGAGAATGAACCTGGACCATTTGCTTATACCATACAGAAAAAGAAATTCAGAATGGATACAAGACCTAAATGTGAGACAGGAAACCATCAAAATCCTAGAAAACAGGCAGCAACCTCTTTGACCTCAGCCACAGCAACTTCTTACTAGACACATCACCAAAGGCAAGGAAAACAAAAGCAAACATGAACTGTTAAGACTTCATCAAGATAAAAAACTCTGCACAGCAAAGGAAACAATCAGCAAAACTAAAAGGCAACTGACAGAATGGGAGAAGACATTTGCAAATGACATATCAGATAAAGGGTTAGTATCCAGTATCTATCCACTTATCAAACTCAACACCCAAAAAACAAACAACCCAGTCAAGAAATGGGCAGAAGACGTGAACACTTTTCCAAAGACATCCAGATGGCCAACACACACACACACACACACACACACACACACACACACGAAAAGATGCTCCACATCACTCATCATCAGGGAAATACAAATCAAAACACAATGAGACACCACCTCAGGGCACAGAGCTTGCTTGGGATTCTCTCTCTGCCCCTCCCCCACTCGCACGCGCGTGCTCTCTCTCTCTCTCTCTCTCTCTCTCTCTCTCTCACACAATAAACTTTAAAAAAAAGAAAAAGAGGGGCGCCTGGGTGGCTCAGTCAGTTAAGCGGCCGACTTCGGCTCAGGTCATGATCTTGCACTCCATGAGCTCGAGCCCCGCGTCGGGCTCTGTGCTGACAGCTCGGAGCCTGGAGCCTGTTTCAGATTCTGTATCTCCCTCTCTCTGACCCTCCCCCATTCATGCTCTGTCTCTCTCTGTCTCAAAAATAAATAAACGTTAAAAAAAATTTTTTTTTAAAAGAAAAAGAAACTAAAAATAGAATTACCCTATGATCCAACAATTGCACTATTAGGCATTTACCCAAAGGATACAAAACACAGATTCAAAGGGGTACACACACCCTAATGTTTACAGCAGCACTACTGACAACAGCCAAATTATGGAGACGGCCCTAATGTCCATCCACTGATGAATGGATAAGGAAGATGTGATATATATACACACAATGGAATATTACTCAGCCATCAAAAAAGAATGAAATCTTGCCATTTGCAATGATGTGGATGACCTAGAATGTATTATGCTGAATGAAATAAGTCAATCAAAGAAAGACAAATACCATACGAATTCAGTCATATGTGAAATTAATGAACACATGGGAAAAAGGGGAAAAAAGAGAAGAGGGGGGAAAACAAACCATAAGAGACTGTTAACAATAGAGACCCGAGGGTTAACAGTGGGAGGTGGGTAGGAAATGGGCTAGATGGGTATTAAAAATTTTTTTTAATGTTTATTTATTTTTGAGACAGAGAGAGAGCATGAATGGAGGAGGGTCAGAGAGAGAGGGAGACACAGAATCTGAAGCAGGCTCCAGGCTCCGAGCTGTCAGCACAGAGCCCGATGCAGGGCTCAAACTCACGGATCATGAGATCATGACCCTGAGCTGAAGTCGGACGCTTAACCGAAGGAGCCACCCAGGTGCCCCGGGTGATGGGTATTAAAAAGAGCACTCGTGGGGCGCCTGGGTGGCGCAGTCGGTTAAGCGTCCGACTTCAGTCAGGTCACGATCTCGCGGTCCGTGAGTTCGAGCCCCGCGTCGGGCTCTGGGCGGATGGCTCAGAGCCTGGAGCCTGCTTCCGATTCTGTGTCTCCCTCTCTCTCTGCCCCTCCCCCGTTCATGCTCTGTCTCTCTCTGTCCCAAAAATAAATAAACGTTGAAAAAAAAAAATTTTAAAAAGAGCACTCGTTGGGATGAGCACTGGGTGTTGTACGTAAGTGAGGAATCACTGAATTCTACTCCTGAAGCCAATATTGCACTGTATGTTAACTAAATTTAAAGAAAAATTAAAAAGAAAAACCCTATGTGTGGAACCATAAGGAAAGTGCCATGAAAAACATATAAAATGGGGTGGAGGAATAAACTAAATAAACACACCCAACATAACATTTTCCCAAAATGAACAAACAAAACTGGAAAGTATTTAAACGTCTTCCAATAAAAAAGGATTTTTAGATAAATCATGACGCACACCTACAAAGAAAGATCACCAAGTCATTAAAATTTTGTTCTCGAATTTTCAGTGACACAGGAAGGTGTTCGTAATATGTTCATATCCATCACCTGACTGCCTTCAGTTTGGAGCACCTCTTGCTTCTCTTCAAGACTTCTTTTCATCTCAAACCTTTGAATGAATTCACAGTCTTCAGCAGAAATCATCTGCCCCCTAGAAAGTAAGAGGAAGTTGGTTTTTTTCAGAAAGAGTTGAGTTGACACTGCGACGAAGGGACACAGGAATTCCCCATCTTTCTCCTCTCTCCTCGGTGGTTAACCACCGGGGTCGGCGCACAGGCCCCTGCATCACACAGACCCGGGTGCAAGCTTAGCTCCACCAGGTATGGAACATGCAACCTCTCTGGACCTGAGTGAATTCATTTGCAAAATGGAAACAACGTCCACACTGCCAGTAGGGGTTGATCGGAGGATGAAATTAAATAACCCACATAAGGTGGTTAGAGCGGCGCCTGGCCCAGGAAGCAATGAATAACTGACGCCTCTTAGCACCGTCCGAAGTCTCACCCTACCCCCCTCCCAGCCACACAATTCACTCGGCTTTCCACTCCATCAAGACCAAAGCCACTTTACACAAACTTCTACGATCACTGCCTCCGGCATTTTCTCATGTTCCCTCCAGACTCAGAAAAATGAGCTCCTCCCCCTCTCTCAAAAAATAACCTCTCCCTCCGGACACGCTGTCCTAACAGCAATCACCCCACACTATCCGGTTTTCCTCCCACTTCTTTCAGGGGTTCCTTCCTCAGTGGCTCCTCGCAGCGCAAGACTTCTCTCCAAGCTCAGTCCTTGGAATCTTCCTTTTCTCTCCCAACTTCTTTCCTTCAGTGAGATTCCAATCAAGAGAGTCATACTGAGATACACTCAGTATCATCACCACGGAACCATCGTCACCTTCCCTTCCAACCCAGCCTCGCCACAGACACACTCATCAACGACACAAATGTGCCACAGCAACCCCCCGTCTGACCCTTCCTTGTGAAAAGATCTGTCAGCAAAACATCCTTGTTAGTCTCTGACACTTCAGGACACACACCGACCTTGTCGGACCATCAGTCTGGTGGGGAAAGTGTGGAATTTGTGCCAGTCTGAGGAAGAGTTCCAACTGCAGTTGTGAAACTTCGGCAGGTCTCTATCCCTCTGACCAATGTTTGCCACACCGATAAAATGGCCACTATAATGGTACCTGCCCGACTCCACTGAGCAGTTATGAAAGCAAGAAGCATCACCTGACGTATGTAAGCATGACAGAAATGCAAATTTAAAATTAAAAAAATGTAATACGCTTTGCCGTTCAAATAGATGTCTTTTAACTGAGTGGTTTAAAAAACCGCCCTTGGGGCGCCTGGGTGGCGCAGTCGGTTAGGCGTCCGACTTCAGCCAGGTCACGATCTCGCGGTCCGTGAGTTCGAGCCCCGCGTCGGGCTCTGGGCTGATGGCTCAGAGCCTGGAGCCTGTTTCCGATTCTGGGTCTCCCTCTCTCTCTGCCCCTCCCCCGTTCATGCTCTGTCTCTCTCTGTCCCAAAAATAAATAAAAACGTTGAAAAAAAAATTAAAAAAAAAAAAAAACCGCCCTTCCCCACCCCCTGCCCCGGAGTATGTTGAGAGGCTACTGTTCCACAAAAGGCCAACCAAGGAACACTGAATTTGAGGCAGGTTTCACCATATGCACAGTTACAGAAATGGGAGTCCTTTTTCAGAAGTCTTGGGCCAGCTTCCTGGTGGCAAGTCTCGACACGGAGATTGGGGTGCAGGAGATTAATGGAGGCAGCGCTCCCAGGGGAGACCAGGGATGGGGCGGGGGGGCACAGGATTCGAAAGGTTAGGAGCCCAGCCCAGACTCAGGCAAAGTCCTGAAGAGAACGGGTTTCTGAGCACACAGGGGAGTCTGGGAAGGTGAGGTCCTCAGAGCCGGGCCCTCCCGGAGACAAGGGAGCTGAACTTTCATACTTCCTGACACCCCTCCCCACAACCCGACCCTCCTCCAAAGAAGATCTCGACTTTTGAGTATTCAAAATCTCAGCGTTTTACTTTATCCCTTCTCGGTTTTATATATACTATTACTAAACACTATTTTATATACTTTTCACTTGCTTCTAGACTTTGGAATCTACTGCCCTTCAGTTCTTCAGTTGCAAGCACTGTAACTTTGTTTTCGCATGTGCTCTTTGTGTGTGTGCGTGTGTGTGTGTGTGTGTGTGTGTGTGTGTGTGAACTATTCTCACCTGCTGGATTTTTCCAACAATCCCTTCCTTACCAACCCAAAGGGGAATTTCCAGTCCTTATCTTTCCAGATCTCTGAGGCAGGTGGCAATGTGGCCATTTCTTGACCCTCTCGTCCTGAGCTTCCAGATTCTTCTTGCCCTTCTCAGGCCACTTCTCATTAGTGCTCTTCACAGATTCCTTGTCTCCTACCCTGTGCTTCAGGCTCTGTGGGGGGCTGTCTTCATTTGCACTCCCTGAATCCTCCCTGAGTGCTCCCTGCTACCCTCCGTGCTGCTGAGTTCAGGCCCAGTCTGAGCTGCGCCACTCTGAGCTGCGGCCCAGGCCGACCTCCCACAGTCCCCACTTACACATGGGGACCTCTCCTCCCACAGAGCAAGCACACAAGCACCCTAGACCCTGAGGGGCACAGCAGAGATCACTAACATATATCCCTACCCACATTCCATCCCAGCGTGGCTAATGGGATAATGAAATTTAAAAAAAAAAAAAAAAAAGACACTTTGCCCTGCTTCCCCTGTGGCTAAGCACTTCATACACCAGGCAGGAAAAAAGGCACTCTGTACCCTGGGGTAGACCAAGATATTAAGGTCCAGTTCTGGCCCCAAAATACATACGGTCTTTTTCATAAGCCTGAACTTCCCAGCTAAAACAGTTTCACCCCCAGATTTTGCCATGCTAACAAATTAAAGCATATTATAACCTTTGTATATAGGATAATCATGAGAAAAAGTTGTGGTGTTCTACCATGACAAAACTGTACAGTGAAGGTTACCTTTGGTGACCTTATCATTTCACAGCTTTCTTTTCCACTTAAATAATTGTGGTTTTCTGCAGTAAGCCAGTTCTTCCGAGGTCTGAATTTCTTTCCTTTTTTGTAAGTAACCTTTTTCTTTTCTTGCTTAAATTCTTTTGTCTCTGAATCTTCTGTTGACAGTCCCATAACCTAGCAAGTTAGGAACGGGGGTCTCTTTTCTCATGACCTACAACCACTCAGGCACCAGTCCTAACGATCCACCCACCTAATACCGCTCTCCTCTCAACTTCTCTGCCTCTGGAACAGCTCAGCCTTAAGGTAACAAGCCACCAAACGTTTCCCTGCTTCCAATCCACCCCTCCTCCACACCCCTCTTACTAGTGCCAGCCAGCTTTCTCAAGCACACATCTGACCACATTTACTCCTTCATATCAGTCACTGCAAACTTGAATGGCAGTTCTACCTGGCATCAAGGTAGAGGCATTCAAGAAAAATCATTTTAGGGGCACCTGGGTGGCTCATTCAGTTGAGCACCCAACTCAATTTCATCTCAGGTCAAGATCCCAGGGTCGGGGGATGGAGCCCTACACTGGGCTCCTCGCTGAGTGTGGAGTCTGCTTAAGATTCTCTCTCTCTCTCCCTCTCTCTCCCTATGCCCCTCTCCCCTGCTCACACTCTCTTTCTCTAAAAAAAAAAAAAAAACAAAAAACAAAAAACAAGAAAGAAAGAAAAATCATTTTAATCAACTAGTTAAAACCTACATCAGTATGTACATGTTATTTAACCTATCTGAATGGCTATCTACTCTTCCATAAGACAGGGATAGAAAACCTTACGTCACAGTGCTGCCATGAAAGTAACATGAAACAGTATGTGACTTAGCCAAGTAAGGTACTCCTTTCCCAAACACTTGTCTCCACCACTGCCCAACATTTACTCTGCTCACTCATGATGTAACCAGCCAAGATCAACAGGCAGCCTACTGTGTGTCAGGCACCTGTGAGAACAGGTGACAAAGCAGTGAATTAAACATCCCTCTTTGAACCTGGGCTGCAGTGGGGAAAACAAAAAACACACAAACACAAAAATAAGTAATTTTTTAACACACACACACACACACACACACGCACGCACACAATGCCAGGACACTAAATGCTATGAAAAAAACTTTAGCTGGGTAAGGAGCTAGAAAGTGACAACAGAGGAAAGAATAGCTTTTGGGTAGATTACAGTGAAGTCCTTTCTGAGGCCACCCGGGCAGACACCCACTTGAAGGGAGTTAATGAGCCACGTGATCTAGGGAGGAACTTGCAGACGGAAGTGTACGTCTCAGGACGGTGGGGCTCAACAGCAGGCACACAGTTAACACTTGGTGAACATTTGTGCACAGACGTACAAAGTAGAAGGGTTTTATAAAAGAAACGCATGAGACGGACAGCAGAATACAGGACAGAGAAAAGAATGAGAGAGACTACAACTTAGTAGTACAGAGGCCTTTGAAAAGGAGGAACAGAGAGAAAGCAATTAAATATCCCCCTGGAACTAAAAATGTTCCAGATGCCAATGCTAGGGAACCTCTGCCAGTCAGCCAGTGCTTTCTGATTAATAATAATACCATTCTATTTAGATTATAAACAGGGACAAGCTTTATAAACATGAAACCCCTTGTTCTTTAGTCCAAACACACTCTGGACTAAAACTAGGAAACAGCTCAAAATCCTAATTTTGCAGGGGATTTAAATTAAATTTAAATTATAAAGATATAGATGAACAGAGAGAATATCAGAAAGTCCCTCCTCCTCCTGCCCCACAATAATCTAGTCCCTTAAAGTGGGAATCCAGAATCATCCTAGATTCTTTTTCACCCTCATAGATTAAATCGATCGCAAAGACTTTCTCAAATCTATCCAATCCTATCCATCCCAACAGCCTGGATACGGCTACAGCCTCATCATAGCTCTAGGTTTGTTTCCACAAATCCACCCTCTACGTTTTGTCAGGAGAACAATCCAATCAAAAGGCAACCTGACATCCAACTCCCACTTACAAACATCGGTCATTCCCAACTCCTACAACAGGGATTTTAAAACTGTGCTCCTGGGGCGCCTGGGTGGCGCAGTCGGTTAAGCGTCCGACTTCAGCCAGGTCACGATCTCGCGGTCCGTGAGTTCGAGCCCCGCGTCTGCTCTGGGCTGATGGCTCAGAACCTGGAGCCTGTTTCCGATTCTGTGTCTCCCTCTCTCTCTGCCCCTCCCCCGTTCATGCTCTGTCTCTCTCTGTCCCAAAAATAAATAAACGTTGAAAAAAAAAAATTAAAAAAAAAAAAACTGTGCTCCTTGGGGAGCCTCCACAATTGGCTCCCGGCTGCCTCTCCGGCCTCAGCCCACCCCACTGCCTGCCTCCAAAACGTGTATTATTCCCCACCCAGCACGCTGCTTTTAAGTCCCTACCTTTGAACATTCCCTCCAGAAAAACTTCCTGGAGGGAGGATTAGCTGTCCTTTTTCTGTGCACCCATCATTCCCGGTGCACCTTTCTACTCTCTCAGTTAACATACCAAATGATGTTTCTATAACTGACTTCCCTACCAGACTGTAAGTTTATCTTTTTGAAGCCTCAAAGCCTCGAAATAGGTCTCAAACTTGAAAGGTGGACAATAAATGTTTGATGAGTGACTAAACCGAAATAAGTGCATCATCGTTGTACGCCGTATGTCCCTCTTACAGCAGACTCCTAAATATAAATCTAAAGATTCCTCGATTTGTTTTTCAAAATGTATCTGAAAATCTGAACTGAATTTCCTTAATAAATCACTGTTATAAATATACCAAAACAGATATGAAGTCAATATGATAAAATAATGGTCAAGAATAAACGAACCCTTACTTTACAGATAAATACAGAACACCAGCATGCTAAATCTTAACACATATAAAAAAGAAGGGAAGTGGATGGAACTAGAGGGTATTACGCTAAGCGAAATTAGTCAGAGAAAGACAAATATCACATGACTTCACTCCTATGAGGACTTTAAGACACAGATGAACACAAGGGAAGGGAAGCAAAAATAATATAAAAACAGGGAGGGGGACAAAACATAAGAGACTCTTAAATATGGAAAACAGAGGGTGCTGGAGGGGTGGAGGGAGGGGGGATGGGCTAAATGGGTAAGGGGCATGAAGGAATCTACTCCTGAAATCATTGTGGCACTATATTTGGATGCTCATTTGGATGTAAATCAAAGACAATTTAATTAAATTTTTAAAAAAAGAAAGAAGGGAAAAGGACTAAAATTTACGACAGTGCATTCAACATACTATTGCACATATTCAACTGTGCGAATCCTTTAAATATACTATTTCAGCAACAACTCCGCGAGATCCGTATTCCCCATCTCATTTTACTTCAATGAACTGCAAAGAAGTTAAATGATTCCCCTAAGATTACCAAACTAGTAGACAGAAGAACCAGACTTCAAACCCAGGTCTTGGAATTCAAACATCTACACCTTTTACTAGTTGTATGAGCCATGCTGCAACACCGGCTTCCCCACGTTGATCACCCAGGCAAAACGAGCCAGTCTGGCAGGCTGGCTTCCCCTTCCCCCCTCCAAATCCCATGAACACGCCTCCCACCTCTCCCGCTCATTCGAAAGGTACAACTTTCCAGACATGGAAGATCAAAAGGGCTCTGAGGGGCTCTGCTCCCCTGCTAGAGCCTCTAGCTCCTTCCACCACACTATCCGGTCTCCCTACGGCAGGTAAGACTTCTAAGGAGGAAGTGTTTTCTTCCATGTCTGGTAGTATTTTTCCATCACGTCTCTCATTGAGGCATGATCACGAAAAAGTCCGATGCAAAAGCACATGATTATCCCTGATTCACAGCAAATCGGTACTTACTGAAGGTAGGACTGCCAGTTCACTTTGTTTGCCCGAACCTCCGCAGCCTTGGCAGCAATAATGTTCGTCGGAACCGCAGCATCTACGGCACCTCGGATATCCATTTTGGTCATCTAAATGTTATGATCTTGGATGTTTTTTCAACAGATCTGCAATTTTGAGGCAAAGTAACATGAGAATACTAGGTGTTACCATTTTTTAACAACTACTGCTATCACTATTATTGTTATTAACATCATCGTTATCGCCTTATTCTCCCCATTCAACTCAAACATTAAATATATTAGATGTCCTAAGTATGAAAATCATTAGATTTCAAAATTTGCCTAATTATGCCCTGCTCCATAAAAGTGTTCTCTAAAGATTTTTACTTTTCCAGGAAAAGTTTTTTAATTACTGGCACTAATCTTGCAGTAAGGTTTTTCAAAGTAACTCTTTTAAGTTCTTCAAACTAACATCAGAAGTCTGGCTTCAATAAAATAGGTATACAGATTAAACGTACACAACTGGGAACAAGTTTCTCCTGACACGGAAAAAAAATAAGAACCTGTACGGTAGAGAGAAGACCATTTACTTTTACATTTACTAACCATCATTTTGAAGCACCATTATTTAAAAAAAAAAAACAAAACTACTACAAGTGCCTTCTAAAATTACTCATTCAAACTAAAAACCCTAAGGTGGGAATGTAATTTTCTTTCTTCAACCAAAGTTCAGAGTATTTTCAAAATCAATTTGGGGAGGAAGTTTTGGGACAAATACCAATTACAATTTAGGTACAAGCAACAATGGGATTCTGGTCTGGTGACAACAACCTACAATAATGAGCTTTCACGTAATTCTCACTTCTAAATTTACGCGTAAATGCTCAGGCCTGATTTTCTCTCGATACGAAATATACAGATTTTGGTTCACAGAACAGACGTTCGCTGCCACGGCCACAAAGCAGCTAAAACCATACCCAAAATTCTATTCTGCAATCCCAATGACCTTAGTCAGCTTGGAACTTAATCTCTACATCTGAGGGTTTGCTGCCTAAACAACCCAAGCAATACACACAGGTAGGGCGGAGGGAAAACTGGCTCTGGCCGGGTCAGGCTGGAACCCTGAACACCGAGCGGACTCAGGCGCAGCGGCCTCCCCCGGGGTAGGTGAAGGTGCTTCCGGATGGCCCTCTGGGTCCCCGAACAACTCGAACCTGCAGCAGGCCGAGGCCGAGGCCCAATCCTGGGGAAAGTATACAGTATACCTGTCCTCCCCCCAACCCCATTCCTGCCCCCGCGGGGAAGGAGCTCCAGTTCCGTAAACCCAGCTGAGGCCTGGAAGAACAGAAATCTGGAAGCCCGGGGCCGCAATTGGGCTGGACGGGCCTGCGCGGCGAGAAAGCAGCAGGCGCCAGAGAAGCTGGGGAAAGCGCGGGGGTCGCCTCCCTCCGGCCGGGGCGGGAGACGAAACGGCGCGACTGCGGGCTTACTTCGCGAATCCAGGGGACCCGACAACGCACGCGAAGGCGGCAGGGAGGAGGACGCGGCGGTGTGGGCCGTCGGGGGCGCCGCCCGGCTGGGGGCGCCAGCCGAGTCGGAGCCGAGCGAGGTTTCCAGCCGGAGCGGCCCCGGCAAGGGCAGACGTCCCCGCACCCAGGAGACGTTGAGGGCGGCCCAGGTGGAAAGAAGCCGGAGCGGCAGCGGAATGACAGAAGGGCCGGTCACGTGAGCGGAGGCACGTGACAGCCCGGAAGGCGGAAGCCGGAAGCCCGGAGGATCCAAAACAGCTCAGGGAGCCGCACTGCGCTTAGGGAGCCGCACTCTGCTCAAGGTGGGCTGGCGGAGTCCACGCGACCCGCGACACAGGCCCCGGAGGGACGCAGAGCTTGTGCCCCGGCTAGCCCCTCCAGAGGGAGGGGAGCAGGTGGGCACATGGGGACCAGCGCCCGGAAACCCCGAGCCCCGTTTGGGGGCGGTCGAGGCCCCCAGCCCCAGGCAGAGAATCAGGCCGAAACTTAATCTTAACAGCCGTTCTTTTGAAATATTTCATTTAATGCTTTTAAATAGATGGACTTCCACGTGGATTTAACAGCTCCATGAAGCAGGCATTCTTATTCGGATTTTAAATATGAAACTGATGCTGAGACGAGGGTCACAAAAGTTACGTTGCCTTCGGGTTGCAGATTGAGCAAATAATATTTCACGTAGTATTTGCAATTATACCAAAAACTTTGTGTTTACTGAAAATGCAAATTTGACAATCCTGACTTGAGCAAGATTGCCCCAGTCCAGGCCTCAACTACCCTGTTTGTCTTAAGATAATGAGTAATACTACTCAGTACTGCAAAGAGTCAGTTATATGTAATTAGCACTCAGAGGGATGTATAACCAAGACATTTTACTAAAAATGTTAAATTTCGGCCAAGTTTTAAAGCACTGTGAATAAACACATAGTAACAGGATATAATGTATTATTTTTCTATTGCTGCTTTAACAAATTATCACAAATTTGCCGGCTTACACCAACACAAATTTAGTCTTTTACAGTTCTCCAGGTCAGAAGCCTGACGTGGGTCTCAATCCATTTCCCGGTGTTCTCCAGTTTCTAGAATCTGCCTGCATTTCTTGGCCCATGTCCTCCTCCCTCCACCTTCAAAGTCAGCAATGTCACAGCGCCTTCTGAGACTCAGTCAACACAGCTGATAGGGGTTCTCTGGTTTTCCGGGTTCATGGGATTAGATTGGGCCCACCTGGCTAATGCAAGCAACTCTCCCCATCTCGAGGTCCTTAACTTTAATGACATATGTCACCATGTTTCCCTTTTGCCATGTAAGCTAACATATTGACAGGTTCCAGAGATTAGAAAGTAGAATCTTTAGGGGGCCATTATTCTATCACAAACATAGAGGAAAGGATAAACACTAGTATAAATGTTCAGAGGGGCCCTACGTCGTATCTATGTTGTATTTCTAAAGTAAAATATTTTTTTTAAGTTTTATTTTATTTTGAGAGAGAGAGCAGGGGAGGGGCAGAGAAAGCGAGAGAGAATCCCAAGCAGGCTCCATGCTGTCAGCACAGAGCCAGACACAGGGCTCAAACCCACACACCATGAAATCATGGCCTGAGCTGAGATCAAGAGTCAGACACTCAACCAACCGAGCCACCCAGGCGCCCCTAAAGTTTTTTTTAAAAACTCTACGTAATACTGCAAAGTGTTAAACTTTTTCAATCTGAATAATGTACATGGATATTCCTTGTGTTTGTTCTTCTTACTTGAAATTTTCTTTCAATAAATTTGATGCTATAGATTGAGTCCGTTTATATGCAAGCTTCTAGCCGAAATTAATCAAAGACTTGCTTACTAAGAAAATTGTGGAATTGGAATCAAAGAAAGATTGCAGATACTAACCACAATAATAGCTTGGTAAAAAATTTCGTTGGTAACAAAGCTGTAAGTCCCAAAACTATTTCTTTAATAATATATATATTTTTTTTACTTTTTAAAATTTTTTATTTAAATTTTAGTTAACATGCAGTGCAATATTGGTCTCAGGAGTACAAGTCGGTGATTCATCACTTACATACAACATTAATTATAATATTTTAAATTTGATACATGTTTCAGAGCGTCTGAGAGTGGAGAAAGGAACCCCCTCAGGGGTCTTTGAAACTCTGTGGGACTTTTGGGCTTACTGCAATGATTAGGGATGGAGTCCTGGCATTTGATGCCCAGGGACTATGGATGATGAATGTCGGGGAGGGATACTAGCACGGTACCACACACAAGGCATTTTCTAGCCAAAAATGTCAGTGGTGCTCCCATGGAGAAAGCAGAAGAATGCCTATCTGTGTCTGATTGATCTGTCGTTCCAAATATGAAGGCACATTCTAGGCTGTGGCGGGAATACATGGCCTCACCACTACAGAAGGACATCATTGTGGCGCATTTGAACACAAAGAGGCCCTGCCAGAAAGAATAGCGTAAGTATCTACTCCAGTGTTACGGGTGCACACCCCATAAGCAAGCCATCAAACTTCTGGGAACGTCTGCTGCATGAGCGTGCAAAGATAAATGTGCAAGGATTTTTCGTGCAGTATTTTTTTAAATAGCAAAAAAAAAAAAAAAGAAAACTCTGTCAGCTAACGTTGCCAATGAAATACAGCAGACCAAGTGGCTTAAACGACAGGGCTTTATTTCTCTTGGACTTCCAGCCTCCAGAACACGTGCTGGCCATTCAGTTAGTGGTGAGGTGTCTGCTTCTGGCTTAGAGGTACCCACCTTCTCACTGTGTCCACACACGGTGCAGGGAGAGAGAGAATGTGCAACACTTACAATTTACAAGGTATTGGTTATTTTTTATTAAACGCCAGAACTGGTGGATTTTACTTACTTGGGTGCCAGGGTATTTTTTTATTTCTATCATTATTCTTGAGTTTTGTTCCAGAACATACTTACATTACCCACAGTTTAATCCTTTTGGGCCTTGCTTTTAAGCACACCTGAAACTAATATAACCCTGTATGTTCCCTATAGTGGAATTTAAGATTAGATAGAAAAATTTTTTTAATGTCTATTCATTTTTGAGAGACAGACAGAGCATGAGCAGGGGAGGGGCAGAGAGAGAGGGAGACACAGAATCGGAAGCAGGCTCCAGGCTTTGAGCTGTCAGCACAGAGCCCACCGTGGGGCTCAAACCCACAAGCCGTGAGATCGTGACCTGAGCTGAAGTCAGATGTTTAACCAACTGAGCCACCCAGGCACCCCTTAACTTCTCTTGCATATCTCAAGGAGCTAATATCCGCACTATAATCTCCCTAAAATTTCATAAGGATGACTTCTCACTACCATCAATTGAATGTATTTATTCACTGGCCAGGTTTCAAAGTAAACCAAGTGGAGAAATCAAGAAATTTTTCACTTTATTCATGCAGAATTTTTTTTTTTCTGAGGCACTCAGATAAACAGGGCTTTCACCGACCCACATCAACACACATCTCATTATCCTATTAGGTCTGATAGTGAAAAGGGGTCCAGGGCTTCATTTTCAAGATAGTTTTTAAATATCATACTTTAAGATACCATAAAAATGAATGCTTAATGTCATGCTACAGAAAGGAATTGAATGTCATTGGTAGATCTAGAAATTATTCAAACTGCAGCATATACTGTACATGTATTTTTGGTCGGACTAGAGAAAATCATAAACCAGAACAGGTGACAATTCCATGGGTAATTTTCATACGTCAACCAAAAATTAAACTCAATCAAAATCAAGGAATTCAATGTAGGTTATTTTCATTATAATAAAATATCTTTGATTAACACATACAAACAAAGGATACATTAAGCTGACGTTTTTACAAATAGTTGAAAACACTAATTTTATTAATTTATTTAACTTATTTATTATTGTATTATTTTGTTATGTAATAACAATACTACGTATATAAAATATATATTTTGTTATGTAATGATTTATGTATTAATGTATTAATTAATTAACATTAATTTCATTAATTATTAATTGTAAAGCTTAGGGGAGAGAGTAAGAAATTTTATTCTATCATCAGTTTCTTGTATGTTGAGTCTGAAAATATCTAAGTTTCATATCAATGTGTCAAGAGTACAGATAGAGGAAGAAAATCAAAAGATTAAAAGATTGAATTTGTATTTACTCCTGGGGGAACTACATTGAAAACGCAGACGTAAGAAGTTAAGCCACTGCCATAAAATTGATTTATGTTACTATTGCTCTGGGCCAAATTGTGTCTTTCCCCCCAAAATTCGGATGACGAAGTGCCAATCCCCAGTACCTCAGAATGTGACTGTATTTGGAGGTAGGGTCTTGAAAGAGGTGATTAAGTTAAAATGAGGTCCTTAGGGTGGGCCCTAATCCAATATAACTGGTGTCCTTATAAAAAGAAGAGATTAGGACATAAACATTGATGAAGAGTATGTACTGCCTCCCTATTTCCCGTGTAACAAAATCTAGACTTCCTGGTCTAGCATTCAATGCTCCCTGCAATATGGACCCAACATCATTACTTCCCTTGGGAAGTCCAACTGTTATCACAAGCCTAAGAGACCTGATAGGTTTCGTGTCCTCTCCTTCGCTCCACCTCTCTCCTTATACCAGGAGTGCCTTCTTGGCTCTCCTCCGCTAGTCACCCCAACATCAATCAAGCCCCAGTCCAGAACCTACCTATAACACTATATCATTCAGTCACTGTTTAATCCAAACTTAAACATTTCTCTATATTCTTCTATTACACTGCTATCAAAGTTTGCCTGCAATATAATGTTCTTTTTAGTAACTATTATTCTCAGGAAACTTTTGGAAGTTGGCCAAGAGGTCACAAACTGACTTTTTAATAGCTTTTTCTCCAAATATACCTTTTTTAAAACAAAAGATTAGTCGTGGTTAGGTGTCCAACTCTTGACTTCAGCTCAGGTCTTGATCTCATGGGGTTCGTGGGATTGAGCCCCCCATTGGCTCCGTGCTGTCAATGTGGGGTGTGCTTGGGATTCTCTCTCTCTTTCTCTGCTCCTCCCCCACTTGTGTGCACAGGTTCTCTCTCTCTCTCTCTCTCTCTCTCTCTCTCTCTCTCTCTCTCTCTCAAAATGAATAAGGAAGAAAAAAAAAGATTAGCCGGCCTAAATTTCCACTGATTTCTGTCTACAGTGTCAATGCTTCCCTCCCCAGTAATGTTCTCCTTTTTAGTCATTTCCTCTATTTTTAGTCCTTGTACTTGCAATGGAAACTGGGGACATAATATTGTCTTCAAGGTAGCAAAATGGTCCTTGAGGTTGAGAAAAAACATGGACATTCCAATGTTCTGAGACCCATAATGACTCAACCCTGCCTACCAAAATTTTCTTAGTATTTAACTTCTTTTGTTAGGGAGAAACTAAATTCACTTTAAATTGTAGCTTCATTTTTGTTCTCTCTTGGATGAGGCAAAAATGAAGGAAAAAGCTGAGAAACACGGCTTCGGACCGAGAAAAGGCCTTCCGACGGTGTTCGTTTCCTCGGGCCACTGTACCAAACTGTCACAAATTTGGAGGCTAAAAAACCCCAGAAGTTCCAGAAGTGTGCTCTTTCTCCGTTCTGGAGGCCAGAAGTCTCAAATCAAGGTGTCAGCAGGACTATGCTCCCTCCCGAGGCTCTGGGGGACAATCCAGTCCCTGCCCCTTCCAGCTTCTGGTGGCTGCAGTGTTCCAATCTCGACCTCCCTGGTCACACTGCTGCTTCCACCTCTGTGCCTTGTGGGGACCCTGTCATCGGATTTAGGGCCCACCTGAAGATGATCTCCTCATCTCAAGAGCCTTCGCCTAATTACTTATCTGCAAAAGACCCTTTTCTGAACAAGGAAACATCCACAGATTCCCCGGATTTGAGGTGGGCCTGTCTTCCAGGGACCACCATTGAGTCGCTACCCTTAGAAATACAGATCCTAATTAGAAGGAGGCAAAGGGTAGGAAACAGAGCATGGCCAAGCGTTGCCTGGACTGCTGCCTGACTCCCCGATTTGTTTCGAGGGCGCGTGTCAGCCAGTTGGTCCTCCACAGTTTGTAACCTTAATACGCCATTGTTGAAGGAGGCCATTAGGCCCAGATGGCTATCATGCGTCGGCAGCCTACGTGAGCAAACCGAAACCTAAGCCAGAGTCAATTCCCATAAATGCACTTGTATCCTTCCAGGCAACAAAATTTCAGAGCAAGGAATCAAAACAGCCAACTAGGTTTTCTTAAATGAGGCCACGGCTTAAGCCGTGGCCAAGCAAATAATTCCCTTGCTTCGCCTCTGCCTCCGCTCTATGAAAGCCTTTCCCCCAACCCCTGTTCCCGGGCACCCCTAACCACGTTTGGTTTGGCACTCCCTGATTCGAATCCACATCTACTCAGATAAACTCCTCAAAATGTTAGTATGCCTCTGTTTGTCTTTTTAGAGTTCCGGTGTCAGAAACAGGACCCAAAGGAGACCTTAGGTGGCCCTCGGGGAGCAATCAGGCACGGATACCTGCAGAGTCTACCGTGACCACTTCTTTGCTTGAGGGTGCAGAAAGTTCCTCCCAGATCTGAGCTCTGCCGCTTTTGCACTGTGAGCTCTCCAGCTTTATTTGAGCATTCCTCTTTCCAGACTCGGTCCACAGGTAAAACAAAATGGGTCCCTCCAAGCCCAAAGAGTCTGGGGCTCCTCCATCTAGAACTCTGGCTGAGAACGTGTAGAAAAATTACGATCCCAGAACATACGTTTGTCTGAACGAGTGGGTGAACCTTACCAAAGATAATCTTAAATTACAGTGGCCACAGTAGGGAACTTTTAACCTAGATAACCTTATCCATTTGCAAGGTGCCCTAGAGAAGAAGGACGCTTCCCCAAAATAATGGGATACATCTTTTGATTGATATGCAGAAGCTTCTAAGAGACTAAATGAATTAAAAATTGCCTCTTCAAAAAGTTATTTACAAAAAGCAACTGGAAGTATCATAAATCCTCTCCACAAACACTAGTAAGAAGTTTTAGTCACCAGAGCAAGTAATCTTGATTTACTCCAACTGCCAGAAACACAATTTGGATCCAACAGTTCCTTTGGAAACTAGCGAGTTTTGTGTTATTAGACTTGTCTCATAGCTAAAATTTAAAAAGTGTCTGCTATATGTTTATTTATGTCTATGTGTGTGTGTGTGCATGTGTGTGTGTTATATGTGTGATTTTTCTACTCCAGATGGTATTGGCAAAATTAATTTGTAAAGACACTCTATTTAATTGGCTTAAAGAAAAATAAATTAAGTGTTTACATAAAAATTAAGTATCGTCTCAGAAATATAGACACTAACCCAAATGTTTCTCAAGTTCACATGATCTGGGATCATCTTTGGTATATAAAAGCTAGTCTAAGTTTGGTTGGTTTAATGAAAACATTCATGTCTTCAGAGTTATCAACATTAAATATAAGGCAAATATAGAACTTTAGTTCTACCTAGGTTTACTAGTTGGGTATAGAGATTACTTAAAAATAAAACATAAAAGAAATCTTTTAAAAAAATGAACAAATGGGGCACCTGGGTGGCTCAGTTGGTTGAGCTTCCAACTTCAGCTCAGGTCATGATCTCATGGTCCATGGGTTTGAGCCCCACATCCAGCTCTGTGCTGACAGCTCGGAGCCTGGAGCCTGCTACAGATTCTGTGTCTCCCTCTCTCTCTGACCCTCCCCCATTCATGCTCTGTGTCTCTCTTGGTCTCAAAAATAAATAAACATTAAAAAAAATTTTTTTTTAAATGAACAAATGCATTGGATAGCTGTAAGTAAAAGTTGATACATGGACTTTTCAACAATAATCATGTTTATGTTAGGTCTGCTTAAAAGTAGTATCTCTCAGGGGGGCCTGGATAGCTCAGTCGATTGAGCGTCCGACTTCAGCTCAGGTCATGATCTCATGGTTCATGAGTTCGAGCCCCGAGTCGGACTCTGTGCAGCTCAGCGCCTGGAGCCTGCTCCAGATTCTGTGTCTCGCTCTTTCTCTGCCCCTCCCCAGCTTGCACTCTGTCTTTCCCTCTCTCAAAAATAAATAAACATTTAAAAAATTTTTTTAAAAAGAATAAACACTAAAAAAAAATTTTTTTTTAAGTAGTATCTCTCAAAAGCCTTAAACACGTGCTTGTAGCCATCAGATGGTCTCACTGAGCTGGGAGGACAGAAACGAGATGAACAAGGAAATGAATAGCAAAAATTTCCATAAAACTGTCATGATAACCTAGGAGTTTCACAGCGAAAACCTCAACCCTGACAGTGACCGGGGAGGGGGTCCTTAATAGAAAACTTTTTTATCAATCCATCACGTACGAGAAGATGGCCAAAAGGGGGACTTGTGAAAGTAATTAATTAACCAAGGAGGCCATTAGACTAAGCTGCCTCTAATGCCTTGGTAGCCCGTGTAACCCAGGGTGAATTCCTATAAACGCACTCATACCATAGACAATGACGCTAAACAATCACAAATAGCCAACAAGGTTTCCCAAATTAGTCACCTGCCTAAGCTGTAGCCAATCACATGATTTCCTTGCTCTGCTGCCACATCTGTTCTATAAAAGCCTTTTTCCCCAGCTCTTGTCAAGCACTTTCAAAATTTTTAAAAATTTAAAATTTTTTTTTAATTTTTTTAAACGTATTTACTCATTCTTAGAGCACCTGGGTGACTCAGTTGGTTGAATGTCTGACTCCTGATTTCAGCTCAGGACATAATCTCAGTCGTGAGATCGAGCCCCGTGCTGGGCTCTACACCGACAGCGCAGTGCCTGCTTGGGATTCTCTCACTCTCCCTCTCTTCTGCTCATGTGTGCCTATGCCCTCTCTGTCTCTCTCTCTCTCTCTGAGATATATAGGTGAGAGAGAAAGAGAGAGAGAGAGAGAGAGAGAGAGAGAGAATGTATTCACTCATTCTAAAGGAACAACCCACAATCTTTCCCAGTTATTGCATCTGGCTGAAAGTCAAGGGTCATTTAGTGATTTGCGCGCCTTTCCATCTGGACCACGTGTGGGTCCTTAAGGCTATCGATCCACGGTTCAGTGAGTCCTCTACCACTCTTCTAACGCTTTTAACACACAGTAATGGAGGAAAAACAAGGTCACCGTTTGGATCCATGACAGACAGCAAAGACTGCAATCCTCCTACCAGTAGAGCAAATGCCGGGATCCACAACCTGAGCTATGACCACTCGGGCAGTCTTGGAAGGTTCCCTGTCTGGGTCTTCCAGGACTGTCTGGAATTGGAGATGGACCCCAGTAAGGATTTCCTTCCCCGGACCCGCCTATCATCAGTCTCATTTGCATGAGGGAAGAGTGTTGGCTGGGCTCCTCCAGGCTTAGGGTTTATCTGTTCATCTCCATTAACATTTACTCAATCGGCTGTCAATCCACCAGCTTTCTGCCTCTCTCAGGAGCTAACGACCAAGTTGGAGTCGAATAGATTAATGGTCCACTAATCTCCCTCCTCTCGCCACTCTCTCAGCTGTTTATCCTTCCTAGACACAGGTCTCTCGGTTACATTGACCCTTTAGGAGATGCCCTTTTTCTTGAAGTAATGGAAAATTTGCCAACAAGTACTTTACTCAACTTGGACAGATTGTAAAATTCTTTCTTCATGCAAATTCCTCTCGCTACAATCTCTAGCAAACTGGGTTTACACAGAATGCCAGGGGAGGCCAGTCGGTGCTACTGTGCCCCTATACACACACCCCTTCCTTGAATATGAAACAATAATGTTTACGACGATCTCTCAAGAACGGAGCGTGAGGCGTTTTATTCGCAGACCTAGATAATATTATTAACAAATATGATTTAAGATAAAATAATTTTCATACAAATGGCTATTAACTAGAAAGAAGTTTCCAAAAACGAGGATTTTTACAAGCGTGGGGAAAATGCTAAGGAGAATGTCATGAACGTTAGAAAGAAATGCTTCCTCCAAGGTTTGACACCAAAAATCGAGTGTGCAAAAACGAAAGAGCAAGAAAAAAATGCTGGTGGACCAAAAGGACAGCATTAAATAAAAAGAGAAATGTGAACGATTCGGTTTGCAGAGTGGCTCGGGACTATGTGTTCTGGCCCTAGGATGAGAAGACGGGGAGGCTGGTCCCAACTGCAGGACTACACGGATGGAGTCCCTGAACATACCACCGAAAATCTCAGGTAGGTTTCCCCAGGCACAAAATGCACAAAGACAACATGGACAGGAGGACAAAATAAACTTCCAGCTCCAAAAACGGCACAGGTCAATTTGAGATAACTAATACCACCTATCCTATTTTCATTCTGAGTCCAGAATCAGGTCCTGGGATCCCCCCCCGCCCCCGCCGGCCAGTGATATGGTTCAACCATATCTTCATTCAACTGACCCCAGGGAACAGACCCATCCAGATACTTACGTACCGCACTTGCGCTGAAACATCTGGTCGCTTGAAGCAGTTGCCTCTCTTTTCATAAAAAGTTCAACGGCATCATTGAGATCGAATTCACACGCCATTAATTCACCCGTTTAACGTATACAAACGTAATGGTTTTTAGGGTATTCACGGGGTTCTGAAACGATCACTGAAATCAGTTTTATGACATTCTTGTCACGCTAAAAAGAAACCTCTGATTCATTGGTAATCTCGTCACACTAAAAAGAAACCTCTGATTCATTGGTAGTCACTCCCCATTTCTCCCCCAAACCCTCCTGCCCCAGGCAGCCACTAATCTACGTTCTAGATGTGCCTACTCCGGACATTGTCTCATAAATGGAATCACACGCGATGTGGTCTCTTGTGACTGGCTTTTCTATGCATGTTTTTGACGTTTATCCATGTTACAACCTGTGTCAGAACTTTATTCCTTTCTGTTGCTGAGTCATATTCCATTGTACAGATTTACTTCACTTGGTTCATCAGTTGATGGGCATGTGGGTTGATTCCAGTTATTGGACATTTCTATGCAGGCCTTTATGTGAACACACGTTTCACTTCTCTGGCTTCAGTGGACACGTAGGAGGAAATTGCTGGGTCTTAGGGTAATTGTGTCGAACGTTTTGAGGAAGTGCCAAACTGTTTACCAAAGTGGTTGCAACATTTTATGTTTCCGCTGGCAATGCATGAGAGTCCCATTTTCTCCACATACTCGCTAACATCATTTGTCCTTGTCAGTCTTTTTGATTAAAGCCAACCTATTACATGTAAAATCGTTGTGATTTCGACTTGCTTTTCCCTACTGGCTAATGATGTTGAGCATCTTTTCATGGGCTTATTGGCCATTTGTATACCTTCTCTGGAGAGACGTCTTTTAGACCCATCACCCATTTTTAGTTAACTTCTGGGGTTTTTTAACTTTTTTTAATTTTTATTTTGGAGAGAGAGAGAGTGTGTGAGCAGGAGAGGAGCCGAGAGAGAGGAAGACAGAGAATCCGAAGCAGGCTCTGCACGACAGCAGCGAGACTTGTGCTGGGCTCAGACTCACAAACCACAAGATCATGACCTGAGCCGAATCTGGACACTCAACCAACTGAGCCACCCAGGTGCCCCTTTGATTTTTAGCTGGAAGACCTCTTTATATTTTCTGGATAAAATTCTTTTATTATGTATATGTGGTTTTCTATATTGTCTCCTAGTGGGTTATCTTTTTACTTTCTTGACGATGTTCTTAGAAAATCAAAGTTTTCCATTTTGATGAAGTCCAGTTTACCAGCCTTTTTCTTTCGTGCCTTGAGTTTTGATATTGTACTTACACAAGCTTTGCCTAATCCAAGGCCACGAAGATTTACCCCTACATTTTCCTCTAAGAAAATGAGTTTTATAGCTTCAGCTCTTACATGTAGGTCTAGGATTCATTTTGAGCTAATGTTTTATGTGGTGTGAGGTAGAACATCAACTTAAGCTTCTGCCTGGAGCTGTCCAGGGGTTCCACACCATTTGTTGGAAAGACAATTCTTTCCTACATTGAATTATTTTGGCACTTTGTCAAAGCCCAACTGACCGTAGACGTATGGATTTACCTATAGACTCAATTCTGTTCTGTTGATCTGTTGTGGCTTTATAGTAAGTTTTAAGATTGAGAGATGTGTGGGGTGCCTGGGTGGCTCAGTCGGTGGAGCGTCCGACTTCGGCTCAGGTCATGATCTCGTGGTCTGTGAATTTGAGCCCCTCGTAGGGCTCCGTGCTGACAGCTCAGAGCCTGGAGCCTGCTTCGGATTCTGTGTCTTCCTCTCTCTCTGGCCCTCCCCCGTTCATGCTGCCTCTCTCTGTCTCAAAAATAAATAAACGTTTAAAAAAAATTGAGAAATGTGAATCCTCCAACCCTGCTCTTCTTTTTATGAGATTGTTTTGGATATTCTAAGTCCCTTACAACTGCATGTGAAGTTTAGAATCAATTCATCAATTTCTGCAAAAAGAAAAAAAAAAAGGAAGCCAAGATGTTTATAGGGATTGTGTTTGTTTCATATACCAATTCTGGGGCCCTGGGGTCATTTTACACACTTTACTTTATACACTTTACAAATGTGCAGTATGATGTTAGAAGCCAACTCTTGGCTTAATCATTAGATGACTAGTTACCTCATAAGAAAAATCACTTTCATCCTACATGACACCAATCAAGAAGTGTAATAATCCTTGGACTTCAGTTTGGGTATGAGTTGAGCATACATTTCTAGCCACAAAACTGACTCCTGCTAAAATGACCTTTTAAGAAACCTTCATAGATTAAGGCAGACCACCTGTCTCTCGACTGCATAGCCCAAGATTATCAGGCCCTGGTCTGTGTCTCACACAACTAATGCAGAATATGGCGAAGCAATGTATTTTATCATTATATCCTAAGCGATAGATCGCTTAAATCATTTCTTTCAATTTTAGGATTAAATTTGAATTAGTAGTATATTTCTGCCAGTAGGGGGCAGTCATAACATACCTAGACATTCAAAATAGGAGGCTCTACCTGGAATAGAACACTAAAGAACCGTGGATAAACTGCTGATCCACCTAACAGATAAGCCTTTTGCTTCAAATAGTGTAACTTTCCACAGAGGTTCCCTGGCTGACTGACGGATGGCCCAGCATTGGCCAAACGAAGAGAAATAGAGTGGACCCTGGGCTAGTGTTGTTAAAATCAGGCTGCAGGACTCATTTGGAGCTTTACTGTAAAAACATGCCCAGTCCTTCCCAAGACAACCAACAGTGCCTCCAGAAACATTTCTCCAGGCCATCTATGTGGAAGCAATTTCTGCCCCTGCCTAGGGCTGAGGGATATAATGCAAATATTCACCAGACCATGGAAAATGAAGGAAGCCCCGAGGCTGTGCGTGACGTCAAGGTAAGATGATCTCCACCGTCCATGATGCTTTCTTGACAAGGAAAAGGTTTATCTGGAAAGATTATAAAACCATAAGCAAGCTCTGGCTCAGTGAGCTATTACTCTATCTTATTGACAATTTATCAAAATGTTTTCAAGCCGACCCCAAGAGAAAAACTAGAACCTTGATAATTAGTTAACTTCTCTGTCCAGTTTTCTCCAACCTATGCAGCTTCCCTTTACTAAGACAAATGCTTACCTATTTATTATTTGTTTGTTTCAGGAGGTAATGTTTTCAAAGGCAGGAAACTCAGCCATAGTTTCTTATGCCTATTGATGTTTTGTGGCTATTGTGGCTTAGATGTTTTTCTCCGAAATAAAAATTATATCGCGTGTAGTAATGAAAGAAAAATTATCGACCACTTTCTACAGAAATTGCTTGAGAAGAAACTGATAAAATAATGCAGGAACGTAAGAACATTAAGAAGCTAAGGGATGTTTTTCCTAAATTCACAGTTTCTTAAGGTGAATTTTCGAAGCGTGGATGTCTATCAATAGATAACATCATTTCCCCAAACAGTGACAATTTCCCTGCTCAGTGTTGTGTGTATCCTTGCAGTTTAAGCCTGTAAATCCTCTTAACTATTCATAGAATCATCTCGTAAAAGATTATTCAGAGGGATGAGTATGTGTTACTGTCCTCCCATGATCAGAGCTCAGAATTAAATGCTGCAATCGTACTACCGCAAACCTATCCAAATACTTTAACACCAAAACATTTATCTATCCTTTTACTATGGCTCATATCCTGATCATAATCATGATTTCTCATCAGTCATGTTATTTTAACCAACTGGCACAAGACAACTGTTTTTGTTTGCTTGTTTGTTTTTATAAATGTTTATTTTTGAGGGAGAGAGAAAACACAAGCGGGGGAGCGGCAAAGAGAGAGAGGGAGACACAGAATCCGAAGCAGGTTCCAGGCTCTGAGCTGTCAGCACAGAGCCGGATGCGGGGCTCGAACTCACGATCCACGAGATCATGACCTGAGCCGAAGTCGGACACTCAACCGACTGAGCCACCCGGGTACCCCAAGTGTGGTGTTTTTTACTAAGTCATTAAAAAGATTTTTCTGTAGAAATGTACTGACCTTCATTTTTGAGCTTTCAGACAGATGTTGTGAAACTTCAAGCCCCTGTTATCACCTGAGCACTGGGTCTTTAGGAAACTAAAATGAAATGGATATACCGGCCAGAAGCCCTTCATTGATGGGCATCTAAGCCTAAATGCAAAAGAGATTTCTGAAAGGTAGACCTTGGAGGCTACTCTGGGGAACAGCAATGTACGTTTTGTGTGTGCACGTGATATACACATAGGTGCGCACACACATGTAATTGCAAAGTTCTCATTGTATGGAGGGGTACGCTTTAAGCAGAATCCTAGGCAAATGACTTGGAAAAGCATTTGTGAGTCAGCAGCCTCTTCCCACAGCATCCTGGAATCAAATGTACCACCAACATCAGGCAATCCTAGCTGCCATCCTGACCTCATAACAGGTTCCAGCCTGTACAGCCCAGGTGTGAGCAGTCAGGAGTGATCCTGCCGGGATGCTACTGCTCTCTCCAATCAGTTCTGCCTCTTCAAAACATCTTTTTTGTCGCGTCTGAATAGAGACAGTCACATAGGTGAACACGTCCCTCGTCCAGCATATACAAGGAAGGTAGAACTCATCTCCTTCTAATTCTACAAATATGACTGTATCCACATGATCTGCAAAACCCGAGCCAGGTTTTGAGAAAGATGTGCTCCTTCCTCTCAACAGACTTCCAATATAGTGGGAAAGACAAACGTATCAGCATATGATCATATTATCGGCGTGACTTATGTCAACGGTAGAGGATATCCACGTAATTACAATCTTTCAATCATTAAGGAAATAAGAAGTTAGGATTGTGTATGAGCAACTGAAAATGGCCTAATGAAAGAGTGAAAGAGATGGAATGTGAAATAATGTCTAGAAATGTAGGAAAGTAGGCAGGGAGAGATCGGGCTAGAACGTGTCTAGATGTCTAGAGGCCATTGATAAAAACATTAAAAAAAATCCTAAATCTAAGCCTCACACCTTAAACAGCAATTAGTTCAAAGTGCATCACGGACTTGAAAAGTACAACCATAAGGAAAACTATAAAACTTCTTGGAAAAACAATTTTTTGTAAAGCTTTGTGACCTAAGGCTAAGCAGAGTTCTTAGACATCAGAAGTATAGTCCAGAGGGGTACCTGGGTGGCTCAGTCGGTTAAGTGTTCACCTTCGGCTCAGGTCATGATCTCACGGTTCGTGGGTTTAAGCCCTGCGTTGGGCTCTGTGCTGACAGCTTGGAGCCTGGAGCCTGTTTCCGATTCTGTGTCTCCCCCTCTCTCTGCCCCTCCCCCACTTATGCTCTGTTTCTGTCTCTCAAAAATAAATGTTTAAAAAAAATTTTTTAAGTATAGTCCATAAAGGAAAAATTAATAAGTCGAACCTCAAAATATCAAAAATAGACTTTTGCTCTGCCAAAACGCCTATTAAGAGGATAAAAAGACAAGCTACAGACTTTGAGAAAATATATGCAAACCGTATACCTGACAAAGGCCTTGTGTTTAGACTATGTAAAGAACCCTCACAACTCTGGGATAAAAGAACAAACAATCCAACTAGAATATTAGCATTTATTTATTAAATTTATTAAATTTATTAAAGAGCATATACAGATGGCAAATAAACCCACGAAAAGATAGTTAACATCATAGCCCCAAGGAAAACACAAACTAAAAACACGATCAAATATCATTTCCTACCTATCAGGATGACTAAAATGAAAAACTGAAAAAAAAACAAGTGCTGGCAAGGATGTAGACAAAGTAGATGACCCATATATTCCTGGTAAGAATGCACAGTGGTACAGCCGGTCTGGAAAACAATTTGGCAGTTTCTTTCAAACCCAAACATGCAACCGTCATATGGCCCACCTATTTCGCTATTGGCCCTTGATCCCAGAGAAATGAAAACTCATGTTTACACAAAATCTCGTATGCTAACGCTCACAGCAGCTTCATTCAGAACAGCCAAAAACTAGAAACATCCCCAAAGTCCTTCAAAAGTTGAATGAAGGACTGTGGTACATCCACGCTATGGAATACTAAGGAAACCCTTGCAACAACAACAACAAAAAGAATCAGCTGTTGATACACAAAAGGAATGAACTATTGATATATGTCCCTTAGATAATCTCAAAGGAATGATGCAGAGTGAAAAAAAATAATGATCCCAGAAAGCCGAGTAAAGTATGATTCCATTTATATAACATTCTTGAAATGAAATTATAGAGTTCGAGAATGGATTCATGGTTGCCAAAGATTGGGGGAACTTTGGGGTGGGACAGTTCTTTCTCCTGATTTCAGTGGTGGGGACAGAAACGTACAGATGTGATAAGATTCTTTGGGAGTAGTGCACACACACACGCGCGCTCATGCGCACACACACACACAAGTGAGTGCTTATAAAACTGGCGAAATCTGAGTAAGTTCTATGAATGGTACCAATGTGGGTTTCCTGGCTTTGATGTTATACAACAGTCATGCAGTTTCCATTGGGGAAGCTAAGTGAAAAGTCCCTGGGACCACTTTGCACGTTCTCTTTTGGAACTTACTATGAATCTATAATGATTTCAAAATAGAAAGTTAAAAGAAAACAAACCCCCAAAGGCCGGTAGACCGATGATACCCACAGAGCACTGCCTGCGTGTTTCGTCGTGGTTTTTCTGGTTGTTCTTTTCATTTCGAACCGATTTCACTGGATCAGTAGCACTGATGTCATTAGACCTGTTTTAGAGATGAGAACCCAAGTTCAGAAACACTGGTTGGTTACGTTGTATGAAGTCAGCTGAGTGGTGATTTGAACCTAGGTTTTTTTGGTACTGATTTCTTTACTAATTCAGTGGCTTCTGACAGTGATTTACAAAGCAGACCATAATTTCATGGGCCGGAAGCCAGATTTCCTAATAGGGTTTTCTTTGTGCATTCACCCTAAAGTACTCCAACATGCACCACTAATTTACTACAGAATAAATTCATACCCCCGCATATATAATCACGCACCTGTCTTCATCATCATATTTTTCTCCATCAGGATTTTTGCTTCCTTTCTTTCATTCAGGACAAGGAATGCTAGTGGAATGTAGGGTGTCCCCTGGGCTAATCGCTTCCTAAGTGACAGACATGAGAAAGAGAGAAAGTAAAAAGCCACACTGGCAAGAAGTCAAATCCATCTATCGATACAGATTTATGTGTGTATATGTGTAGGCATCCCTCTTCAGTAATGAAAATGGTCGGAGCTTAGACAAGAAAGTTCCTTCCACAAAATTATTTTTTTTTTAACCTGGAGATCAAGAGTCGCATGCTTTACAGACTGAGCCAGCCTGGCACCGCTCCACGAAATTATTTTTCATATCGTTCCAACATCAATGCGCCTCTAAGAGCACAGGCCTCTAAGTGCCCTCCTGTTCCAGACGTGTGATCCCCTGAGCAGCTGATCAAAGCACTTGTTTCGAGACGTTATACACTGAAAGGAGAAAAATAAATGTCAAGGCCCCAAAGGGTAGCTACAAAGACAATGGTGCTTTGTGTGATGAAAAGGATACAGAAAAGAAGAGAAAAAAAAAAAAATCTTAGTAAAAAGGAATTATGCTTCTAGTATCCAATACCTCAACATGAATGTACTCAGAAGACAAAATTATTTTGTCCTGCCTCCATTTGTGAAAGAGTAAGTTCGGTGGGGATAAAATTAGTTCTTTTTCTTTTTTTTGTTTTTTGACAGCCCTCTGAAACGACTCCTGTAGTAATTAGTTTAACACTTAAGATGTTCACAAACCTCTTG
This sequence comes from Herpailurus yagouaroundi, assembly GCF_014898765.1. Taxonomy (NCBI): domain Eukaryota; kingdom Metazoa; phylum Chordata; class Mammalia; order Carnivora; family Felidae; genus Herpailurus; species Herpailurus yagouaroundi. Next base: position 28,352,816 of record NW_024412406.1, on the reverse strand, counting down.
AGAAAAAGGTTCATTTGGAAGCATGTTGTTGTGATTATATCTTCCATAGTTCGCATGCAAACGTTAATTGGCAATCCTCCAGAACCTATTATAGGGGGTCTCTAGATGAGTATAGCAAAGTATTATTATTATTATTATTATTATTATTATTATTATTGAAGTATAGTTGAAGTACAATGTTATATTAGTTTCAGGTGTACCGCATACTGATTTGACAATTTTATACATTATGCTATGCTCACCATGAGCATGACTGTCTTTAACTCAAAGGCGGGATGGCTCACCAGACTCCAGGTTCAGGGCTTTCCATGAGCCATCTGTGTATTGCCTTCCTTTGATGAGGACCTTAAGGGAGCCCATGGGTGTAGTCTTCGGAAAGGTGAAAAAGTTCCTCAATTACTAGCTCACGGAACCCAGGGCAATCGTGTCACATTAAGAGCCAAACAAAAATAAAGTCAAATAACATTTCAGCTTATCATAAAGCGTATGGTTATCATCCCAGAGTTTTGCTTATGAGGCTCATTTGGACTCTCTCTTACCTTGATGAAGATCTAAGAGACCACCAGCTCATGCCTTCCAAAGTACGAAGTGAAACAGTGATCGATTCCAAAGTGAATGGCAAAAAGTAACTGCTAAAATCCCTCATATAATTTTCATAAAATTTAAGAAATGTTTTCACGAATAACAAATAAATGTTTCTCCTTGGCTGACAAAAACCCCAGACACAAAATATTAGATTTTTCAAAAAAAATTTTTTAACATTTATTCATTTTTGAGAGACAGAGACAGAGCGTGAGCGGGGGAGGGACAGAGAGAGAGGGAGACACAGAATGTGAAGCAGGCTCCAGGCTCCGAGCTGTCGGCACAGAGCCCGACGCGGGGCTCAAACCCACAAACCGCGAGATCATGACCTGAGCCGAAGTCGGACGCTTAACCGACTGAGCCGCCCAGGCATCCCACGAAATATTAGATCTTTAGTGCAAACAGCCCAACTCAGACAACTCAGTCTGTATCAGTCGGGTAGGCCAGTTCATGCTGCAGTAACAACTACACCCCTCAAATCTCAGTGACTTAACAATAAAAGCATATTTTTCAGTCATGCCACAGTTTGGGGTAGGTCAGACTCTACCCAGTGACCCCGGACTCACACTGCTTCCATCTCGGTGGCTCTGTCACGTAGTGGATCCAAAGTCACTCTCCAGGCATACTTAGGAAAGGGAGAGTGGGAAAGGAAGCTTAACTCCCTCTGAGGGAGGTGAATGTCATTACTTCCATTCACGTTCACCCTGATCAGAGCTGGGCACGTGGCCAATGTAATCGCAAAGGAGGTTTACATTACATCACAGAGATGACCCAGGTACTGAGAGGCCTCACCATTCCCACCACACCTCCCACTTGGCCCCACTTGTAAGAGAAAACTCGGATGACTACAAAAGGAGTACGGCATTCCTTATACTTCAGAAAAGCATGTATATTTTTTAAAAATATGTACATATGCATGCATACATGAAAGAATGTATAATATGTATCTGTGCTTTTCAATTGATTTCAAAAAGCCAATCCTCTGAAGTTAAAAACCAGCCATTAATTACTTGTCATGAATTATCATAAAGGAGGCTTCTGAGAAAATGCGACTCTTCCCTCCAGTGGGAATATCTACAAACCAAGTGCTTGCTTACTAACACCCAACGTTTTATTTTCCACACTGGAACTAAAGATTTTTCTAAAATTTTTTCTAATATTTATTTATTTTTGAGAGAGAGAGAGACAGACCGTGAGCAGGGGAGGGGCAGAGAGAGAGAAGAGACACAGAGTCCGACGCGGGGCTCAAAACCACCGACTGTGAGATAGATCATGACCTGAGCTGAAGTCGGATGCCTACGTGACGGAGCCACCCAAGTGCCCCAAAACCAAAGATTCTTCTATTCTGAAAATAACAATGTACCAGAAAAATCCACATGAGTTCTATTCCTCAAAGTTTCAGATTAAAATTTTAAATACAAGTTTTGGTCATGTTTGCCATTTACTTAGACATTTAAATAATTATCTTTGAGGGTTTTACATTAAAAATTAGGTTTTTGGGGGTGCCTGGGTGGCTCAGTTGGTTGAGCGTCCGACTTCAGCTCAGGTCATGATCTCACAGTTCGTGGGTTCAAGCCCCGCCTCGGGCTCTGTGCTGATGGCTCAGAGCCTGCTTCACATTCTGTGTCTCCCTCTCTCTCTCTGCCCCTCCCCCACTTGTGGTCTGTTTCTCTGTCTCTCAAAAATAAATAAATGTAAAAAAAAATTTTTTTTAATTAGGTTTTTGCCATTGGATTGTATTTTCAGAGGCCAACATCTCCCCTGGTGCTGCAAAGTGATTTGTTTTGGCAAAGATCAATAGTACTTTAAGGTATTTCTTTGCTCTTCGGAAGTTTTTCTGAATGAGAATGGGTTAAAGGATATCTGGCATTAGGTAGTTTTCTCATGTAGCCCAAGTGTGCTTTTGTTCTTGAGAATGGAAACCTAGAGTTCCTGAAAACACAAATGAACGGGGCGGTGATTCTGAAACTGATGCCTCTGGGTGGCTTCCTGGGCGTCATGATTCACACAACACTCAGCGCCAGGGACGACGTGCAGTAGTAAGTCCCTGTTCCTTGGAGGTGTCCCAGAATTCCCCAATGCTTCTTTTCTTTCTAAGTTTTTGTTTAAATTCCAGTTAGTTAACATACAGTGTAATATTAGCGTCAGGTGCACAATATAGCGATTCGCCACTTCCGGACCACACCCGGTGCTCATCCCAAGTGCCCTCCTTAATCCCCATCACCTGTTTCCCCCAGCAACCCCCACCACCTCCCCTCTGGGAACCAGTTTGTTCTCTATAGTTAAGAGTCTGTTTCTTGGTTTGCCTCTCTCTCTCTTTCTCTTTGCTTATTTGTTTGTCTTAAATTCCAGATATGAATGAAATCGTACGGTATCTTTATTTCTCTCGCTTATTTCACTTGGCAGGAAACGTCTTAACTTCCAGGGTACTGTGGCACCACCACAGACTCCTAATCGAGCACTAACAGTGCTCCTCTTCTTGGAAATCTTATAGATCTTATAAATCTCTGAAGCACTAGATAACTGAAGACAAACTGATTTACAGCAGGAGAGCTTTGAAGAAAAAAACTTTATGTCCCAAGCCAGTGTCATTCCTGCCCTTGCTCACTCGCTCGCTCGAGAGAGACATTTTAAGAGAGGCAAGTGTATGGGTTCTGACACAGCCACACTTCCTGCACAAATCACGTGGAAATATGTTTCAGAGCCATGATAAATGAGGGCAAAATAAGAATTCAAATATGAGGCAGTCCCGGTTGGGAAGGATTGATGGTAATTATTGAAACGGTCCCGCAGATGGAGGTGTTCGATGTAAAAAGTGACTGCAAAAGGTGGTTATTGTTTAAAAGTTTGGTTATATTATAAAAAGGAGACACAAATGGGGGAAGGGGCTCACAATTCCATTTGGATTCACAGATACAAGAGGAAGGGAGATCGGAAACATGGGTCCTACTCCTCACGTCCAGTAAAAGGAAGTCAGAAGAGACTGGTTATGCTTTAAAAAAAAAAAATCCTTTAAGAGGCAAGCAGAAATGGTTTCAGAAGAAAGACGTGACCTTCAACTTCCTTCAAAATGACAGGGGAAGTGGGGAGTCAGGGGGAACGATGAAACAGAATTGGCAATAATGCTAATACTGAGTGATACATACGAGAGTTCACGAGTATATTCGCTCCGGGTTTTATTTGAAAATACACATAATAAAAAGATTTCATCTCAAAGCCTGGAGGTTAGAATTTACCCTTTGAAATTAAGCAACAAATAGACTCATAAATACACAAATACAACTTTCCATATATCTATTTATACCACAGTGGGAGCTGTTAGCACACGGTTCAGACATCCACTGGATAGCACAACTGACCTTTCAGAAAAATCTTTAAAAATGGCAAAAGATCCTGTCTGGAAGTCTAAAAAAACATACTGCCCTGGTTGGCCTCACACTGTTTGGGCTTCCCCCCTCCCACCCCACCCCCCAAATCTCATAAATGCTCAGATTTTAAATTAATGGTTAGGAAAAAAAGATATCTAAGGCTCATTTTCCCTATTCAAAAGATCTCATAAAATCATGTTGTTGGCTTTCCTGTCAAAACCAAGCCAGCCTTGGGGCGCCTGGCTGGCTCAGAAGAGCACGTGACTCTTGACCTAAGGGTTGTGAGTTCAACCCCCACATTGGGTGTAGTAAACAAATAAAAGAAAATCAAGCCAGCCTTCACAAAACCATAAAATCACTGCAAATATCTTAGGAAATTTACATTAAAGTTTTGCCTTCTTGCAAGGTAGAGATGTAGGTGAACTTTACTGGGAACGTTTGATTGTAAACTTGTTGTTATAGGTTCTGTCTGAACCATGTATCTCTATTCTGTGGGTAAAAGCAATTCAGATCAGGTTTGTGTCATCTGGCCATTTATTTTGGAAACTTTGGTAGAATGGTTTCACAGTTACTGCATTTAAAAAGACCGAGAAAAGGAATTTTTAAATGAAGCAAATATGCTGACAGACAATATTCTGTCTGAATAAGACAGCTTAAGCCACGCAGTGACTGTTGGAATAGATTTCAAATATTCAATAACGAAACCCAAATTGCAGAGTACATAAGTAATTGAATCTGACATCAATGATGTAACCAAATATGTTTTTCCATATGAATATATATTTTGCTTATAGAATTTTGAATTCTCAGCACTAAAAATTGTAAGGCTTCATTTTCAACGGATAGACCATTCCAAGGGCTTTTATTTGAAATAAGACCTAAACGTGAACTAAAATATCATAAGCATAGTCTCAACGCATTTTGATAACGAACTTTTCAGACTGTGTGTGACCAGAAGATAAAAAGAGACAGCGGGAAGGCAGGAGCCCGGCCGCTCAGGAACCTGAGCCTAGGAGTCTGTGGAAGGTGCTAGAAAGACAGTTCAGCACCACACATCTCCTCTGTTTATCCCCTATTTAGCAAAGATCTGTGAGTGGTCTCCCCCAGCGACTGGAGCCTAGTCCCAGACAAACCCTTTCCCCCACCAGACATGGCGGACGGTGAGGTTTGATGTGACCTTCCGTGCTCCCTTGAGTCAGGCCAGATTGATCCAGTTCAGGTCCAGTGTGTCTAATAGCCCAGACACACTGCTACGTGAATAATTTTACCTACAAGTTATCATTAAAGGCTGCTCGAGGTTATGTAAGAATGGTTAAGCAGAAAGGACCAAATGGAATGAATAAAACATTACTAGAAAGAAATGATCAAAGCATTTGATATTACCAATTTCACACCACATTTCTCCATTCTGTGATGAGTCTGCTCTCTCTGCTTCTGCAAGTTGGACCGAGCCCCATTTAAGACTTTCATCTGTGACCACTTGCCCAGAATGTCACATGTTCTGAAGGGTATATTGTTTTAAGTTTTCAGTCAAGGAGAGAGCTTTGTTACCATCAGCAGCATCCAAGGAGGACATGCACTTAATTGTGTAGACACGTTTGTTACAGAGAAAGGTGGCCGGATTGAACAATAAGCATACACGGTTAGCAAATAAAAGCCAGGCACTCTTGCTTCCTTCTTTCTGTGTTTGTCTGTTCTTTAAAATAGTGGCAAACCGACTATTTCCAACAACTTACTGGTGTCATTAAGGTCGGTAAGCTTCCCCTGTCCCAGAGTTGCAATTTTGGAAAAGAAAGCCAGCATTTTCCACCTTGTGGTGGCCCCTGAGGGAGTCCAGGTTTGGGGGAACCAATCATTGCCTTTTGTGCATTCTTTACAGCACTTGAGATGGGCAAGGTGAAGAGGCGGAGGGTGTGGGAGACAGGAAGCAAAAGAAGGTCTCCCAGGCACAGACTAGGAGATCACGGAAGTTTGCCATTCTCACTCTCCCCTCTCCCCTCTCGCCTTCCCAAGACGCTTCTCTCACATTTCCAGGCATACCTGAGGCAACTCATTTTCTCAGTCTGGCCTGGTTTTTCTCACTAGAAAAAAAAAAAAATTTAAAGTTCAAATTCATTTGCACTTAGATGTAAATATATTTAATAGATCGTTCCTTCTCACCAAATCTGTAAGGCATTCTAAGGTTAGGGCCACAGGAAGACCTTGCAGGGGTGTAACCTGAGGCATCTAAAAGCTGAACAGAAGAGAAACCTTGGTGTTTGGGGCTATTTCTGGCCCCTTCTCAGAAGCCACACTCCAGGCTGGGCCAAATCCCAGCTGCATCTGGCACCGGCTGCTGCTGCTGATTACAGAGACGCCGCGGCATTCCCGGCGTCCTCTTGGCACTCCGAGAGCCTCCTCTCTCTCTGTGCAACCTTGGCCAAAGGCCAGGTTAGAAGTCTCCTTGGCTCATCCATCAGAAATGAGCTGGTTTTCGGGCGCCTGGGTGGCTCAGTCACTTGAGCCTCTGACTCTTTGATTTCAGCTCAGGTCATGATCCCAGGGTCATGGGATCGAGCCCCATATCGGACTCCGCACTGCCTGCTTGAGATTCTCCCTCCCCGACTCGCACAGCATGCGCTCTCACTCTCTCTCTCAAAATAAATAAACGTCTTAAAAAAAAAAAGAAAAGAAAAGAAATGAGCTGGTTTTTAGAAACATGAAATCACAAAAGAGAGGAGAAAAAAAACGAAGACTCGTGACAGTTTCAAATGCCTTCTCACGGAGTCAAGACTCGGCGCTCAGCTGCACCCTCTTGGCACACAGCTCCCCACCTCGCGCCCAGATGCAACAGCAATTTTGGGGAGCCCAAGAGCAAGACAGGCTCTTGAGCCCTAAAACTTTGTAAACGCCAAGACCCGAGGGAGTCAAAGAATGGTAAATGCTGACATCTGCTGGACGTTACGGCATTGCAGGATTGCCATCCAGTAAAACCTAACACTGCGTTGGAAATAAAGGAAGTCTGATTGCTTGAAGACATCCTTTATCCCAACTGCAAAAGTTCAGCTAGGTGCATCTTTTTGGTACGCAGGTACAAACCGGGCAGTATGATGACATAAGAGCAATGTCTTTGTCATGGCGAGAACTGGTTTTCGAATTCGGGTCCACGTCGGGTTTAATTCTCTGAGTCTTAGTTTTCATCTATAAAATCAAGACAATGATACCTCTCATACATAATTTTATTAGTTTTTTTTTTTTAATCAGTACTTTGAATTTTAAAATACAATCTGCACCCACGGGTCCAGGCTTCCCATTGGTCCCGCACTGCTGTCCTGAGGAACCCCTGGGACCTGCATGTTTGATTTGCACCCAGTTTCCCCCACAACAGTTGTTAACTTCATTCTTCCCATCCACGGGCAGAGCCTCACACGTACTGGGCACATGGTAAGAGCCCAGTCAATGCTGATTTGTTGATTGATTAGTAGATAGAAATGTGTTATTTCCCTACTCTGTTCCCACCACATGGGTGAAACACTGAGTTTTCTCTACCTCTTTAAGACCATCGTTAGAGGGCGCCTGGGTGGCTCAGTCAGTTGAGCGACCGACTTTGGTTCAGGTCATGATCTCGCGGTCCGTGAGTTTGAGCCCCGCGTCGGGCTCTGTGCTGACAGCTCAGAGACTGGAGCCTGTTTCAGATTCTGTGTCTTCCTCTCTCTGACCCTCCCCCGTTCATGCTCTGTCTCTCTCTGTCTCAAAAATAAATAAACGTTAAAAAAAATTTAAAAAAAAAAACCATCGTTGGAATCTCATGTGCTGTGAAGGACATTAATGATAGTTATGGATCCTGAATGGTCTCAAACTCTGTAATTTCAAGTCAGTGCCAACTTCCCTCAAGAAAAACACCCCTTTTAAAATGCAGAGCAAAGCAATCCAATTCAGTGGAGTCCAACTCAAAGAAATCAATGATGGCTAACAAGTTCTCCCAGCAGCCAGGCCAGGCAGCCAGGCCGGCAGAGAGAGAACGAGCCTTGGGACTGGGCCCTGTGCAGCCTCAGTGAGACTCACACAAAGCCTGGTTTATTAGAAACCACTGGAAGAGCTACAAGGCCCAGGCAGACTTCCTGGGCCCTGTCACAAATTTCCACTTTGAGGCGAACGGTGTCTTCCTTTGTTCTTGCCATCTTGGTTGTTGGTTTTTGCGCTCCGTCAGCGTGAAATCGGTGGGTCTGGCCTGGGACCGTGGGGACACACGGAGGCCAGGCCCCTTAAGAAAGACCTGCCCGTGTTCCCTTTTGCATCACGTCTTCTCTGAACACCATTTTAATAAGCCCAATGCCCTGGAGTCTTGCGCATGGAACTGTGGCTGCTTCTATCCTGCTATTTCTCGTCTATTGCAGTTTACGAAGATTTGAGATAGGTTGTTTAGATCGTGTCATTTCTTAAGTTCATTCGTTTAACAAATATTGATTGAATACCCATTATGTCTCAGAACGGCTTTAGGTTTTTTTGAGACACAGGTTTGAACAAGGCAAAGTCCTGACCCTCACAGACTATCACAATTCAGTGCAGGAAATGCTGTGACAAGAGCAAGCATACGGGCAGCTAACCCAACCTGGGAGAGCTTCCTGGAGGAAATGGCACCTAAGCTGAGATTTGAAGGCTAAGTAGGAGACTGCCCTGGGAGAGAAGATGAGGAGCAGATTAGCAATGGGTAAGGCTCTTGCACTGTTGGTGGGAATGCAAACTGGTGCAGCCGTTCTGGAAAACAGTGTGGAGGTTCCTCAGAAAATTCAAAATAGATCTACCCTATGACCCAGCAATAGCACTGCTTGGAATTTACCCAAGGGATCCAGGAGTGCTGATGAGTAGGGGCACTTGTACCCCAATGTTTATAGCAGCACTCTCAACAATAGCCAAATTATGGAAAGAGCCTAAATGTCCATCAACTGATGAATGGATAAAGAAATTGTGGTTTATATACACAACGGAGTACTACGTGGCAATGAGAAAGAATGAAACATGGCCTTTTGTAGCAACGTGGATGGAAGTGGAGAGTGTTATGCTAAGTGAAATAAGTCATACAGAGAAAGACAGATACCATATGTTTTCACTCTTATGTGGAGCCTGAGAAACTTACCAGAAGACCATGGGGGAGGAGGGAAAAAAAAGAAGAAGAAAGGTTAGAGAGGGAGAGAGCCAAAACATAAGAGACTCTTAAAAACTGAGAACAAACTGAGGGTTGATGGGGGTGGGAGGGAGGAGTGGGTGGGTGATGGGTATTGAGGAGGGCACCTGTTGGGATGAGTACTGGAAACCAATTTGACAATAAATTTCATATTAAAAAGAAAAAAGAAAAAAAAGAATGGGTAAGGATTCACCAGAAGGAGAATTTATACCTGGAATGAGAATGAACAAGGGGATTTTAGGAACTGGGGAACTTTAACATGATTGGAGCTTTGAGTACAAAGTAATAGTGAGAAAGAAAAGTGAGTAAGTAAACAGAGTACGGATCAAATCACAAAAGGTCTACATGCCATATTAGGACCTATACAGAAATGAGGAGCCAGTGAATGGTTAGAGGGAGGGGAGTAACATGACTGTATTTGCCTCTTAGAAAGATCAGTGTTTCTGCGGGGGGGGCAGCAGATCAGAGTGGACTCAGGCGCTGTGCAGACTCCAAGGCAGAAACTGTTTTGGAGGATGTTGTAATTTAATTAAGCGAGCTGGGGGAGTCACAGTGGGGATGTTGAAAAGCGTTCACCTGGGGAGGCATGCTGGCTCCAGAACTCCCTCTGGATTCTGCTCTGCTTCTCTGCTCTAAGGTACACGGTTGTATGTGTGTGTGTGTGTGTGTGTGTGTGTGTGTGTGTGTGTGTTGTGTGTACACGTTTACGTGTGTTGGGAAGGGAGTCCCAAGAGAGGACAATGGAAAGTGATTATGTGTCAGAAAGGGGCACGCACACTGAACCCAGAAATCAGCTGTTAGAGACCATCTTCACTAAACCTCTCTGTACAGAAAAAGAAAGTACAGCCCAGATGAGCACAGACTTATTCAAAGTTACAAGGGAAAGGGCTGGTAGAACCTCCCTCTCCTGACTGCCACCCCTTCCTCCAACCACGGCCTTTCCCTGCTCTGTGCTTTCACCTCTCTTCTCCCTTCTTTCCACTAAGCACCTTAGTGGAGCAACCGAGCCCAGGGGAAATGTTAGGATTCAAATGGTGGCAGTGTTGGAAACTTTTATATACAGACAACTTAAGAAAAACAAGACTTTGGTGGCACGTGGGTGGCTCAGTCTATTAAGCATCCAACTTTGGCTCAGGTCACGACCTCACAGTTCATGGGTTCAAGCCCCACATCGGGCTCTGTGCTGACGGCCCGGAGCCTGGAGCCTGTTTCAGATTGTCTCTCCCTTTCCCTCTGCCCCTCCCCTGCTTGCACTCTGTCTCTCTCCGTCTAAGAAAAAAAATTAATTAGGGGCGCCTGGGTGGCACAGTCGGTTAAGCGTCCGACTTCAGCCAGGTCACGATCTCGCGGTCCGTGAGTTCGAGCCCCGCGTCGGGCTCTGGGCTGATGGCTCAGAGCCTGGAGCCTGTTTCCGATTCTGTGTCTCCCTCTCTCTCTGCCCCTCCCCCGTTCATGCTCTGTCTCTCTCTGTCCCAAAAATAAATAAACGTTGAAAAAAAAATTTAAAAAAAAAAAAGAAAAAAAATTAATTAAAAAGAAAAAGAAGACTTTTAATTATATGAGCAGCCCTGTCCCCTGCAGTTCTCACGCTTGCGTTTTCCAAGCTTGTTTGCTTCTACCAACTCATAGGATTTTGATGAAAGTGTTTTTCATTTCTCATAGTTACTGACATCAATCCTTGAAAAGCCTTAGGACGAACTATTACAATATGAACCCTTGTTAACCTGTTCTATATCCGCTGAAGAGAAACTGCATATGAAGTGAAATTAATAAATGTATGATTTACAAGTTTATTAGACTTGGTCAATCATTGTGGAAAGCTTGGCTGCGTGAAGATTACAAGCTTCCTTGAAAAAAATAAATAATTAAAGAGAAACTTTATAAATTATACAGGGTTTCGACTGTATTGTATTTCATTCCAGAATAACAATATTCTGTACTCCATGGATTTAACTTAGGAAAGGTGTCTGATACTACGTGAGGCACATTCTCCTAAAGCCTTCACTTGATGTGTTATTCTTTACTGGCTAAAATGTTAGGGCTTCTCTGTTAGGACTCAAAATACTGTTCTGAAGTTTTAGGTAAATCAGGCTATTACAAAAGCTGTATTGTCCTTTTAGGACCTCAACAAACTAACTGTATTACTACGGAAAGTAGAGAATCAGCAGCCATGTGATTAACTGAGCCAGTGCCTAGAGACGTCAGTAATTCGATCTCCAATGGCAGCTTGGAAGCCTAAAGGTCATGGTATTCTCATTACTTGCTGGGTGTGACGAGGAGGGGAAATTGGAATTTTGGTCTAAGAGAAATCATGTGGTCAAGGGCATTTAACTACAATTAGCGGCTATCAGGGGCATTCAGGGATATGGATCAACAGTATCACTGTCTTCAATTACTGTCTTTGTCAATCATCATGACTGACATCAGTAAATAATGACCATGTCTCCTGGATGTGGGTCAAGAAGTATGGCAGTCGGAGGCATTGGTCGGTGGCCCAGTTCTGCTCCCTACCAGTCCTAACAAATCATCTGAGCTCACTGGTCTGTAGTTTCCTCATCAAATAGCTGTAAGGATGGGGCGTGGTGAGTAATGAGACGCATGTATGAGAACATTTTGTGTTTGTACATTGGGGTAAAACATGGCAATTATTTTATGATAAAAATAAGTATACAAAATATAATTGGGATTTTCTTAGAGTACTGCTTACTATTCCCTAGGAATAGCTTGCTTGGATATGTGTGTGTGTGTGTGTGTGTGTGTGTGTGTGTGTGTATACACACATATACACAAATGTATATGTATATACATACCAACATACACACATATAGATGTTTTTTTAATTGTAAGCATCCATTATTTTTTAAAATAGAGTAAATTGGACAAATGAAATTTTTATAGAGCTGGAGAGCCCATAACACATCACTAAAGCTTCAAAAATTCATTTGGAATTTTTCTTTTCAATTTTCTGATATTTTACGTAATAATAATCCCCTTCCTGATCTCTAGAGATATGGAAGAGCATGGAAGGAAGAGCACAGGTTTTAGTTTAGTTTAGTTTTTTTTTTTTTCTTTTCCAGTTTTTTTAATGAGCTAACAAACAAGAAAGATGGCGGAGAAGGCCCACATAGATCTTAAAATCTTCGGACTTTGGTACATGGACCTTTTTTATTCCCACCATTTAAAAATGTTTTCGTTAAAAAATAAATAAATAAAAATAAAACAATAAAATAAGAAAATAAAAACATTTTAGTTAATTTATATTTTTGAACTAGAAAATTCAGAATTAGACTAGTCCAGCCTTACAGCTGTGACACAGGCAGAATGGGCCCTCCCCCCAACACACCCCCCAAATTTGGTTCAGACGTCCAGACCAATGAGGCCACACGAACACCAAGAGAGCGTAGAAATGTTTATTATTCACATAATGAGACCCTCCGAGGAGAGCAGGGCAGGATGCTAACAGGTCCAAATGGCTTAAGAGAGCAGAAGGAGAGTGGCTTGGGACTTCATGGTAAGGTGGGAATTGAGGGTTCTGCTCTGCAAGAGCCAGGACTTGCACCGCGGGAAGGTCCTGCAGGTGCCAAAGGAGGAAGCATCTAGGCTGTCCCATCAGGTTGCCCAGATGTGGGGCAAAAGGGAAGAAGAGTAGTGGGGACTGAAAGCTGTCAGCCATCAATCAAGCATGAAAAAAGGGGGTGGAGCCAAACTCTTTAGTACAGACTCTATGACAATAATACAGAGCATAAAAGTGTACACAATATAGTACATCCATCTGGCCAGTGGCCAACCACCACTCCCTGATCCACCCGAGGCAACCACTCTTCAGTCTTACCAGCGGCTTTGGAACCTCCCAGAGACAGGCTATGTCTATACAAATATACGTATGTGCGAGCATGCACACACATGATTCACTCCTTTTGCTTAAGATCAAAGGGTAGTTAGTCACTGGATACTCCAAGGTTTTGTTTAAATTCCTTCAACCTTCTGTTATTTTCTAGATAAGTGTCTTGGGCCAAGTTATTTCACCTGAGTCCCAATATAGTGTTTTGTAAAAGGGAGATGAGGCCAATACCTGCTTGTGGGGTTCACAGAAAGAAATAGCCAGTGTCTAGAATATAACAGAGAATGTCCCTTTTGCCTTGTTTCCTTCTACTTCCGTGGCTGCCCTCTTTCGGCCTCTTTTGCAAACTCCTCTCCCTTTATTGACTGAAATATTGGAAGTTCCCTAGGTTTCCATCCTTGGCCCTTTTCTCTTCTCACTGGACTCATCATCCCTGGCTAATCTGAGCAGTGTCAAAGGCTCTGAGACAGCTTATGGACTGATGAGTCCACTCAGCTGGGTCTCCTACAGCTCACACATGAATTTACAAAAGTCTACTGACCATCTAGATTTACGTGTCTAGTAAGTACTTCAAAATTAACAATATGTCTTTACCCTTCCCCAAGCTCTTCGTCTCCTAAGTTCTCGATCTCAGTAAAATGGCACCTTATCCATCTGGTTTTGAACTGAAATTTGGGAGGCATAACCTTGCCCTTGCTCTCATTCCCACCTCTAATCAATCCCCAGGTTTTGTTCACACTATTCAAAAGTATCTCTTGATCTGTTCATCTAGTTATCTCCATCCCACTGAATGCTTTTCTAGATCATTTCCCAAAAAATTATTGCAACAGCATCTTTCCTGATCCCTCTTTCCAATCATGCCTGCCTCTAAGTAACACCAGAGGACAGAGAGATCCTTCTACAATACAAACCTGATCCTGTGAACTCCCTGATTAAGTTTTGTCAATGACTCCCCATTTCCATCTGGACATGGTTCAAATTCCTTAAATTGACTCAATCTTGTTCTATCTTTTCATCTCTTTCTAGAAATCCTACCCAATTCCAACAGCTTTAAATACCATATTATGCCAATAACTCCTAAATTTACATCTCCTAGACTCCCACCCAGACCTCTACCCTGAGCCCAAGTCTCTTTTACAGTAGCCTGCTTAACATCTCCATTAGATGCCATCATAGGCATCTAAGAAATGTGTTTACCAGGATTCTTGATTTCCCTCCCCATCTTCCTCAATTCAGCAAGCCACCCAACTGCTCAACTCAGAAAACCTGGGTATTATCTTTAATTCCCTTTTTCTCAGCCTGCACTTCAATCCACCTGAAATGCAATTAATTCTCTCTAAAATATTTCAGTCTATCCGTTTCTCTGTATTTTATTCCCATTACTGTCTAAGTCATCATCTTCTTTCACTTGGACCATCGCCAAGCCTCCTGTTTCACTATGCCCGTGTGTGTCCCCTTCCAATTCACTCCAACACAAAGCACCAAAGGAGTCTTTTAAAAATATAAATCAGTGCATGTCACTCTCTTGCTTAAAACCTTTCAGTGACTTAACACTGCTTTTAAAATAAAATCCAAAATCCTTGCCGTGACTTACTTGCCCTCCATGGGGCAAGTCTACACGGATTCTTACTATCCCCTTATTCACCACACTCTAACAGCAGGTCATCTTCTTCCTGACTCACTTTGACCGCAGAGCATCTAGGACAGTGCCTGGTACTTGAGACACATGTGACAAATGCTGAAAAGATGAATAAATGAGTGGCTTACAAGACTTTTCTTGGACCCTGCTTCAGCTATTCTCATCCTACTTCTACATATTACAGTCTAAGCCCCACTACATTGTAGAATAGAATGAAAGTTGGCAATGCCTACCTTGAAACACTTTTAGCTGGTGGCAGCAGAAATCAAAACGAGAGAACCCCAAGAGATGGGTGAAAACTCTGGCAGAATCAGGACTGATTCACTTCGCCATTTTTCCCCACTGGGTGGACATTCTCGGGCTCCTCTGAGCTCACATCTTGAAGAGTTTTTAATGTTTTCTTTTCAACTGTGGTAAAATATCAATAACAAAATAATTTACCATTGCAACCATCGTGAAGTGTGTGATTCAGTGACATTAAATACATTCACAAGGTTGTAGACCCAACACCGCTGTCTATTACCAGAACTCTTCTATCAACGCAGACACTCTGCATCCATTATACAGTGACTCTCCATTCTCCTCTCCTCCCAGCCCCTGGTAACCACTATGCTACTTTCTAGCTGCATGAACTTGCCTATTTTTAGTACCTCATATAAGTGGAATCACATAATATTTGTCCTTTTGTGTCCAGCTTCTTTCAATTGGCATAATGTTTTCAAGGTTCATCCATGTGGTAGCGTGTGTCAGACTTGCACCCCTTTCTATGAGTGATTAATATTTATGTTTGTTTTTTTCATTCATTTGTCCAACAAATATTTACCGAGCACTTTGTTAAGGTCCAAGCAGTGCTCTAGACCCTATTCAGACAGCAATGAACAAAAAACAAAAAGTTACTGCGTTCGTCACACAAATAGAGAAGTAAACATATAGTATGTCAAACAGTAAGAAGTGCTATGGAAAACCAATATTGCAAGACTAGCTGTATAGGAAGAGGAAACCTTCGTGGTAGGATGCGACTGTTCATGTCGTGCCTTGAGGGCTAGGTTTTACTCTGAAATAAGAAGCCAATACGAAGTTTGGAGTTACAGAGTGACCTAACCTGACCTACATTTTAAAGAAAAATCCTGGCTTCAGTATTAAGGGAATATGAGGCAACATGAGGCAAAATGAGACAAAGGGGAAATAGAAATACCAGCTAGGAGGATAACCCAACAGTCCAGGTGAATGATGGTTAAGACCTGTACCAGAGAGTACTAGTCCAGGTTCTCCAGGGAACCAGAAACTATAGGATATATAGGTGATAGGTAGATTATGAGACAGGGAGAAGGGGGGAGGGGAGGGAGGAGAAAGGGAGAAGGAGGAGGAGAGGGAGAGAGAGAGGGAGATTTATCTTAAGGAATTGACTCATTCAGTTGTGTTGGCTGGCAAGTCTGAAATCCGCAGAGCAGGCCAACAGGCTGGAAACTGAGGAAGGGTTTCTGTGTTTCAGTCTTGTGGCCAGATTTCTTCTGAGAGAGAATCTGTTCCATGCCTCTTCCTCGTTTCTGATGGTTTGCTGGCAATCTTTGGCATTCCTTGGCTTGTAGATGCATCACCCCGATCTCTACTTTCGTTTTCACGTGGAATTCTCCCTGTGTGTGTGTGTGTCTCTGTCCAAATTTCTGCCTTTTATTTTACACCAGTCATACTGGGTTAGGGGCCTACGCCATTCTAACATGCCTCATCTTAACTAATTATATCTGCTACCACCCTATTTTTAAACAAGGTCATACTCTGGGGTACTGGGTTCAGAACTTCAACATATGATTTTGGGAGGAGACCCAATTCAACCTACAACACAGAGTGATACCTACGAATATAAGAAGCAGTTGGGAGTTTGCTGAAGTGTATGAAAGAAAGAGAGAAGTCAGGGATACTCCAATGTTTTTGACCTAAACGAAAATGATCAAGTTGCCATTCACGGAGATGGAGAAGAAAGTTTGGAGGGGAAAATCAAGAGTTCAGCTTTGCATATAATGCCAATAAATATATGGATAGACTGTATATTCAAATAAAGACCCACCTCCTATCCTAAGCTCCTCCTGTGGTTGACAACATCAGCAGGAGGCAGAGGGCCCAGGTGTCTCTGAAGGAACTGAGCAGACAGAACCTGCAGTGAGTCCCTTCCCCAGGCATCCATGTCACCTAAGTAGTCCTCATTTCTGGTCCCCTCCACTTCTGTTCCTAGCCCCGCCTTCGTCACTATCAATGTTCCATTATACGATACTTACTTATAACACCTCCATAGAAGCCCTAAGCATAGATCCACTTAAAAAGTTATTAAAAGAATGTATGAACTGTGTCTCCCTCTCTCTCTGCCCCTCCCCCGTTCATGCTCTGTCTCTCTCTGTCCCAAAAATAAATAAACGTTGAAAAAAAAAATTAAAAAAAAAAAAAGGGGGGCGCCTGGGTGGCGCAGTCGGTTAACATGGTTTGTAGTCAGCACAAGCAAAGACTTGCCATTATAGCTTTAAATCGCTGTCAATCAGATTCTTGGATCCAAGTGGAGGAACTGTCTCTCCAAATAGCATAAAAAAAAATATACAATATAGTCAAACCACACCAAAACAGAATTTTGAAGAGAAAAAAAAAGAATCCAGGGGAAAAAAATAGATCATCTTATAAAACTAAATCAATTTCAAATTCCATTCTAACTGTGATTTTTATTCTAAAGCCTCTCAGAAATTTTTCGTTAAAAGTAGTTTAATCTTGCCATGGATGTTTCTTTTATGAAGCGATGCTATTTAGGGGGGAATAAAAATTTTCAATTTGCCTTCTAAAGGGATGACACTTTGCATATATTGATTTGGATGTGGTGATGTTTTCCTCGACATGGTTCAATAGCCAATATGATTAATTAGGGAAATGGACATTCGATCTTCATAAAGTATTCCCTAAGTCTTTTGGATCCCTAAGGAGCAGTGCTTCCAAGAATACAGATTCCAAGATGATTCCATTTTGCGGGTAATATTAGTGAAATGGTCTGACTGTCATCTAGAATCTGGCCTAACAGGAAGACAGGGATCTCTAGAGTACTGCGGGCAGGTGAAGGTCTTTCCTCAGATAACTCGTCTCAGATCGAATTTTGTGGCTACACTAATACTCCCAGAGCTCTGTCCTTGCCAGGAGGGCCAGAGGAAGTCAGATTTCAGCACCCTACACCTATCATGCTTCACATCCCTGCTTGTTAGAGAAGCCAGCGGTCCCTCCCCAGACTCCCTGTGACTCCAGACACCAGCCAGCATTGGAGGGCAGGCTGCTGATCCTGAGAGAAAAGACCAGTGCAGGGAAGGGTAAAAGCTGAATGTCTCCAAAGGAGCAGTGGAGCCGGGCTTTGTGTTTCTGCGGCTGAGTTTCAGACTTTTATTCTGCCTGAACATTTCCACTATTTTCCCTCACAAGCGTCTCTGTCTTGAAGCAAAGGACCGAAGCAAAATGCCTAATGAAGCGAACTTGGGGGGGGGGAGGGGGTTGCAAACGACCCAAGAAGAAGGACTTGGAAGGGGAGAAGAGGGAAGGGTCAGGTTACAGGTTCAGACATTCTCACAAGACCATTTGAAAATATGAACTTGAGACACAAATTCTGGGACCCATGGATGTCCCAAGAGGCTTCCTTCAGGCCCCTAGGAGTGGGGCATGCATCGCAGAAGCGTGCCTGCTGCTCATTTTCAGCAGTTTAAACTTAGTTCAAGCCCTCAAATGAAGGTTGGTCGGGAAAGGTCGTGGGTGGGCTTACTCAAGCTCTGGGTAACCAGGGACTGACCCGGTTCTTTCTTGACTTCCTTTGCACAGGGTCCTTCGGGACCCTGTGCCCTCCTCCGGTTAGGTTTCTGCTGCCATCCAGCTGAGCGCTGGAGGCATACACTGCCACGGCCGGCCACCGGCCAGCCGTAACTGGCAGGTGCGCACGAAGTTAGCTGAGACCCTGAGACCCGCCCAGGTCCAGCTGGCGGCGGCGTCTGAGCTCACTTGGCGCCGACTGAGCCCCCAGCCCAACCCCCAGACCAAGGGGTTCGTCCTCTGCCCTCCTCCCCTGAATGACGAATGCTGGGCGCCAAGGCAAGGCCGGCGGCTCTGAGCGTTTTCCAAATTTCTCATTTCCCCCTGCGTCGAGTGAGCTGTTGGCGCTGCTCCAGAAGCCTCCGGGGCTCTCAGCTCCAACCCCTAAAATACACGCACGATGCCAGAAAGCGGGGGAGGGGAGAGCAGGAACGAACGGGGACAATGAGAATACTAGGAGAAAGACCCCATTCTCCAGGAAAAGGTAATAAGGGAAGCGACACAGTGTGAACTTACTCGGAAATGCAAACCAAGCTTCACTCTCTCCCCGAGCGCATACAAACGACCGAAAGACAAATCAGCCAACAAGCTCGGCGGCTTCCAAGAAAGGGGCTCATGAATGAGAATAGGTTGCTAGGTTTCCCTCCTCCCTCCCGACAATCGCTTCCCACAAGACTTCCACCGCCCAAAGAAAACATGCCGGGCCTGGCAACTACAAAGCGGGGGTGGGGGTGGGGGTGGGGGGGATCCTCGCCGAGCCCACGAGGCCGCCCGCGGCCGCTCCCGCCTTCAGGACCCTGGAGAGCGGCCGCCGCGCCCTTGGGACTCCCTCCCTTCCCGCCCACTAGCCTAGTCCCCTCCGGCGCCTCGCCACCCAGTCACTTTTATTCGCTGCCTCTCGCCTCCATCTTCACTTTTCTTGGCAACCACCACTCTTGTTTTTCACAAACAGATTAAACTGTCTTTTTGTTTTGCTTGAGGGGGCTGTTTGGATTGGCTGAGTTAGGTTCTGGACCGTAACTTCACTCAATGTTAGTGGACCAAGAAGCTCTAAGAGCTCAAAAATGAGAGTCTGACTAGGCAGGTGACCTTAAAAAACCACTGACTTCAATCCCTTTACTTCACAAGTGAAGTAGAAAAATTCAAAGAATAAAGAGACTTTCCCAAGGTTAGCCGTGGTGTTAGTTGCAAGGCTGAGTCTAGAACCCTGGGCTTCTGACTTCTAAATGAATGCTTCCCTCTACTTTCAAAGAAAATAATAACAATAATTTTACCTTCACACTGGCCTTGTAGATACCCTAAGCAAGAAGTGGAAGGTGGAAAGGCCTGCGTTCCTGAGAATAAGATGGATACATAGGGTGCAGAAAGGGGCCCTGCATACTGTGCCCTCATGAGCCCCCAAAACAGTCCTGGTATCCCACCCACTCTCACCAGCATGACCAAAGTCAAATGAGCCAGCCCCGTCATCCCAAGACCGGGATCCCTCAGTCTTCTGCCACTATCCAATTCTCCCCAGACACGTCTCTAGACACTTGGTTAGTAGTAACCAAGTCCAACTTCTGTGCCTCCAGCAGGAAGAGCTCCAGGCACCTTGGGAGGTGGGGAAGGTGAGAGGGAAAGAGAGGAGAGCAAGAGTTGTGAAAGTGAACTAGGAGTGGGGCGCCTGGGTGGCTCAGTCAGTTAAGTGTCCGACTTTGGCTCAAGTCACGATCTCACGGTTGGTGAGTTTGAGCCCCACGTCGGGCTCTGTGCCCACAGCTCAGAGCCTGGAGCCTGCTTCGGATTCTGTCTTGCTCTCTCTCTCTCTGCCCCTCCCCGGCTCATGTTCTGTCTCAAAAATAAATAAAACATTAAAAAAAAAAATTTTTTAAGTGAACTAGGAGAGTTGCATTCGTAGGAGATTCTAAAGAACCAAGAGATATGAACACAGAGGCATCTCATACTTAAGGTGCACACGAAACTCCTGGGAATGTTAACATTCAGATTCTGATGCAATATTCAGGACAGGGTCCCAGATTCTGTGTTTCCAACAAGCTCCAGGTTGTTATTGAAGCTGGCCCAAGAACGACAATGGGGAGCCAAGTTAGAAAGGGCAAGGGGAGAGGAAGAAGAACGGGGGAAGGAGAGAAAGGGGAAGGACAATCTAACCAAAGGCCTTTCCTTTTGCTCTCGCCGACCTTCTCTTGCACCCCAATGTACAGCCTCTAAATGCTGTAGAAATGGCACTAAAAGCACATTTTCAGTCTGTAGCTGGACCCAACACTAATGGCGTGTTGGGTTTGTTTCTCTCCCCCTACTTTTTTTGCTCTTCCTGCCGCCGGCCCTGCACAGCTCGCAGACGCGCCCGCTGCCCCGAAGCTGCTCAACCTGCTTTTTAGCACGCTCTCTGGCCTCGCGCGATTCTTCTCTCACCTTCTCCAGCGACCCCCTTCTGGGGCTCCCCAGCGGCACCCGGACTTCTCCCTCCTGCTTCCCGCTTGCGCCCTGCCCGCGGCTGGGCTCTCGCGGGGGCATGGGGGGCGGCCAGGCCGCCTCTCGCTCCTGCTCCGGGCAGCTCTGGCACTGCCTAGGCCCCCAGGGGGACGCCTGCCCAAGGAAGAGGATGCCTGCGCGGCGCAGAGCTCGCCCATGCCCGTGAGTACCATTGTCTCCACCCACGCCCCACCCCCGGCCTCACCGGGACGCCAGCATCCCCAGCTCCTTCCAACCCCCACTGACCCACTCCAAGCCCGGCCAGCAGGGGCTCTGGCCAGCAAGGGGCAGGGGGGCGCGGGACAGAGAGTTTGGGTGGTAAGGTCCAGAGGCCTGAGCACGTTCAAGGAAAAGGCGCCGGCGCCTCGCCTGACACCCCCTTTCCGTAGTAGACCCTCGAAGCTACTTTTCCCTGGACCATTTCCTTCCAGTGTCAATGCAAGCGGGAGGGAGCCCTCACCCTTCCTGAGCCTGCTTCTCAAACTCTCGCTCTCAGCGCGTCGCTCAACCCCCTTCCTCCAAGCCTACCCCCGACGCGCCTCCGCCCCCACCTCGCGCTCCCACTCCCCTGCCCTCAGCGTCTGCAAGCTCTGGAGGCCGGGGAGGAAATGACGTGATGTTATTTTTGTGTCAGGTCAGCTTCCAGCTTCAGTTTAGCCCTCCGAGCTCCGGCGCAGGGCTCCGGCCTCCGCCTGCGCCTCGCTCCCGAGGGCACGCGGCGGGGTGTATAGGGACACTCGATGCTCTGTGCCCGCAGAGCTGGGCGGCAGCGTTCCCCACCCCCCCCCCCCCAGGGCTCTCCCTACCCCCAGACTTCGGAGCCCCTGGGGACGGAAGGCAGCAGCCTGGGGTCTCAGCGGGATCCGGAACCCGGAGCCAGCCAGCCCCCACCTCCCCACCCCCACCCCGGTGGGGCGTCCGGCATCGGCGGCAGGAAGAGGGCGTGGAACCCCTTTCCAGAGAGGGACCAGCAGAGGCTGAAGCTGCACGGGGGTGGGACGAAGCTGCACGGGGGGGAGGGGGAGGGCAGAGCTAGGAGAAGCCCGGGGAAAGAGAGAAGGTAGGGGGGCTGCCCTCCAGAAGCGGGGGAGTCCACGGCGCGAGCACCCCCTCCGCTCCGGGCGCACCCCCCGCACACTCACACTCGCACCTCCCTCCGCCCTCCTTCATTCACAAGGTCTGAGCAAGCATTCCGGCACAGCGGAGTCTCGCTCGGCCCCCGCGCGCCGAAGCGGAGGGAGCGCAGAGGGGGGTTTGCAGACGACCTCCGCGCTCGCCCGGCTCCGCGCCCACACCCTCGATTCTGCCTAATCCCGGGCCGGAGGAGGGGGCTACAGTCCCGCCGCGGATTGGGTCCGGCTTGGAGCCTGGGGCGACCCCCGGACCCCCGCCGCAGTGGAGCGCGCCGCCGCCAGAGGGAGGCGAGACCGGGATAGTGCGGCCCGGGAGGAGGGAGTGAGGGGGCGGGGAGGAGGCAGAGCGGAGGTTGCTTGAGGGAGGGAGAAGGCGGCGAGAGGAAAGACCGAGCCGGAGGAAGAGGAAAACCGGGGAGAGCGACCGCGGACGTAGTAAAGCCACCAGTTGGTATTGTGATAAGAAATAAGGCACACGCGGGACGCATGCGCACGGCCGACGGAGGCGAGCTGGCCGGAGCTTCCCCTCCGGCTGGCCGCGCGGACGGTGGAAGCGTGAGTACCCCCGCATCCAGCCCCCCTGCCCCCTCTCGGACTCACCCTCAGGCCTCGGGGTGGGAAGTGGCCGGGGCGGAGCGGGGCGCGCACGCAGGGCCCGGAGCCCTCGTTGTCGCCGCGGTGGCGGGAGCGGAGCGGTCGCCTCATCGGCGGGTCCAGCCGCGTAGGTTGGTCAGTGCGTACCGTGGGGGTGTATGGGCTGAGGGTGTGCCTGGGTCCCCAGGGGGGCGTCCAGCCCCCAGGATCAGTTTCTGCCGGGTCCACCCGGCCGTCCGCACGACTCAACCTCCGTGGCCTGAGGTCAGCGAGTGGGTAGAGGACGCGGGAGGGTGGCCTTTGAAGCCTGAAATGCGTACTGAGCCCCGAAGTAGCTGTGGGGAACTCCAGGCGGTGGAAACGTCGGCGTTCTCACCGGTAGGGAGAAGGGCGAGGAAGCGGCCGGGCGCTGGAGGCGGGCAGCCGGAGCGCAGGTGGGAAGGAAGAGGAGACACTCCCTGACTCGCAGAGCCTCCCTTTAGGAAAAGCGCAACTCAGGCGGGGGACCCGGCAGGTGGGCGCGGGAAGCCGGACCCTGGAGGGTCTGCGCTTAAGCTCTTGAAAACAGAATGGACTGAACTGTGCCCCCAGCCTTGGCCACGGCGGTTAAGGTGCGGGCACCGCGGATGTTTTTCTGGAGCAAACCCTGGCGGTTGGGTCTTCCGCACTCTCGGAGCTGCGCTCGGTAAGTTGGAGCGAGTCGGGGCGCCCCGGCTGCGGGGACTGGAAGGGGGCGTGCGCGCGCCGGGGACCGAGGAGGGGCCTCGAGCCGGCAGGAGGGCACCGGGAGACGTGGGGCGGGGTGTCGGGGGGGGGGGGGGGGGGGGTGCTGGGCGACTCCCCCCCCCCAGCTGTGGGGAGTGGGCGGGGGAGGAGCCTCGGAGGGGGCTGCGAGCCGCGAGCGGGTGGGCGTTTTCGGGCGGGGTCTGCGTGCGCGGCGTCCGGGGAGTGGGCGGGAAACGGTGCGCCCCGGGGGGTTTGCGCTCGGCGACCCGCCCACCCCGCGTGGGGGGTGAGTGGGCGGGGAAGGGCCCGGGTGGAGGCGGCGCTCGGAGACGGGAGTGGGTTTTCCGGACTCGCGAGTTTCAGAGGAAGATCCCGGCGGGCGGCCAGGCCCTGCGCGCGACCCGAGCAGCGGGCGGGACGCGGCGGTGGATGGTGCTCGAAGCCGGAGCGGGGGCGCGGGCTGGGACCCCGGCGTGCTGCTGCTGCTGCTGCTGCAGCTGCTGCGCCCGCGGCCGCCAGGTTAGAGGAGTGAACGTGCATGGTTTCCGTCCCGGAGAAGGAGCGCGCTCGAGGGGAACTCTCGCCTGCCTTCCTTTGCTTCTCCGAATCCGGCGGAGGCCCGTCGCGCCTTTGGACCCCGGCTGTCCCAACCGGGCGGACTGGCTGGAGTTGGCTGGGCGTCCCAACCGCGCCCGGCGCCTTGTGTGCGGGCTGGACTCCTGTCGTCCACAGCCTGGCAGAAGCAGTCACCCGCCCTCTTGGCTCCGTATTGCCCCTGGAGTATGGGGAGAGCCTGAGTTCCTGCACCAGTCTCCTTTCACCCCGCTTGGGTCTGTCCCCCTCCTCCGGGACCCAGGGCCCTTGCGTGGCTTGGCTTCAGTTTACTTCTAGTGGTTCCAGATTATGGAATTGACTAAACAAGGGTCCTGAGTTCAAGAAATGAACTGACTTCCTCCCCAGACTTGGCAAGGACGTTTGTAATGACATGACTCTCTGGAAATTCTTGGTTTTGCTCCTAACCTAATTTTTGTTCATAACCTCTGCTGTGCCTCATCCTATCTTCTCAGTAGGTGGCATCTTTTGTATCTCGTATCAGTAATGCGTATGAGAGGCCCTATTGCCCGATAGGTCAGAGTCCTGAGCTCTGAAACTCGAATTCAAATCCCAGCCTGGTGTGTGACCTCAGGCAAGTTACTTAACGTTTAGTGCCTTTGTTTTATCGTCTGCAGTGTGAGAATAAGAAAAAAGCGCTACCTGATAGGGCAGCTGCCAACATTCTGTAAATTAATACATGAGAGCTCTGCCACATGCCAAACAAAAACTGTTATTACTGTTACTGTATTTATGCTAAATTGGCTAAGTCGCCTTCAAAACAGTATAGAAAAAGATCAGGAGCAAAATGCATTTTTTTGGTGCGCTGTAATAAAGTAGAAGATATCCATCACCAAAATTAGAAAAACAGTATTTTCTATGTTGATATGTAAATGTGAGATACAATGCACTTCTACATCATCTGGACTCTATGTCAAAGAATTATGAAATATTTGCATACACATTTCAAACAGCATTTTAAGAAAATTGTCTCTAACCTTCAAAATACTTCACTTTGTAAAACAGGTAGGTATAAAAAATACACGTTAGGTCATAGTATATACAGAAAATCCAATGTCTGCCTTAAAATATTGCACCGGGTCAATTATATATAAGAGCATCTGGAAACTTACCTTGGGAGCTAGAAATGCTAACTCCTCTAAGATGAGATTATAAACATTTTAGCCAAAAAGAAAATAGAAAGGGGCATCTGGGTGGTTCAGTCCCTAGAGCATGCAACTGTTGATCTCTGGGTTGGAGTTTGAGCCCCAGATTGGTCACAGAGATCACTTTAAGAGGAAAGAAAGAAAAAATACCTAGAATGATAAAAGTCAGATTCCTTCACTGTACAGCTGAGGAAACATTCAGAGAGGGTAGAGTTCCTTACTGAAGATCTCCAGTTAAATAGGGCCCCAAATATGATTAGAATTAGGTCTCCTGACCCTCTCCTTAGGGCTCCTACATAACCAGGCTGATGTTTTCCTGTTTGCTACAGATTTATGAACCTTTAACAAATAGGAAACTAGAAGCCATGTGTTAATATACAACACAAGAAAGACCGGGCAGTAATTTGGCTATTCTTGTCCCACAGCTTGATTATGGTCTCTCACAGTGGAAGGTAGACCCTCATAACTTACCTAAGGTAGACTGAGATCACAGATCAAGCTAGAGGGAGAGCCAGCATTGGAATTCAGGGTCCCACCGAAGTCTGCATTTGGTTGTATGTTCTATTAATCCCTTGGAGCAGTTTTACCTTAGAAATCACTTTTGAGCTTTTTGTAAATTCTTAAAATCTCCCTCCTGCTGACTTAAGAGAGCTTTTTAGGAAAGGCCTTCAAAATTACATAGCAAGGAGATTTTATTGTTCCAGACTTTGTGGACAAGCAAGAATGAAAGAGAAAAAAAGCTTTCTGATTTTAATGCAGTCACTTTTAAATGACTTCCATTCCAGGCACCTGAATATCAATCCCAAAATCCTCCAGTTCTTTCATTTCTGCATGTGGCAGTCTAATGACTAATGACATTCACCTTCCATGGACAGATGCAGCTGGTGGCCTCAAGGTCCAGCCCTCACAGAACAGTTTAGGAATTCTATGGCAGAACCTTTCAAGGAAGCATCTGGCCTTGCAGAGTCATTTGAGATTATAAGAACGATGTGTCTTCCGAAGAAGGCCCTTCTGGGAACTGTGCTTGCATCCTCGAAGAGGGAGACCATGGTTCTTTCCAGTGGGCGAACTGGATATTTTACCCTTGACTTTGCACCTCTGTACACCTCCCCTACCGTGTATTCTTAGACAGAAATACAGGGCATTAAGTAGGGAGTGACCTTGTAGCAGTCTCCCAAGCCAGTTCAGCAGAACTGAGTTTTGAAATCACATGTGTTAAGTCAAGTCCCGATCTGATTATAATGTGAATCACTATCCAATTGGGAATATTTCAAGTTGGTTTTTGGTGCACCACCAGGTGACTCACAATGTGACCTTCTTCTATTCAACTACGTATGGTGTCAGTCAGCAACTAACAGGGTTCACTCTGAGTCAGAGCTTAGCCTTTAGTATAATAAGTGTGAGTCATTGACTACCCGGTGCTATCGAGATGGTCCCTGAATTTTACCTTGAGCAGCTCGAGAGTTTAGACAACCCTGCATGGGTGAGTCAGTTCGTAGTACAATTGAATAAGCTTTTGCAGCAGCCATTCACACGCAAGTGTGATATGAGTGAAAGCATGAAGTGATAGTATATGTTATGGAGTCATAGAAGAAATCACCCTGATTCTAATCCGGCTGATTAGATTCTAGCTATTTGCATGGGGACTCATTTGTGAAATAGGCATCATCAGCCCTGTTGCCCAGCAGTGATGTTTTACTTCGATTGTTTCACTGATTTTTTTTTTTTAAAGCCAGTTAACTGTTCTGGTTTGGAAGTGCTCAATTTCTAATTATTTAACTCTATGCTAAACTGTAGAACCCTTTTGAAATACAGTTAGCATTTGGATTTTAGACAATGGCATCTCATGCGGTTACTTAGCAGTGTGACTCCCCGAGGTCCTGGGTTACAACCCAGCCGCGGGTTGTTAGTCGCCCAGCAGTGAAGTAGAGGAGTATCCTTTGTTGTCTGGTTTATCTCCGTTAGGTGCCCATCGCCTCTAACGCTACCTGAGCAGTATCTGCTCAAGAGCTAGAACACAGGTTTGTGGTGCACCTAGCACTTGTCACCCTTCTAGAGATGGCTGGCTGGGTCAACATAAACTTACAGAGCTGTTGCATTTATGGCAAGACAGCGGAAAGCATGAGGCAACGTATGCCTTACCCACCTTTGCAAATGAATTTTACATCTCAGGGCGGAGTAAGAATGAGACTTAAGGTACCAGTACATTTCTTAATTTCTTGGTAATCAGTGATAAGTTATTACCTTTGGAACCAAGCTTAGACTAGTGCTTAAAAGTACACGTTTGTTTTTCTGTTATCTTCTGACGGCTCCAAGAAAATCCCAAAAGTGTGGACTTTATACCATGTACAGTTAAACCTTGGCTTGCGAGCGTGATTCATTCCGGAAACATGCTTGTAATCCAAAGCACTTGTGTATCAAAGAGGATTTCTCCATAAGAAATAATGGAAACTCACATGATTCATTCCACAACCCCAAAATAATCATATAAAAATGATTACGGGGCGCCTGGGTGGCTCAGTCGGTTAAGCACCCCACTTCGCCTCAGGTCATGATCTCGCAGTTCATGAGTTTGAGTCCCATGTCAGGCTGTATGCTCTCAGCTCAGAGTCTGGAGCCTGCTTCGGATTCTGTGTCTCCCTCTGTCTGCCCCTGACCCGCATGCTCACGCGCTCTCTCACTCTCTCTCTCTCTCTCTCTCTCAAGATTAAATATTAAAATTTTTTAAAAAATGATTACGATATCATAATATAATACAAATAATAAAGAAAAGACAAAATATAAAGAAAAGCAAATTAACCTCCACTTACCTTTGAAGACCCTTGTGACTGATATGAGGGAGACAAGAGAGAGGATCATTACCGTGTAGGACAACTTCCACTATCATAATGGAATCACTGCTATCTATTGGCTCAATGGAATCTTTCTTGTTTTATGCAATTTTAACAAGGAACCTGTCCAATGACATTTGCTTTTGCCTCCTTTTGAGGATTTTGTGGAAATGTGGCATTGCATTGATGATCACGCACAATCCTGCAGTGTGAGAGGGAGGGAGGGAGGGAGAGAAGAACCATTGGTTCACTTGTGATCACGTGGCATTCAGCATCACATGCTACTCGTATTGTAAGACGTCTCTCGTTTATCAACTTAAAATTTATTAGAAATGTTTGTTCGTCTTGCAGAACACTAACAGAACAGGTTACTCCCAATCCAAGATTTTAACTGGACCTTTATTATATTTCTACAGATATCCATTCCTAGGAATAACCCAGATACTAATTCATATGTCTTCTCCTATATAGGAGTGTATAGATGCTTCTGGGTATTTAATGGGAACGGTACAAAAAGAGTTCTGACTTAATGTAATTCCTGGCAAATGCAGGTCATTAGGACGCTATTGAGTTAGACTGTTTATAACACTGAAACAAAGTTTCTACAGAAGTTTGCTAAATTTCAGTGAGGAGCTAAACATACTTTTGTGACATTTGTTATTGCTTTTACCTTTGTTTATTTGAGTCATAAGTTACAGTAAAGTGTGCACATCTTAAATGTACAACTTAATAAACCTTACGTGAGCATACCGCCATGTAACTATCTAGACCAGCCTTTCTCCACCTTAGCATCACTGACATTTTGGATTGACTACCTCCCTGTTTGGGAGATTGTCCTGTGCATTGTAGGGTGTTGAGCAGTATCCCTGCCCTCTACCCCTAGATGCCAATAGCCCCCTTCCCTAGATGGGACAATGACAAATGTCTCCAGACATTGCTAAATGTTTTCTGGGGGCAAGATCACTCCCCACTGCTTTAGATCAAGGTACAGGATAATTTTAGCTATCCATAAGGCCCCCTCTTGCTGCCTCCCACTCTTTACTCCCACAGGTAACCAACGGCTCTTTTAAGTTCTCAAACCATATACAGCGGACCCCTGAACAATGGGTTTGAACTGCTTAGGTCAACTTGCACATGGATTTTTTTTTTTTTTTTTTTTTTGATAAAAGGTATTAATCTAAAATTATTTTTGTTTATGGTTTTCTTTTTTTTTTTTTTTTAATTTTTTTTTTTTTACGCTTATTTATTCTTTAGAGACAGAGCCAGGGCACTGGTTGGGGAGGGATAGAGAGAGAGGGAGACAGAATCAGAAGCAGGCTCCAGGCTCTGAGCCGTCAGCACAGAGCCTGACACGGGGCTCGAACGCACGGACTGTGAGATGATGACCTGAGCCGAAGTCAGACGCTTAACCGACGGAGCCACCCAGGCGCCCCTCTTATGATTTTCTTAGTAATGTTTTCTTTTCTCTAGCTTACTCTATTGTAAGAATACAGTATATAGTGTGTATAACATACAAAATATGTGTTAATAGACTGTTTACGCTGTTGGTAAGGCAGCCAGTCAACAGGAGGCTGTGAAGTTTGGGGGAGAGTCAAAAATTATAGGCAGATTTTCAACCGTATGGGGGCGGTCAGCACCCCAACCCGCAGGTTGTTTAAGGGTCAGCTGTATTAGCTGAGCCTTTTTTTTTTTTTTTTTGAACTTCATATGGAATTACATAGTACGTAATCTTTGCATCTGGTTCTTTAACTCAGCATTTTTTTTTTTTTTGAGATTTGCTCGTTGTTGCATATTGTGACTCGTGATTTTTCAATGCTGCCCAGTGTTCCTTTGTGTTAACACAACACAGTTCGTTTAACTGTTTCACTTTTGAAGGACATTTGAGTTGTTTTCTAGTGTGGGGCTATTGAGAATAATGCTAATATTAATATTCTTATTCATGTCTTTTGACAAACATAAGCCCTATTTCCATTGGATGCCCAGGAGTGAGACCGCCAGATAATGGATCCAGTATATGTTTAGATACTAGATACTATCAGTTTTTCAAACTGTCTTACACCCCAAGCCAATTTACACCCCATCCTCACCAGCACTTAGTGTCGCCCACCCCTGTAATTTGGTCATCCTGGTGGCAGTGTAGTGGTAATTCACTGTGGTTGTAGTTCATATTCCCCCGATTACTAATGATGTTGACCATCTTTTTGTTGGCCGTCCATATGTCATCTATTGTAAACTGCCTCTACAAGCCTTTGACCCGTTCTTCCGTTGTGTTGTCTGTCTTCTTTTTGATCCATAAGAGTTCTTTATACATTCTGGGGCACCTGGGTGGCTTAGTCGGTTAAGCATCTGACTCTTGATCTCAGCTCAGGTCTTGGTCTCAGGGTCTTGATCTCAGGGTCGTGAGTTCAAGCCCTGTGTTGGGCTCCACCCTGGACATGAAAACTACTTTTAAAAAAAAGAGAGATCTTTATATATTCTGGATATAAGTCAAAAATGTGCATGTGTCTACGTGTATGTCACATCCCAGGCTGTGCCTTGCCTTTACGATCTCCCACCATTATCTGTTGTCTTCTATAGTTTTTGTTGTAAGGTCCTGCTTCTCCAAAGGCAACATGACTTTTTCCTCTGGCTGACTTACAGTTTTTCTCTTTGGTTTTGGCTTGCCACAGTTAGAATAAAGGTGGTGTGGTTTTATATTTATCCTGCATTCAACTCCCTCATTTTCTTATATCTGTAGATTGATATCTTTCATGAATTTTGGAAAATTTTCACTCAACATCTTTCAGATTTTGCTTCTTCCTTCTCTCCTGCTTCTGGGACTCAAACCATACATGTTAGATTTTCCCTTTCTTCCCTTGTGTTTCTTATTTGATGCTCTGTTGCATCCATTTTCCTTCCTTTCTTTTCTTTTTTTTTCCTCTGGTCTGTCTTTCTCTCCTTCAATTTGACTATTTTCTTTTGACCTTGTTTTAGTTTACTGAGCCTGTCTTCTGCTGTGCCCAGTCTTTTGTCAAACCATTTGGGAGTTGTTAATTTCAAAAAGTGTTTTGGGGGCGCCTGGGTGGCGCAGTCGGTTGAGCGTCCGACTTCAGGCAGGTCACGATCTCGCGGTCCGTGAGTTCGAGCCCCGCGCCGGGCTCTGGGCTGATGGCTCGGAGCCTGGAGCCTGTTTCCGATTCTGTGTCTCCCTCTCTCTCTGCCCCTCCCCCGTTCATGCTCTGTCCCTCTCTGTCCCAAAAATAAATAAATGTTGAAAAAAAAAATTTAAAAAAAAAAGTGTTTTGTTCTCAAAGCAGTATGTCCAATTGATTCTTTTCAATACACTTAAATTCTCCAATGAAATCCCCCATCAGTTCTGTCCATCTGATTCTTGGCTACTCAATCCAGTATTGATAGCGTTTGTGAGCCTGTATCTGTTATTTGCTTCTTCTGTCACATTTTTTGTCTCTTCACATTCCCCCCAGTTTTTATTGTAGGTGCACATTGCATATGAAGAGACTGTGTAGGTTGAGTCATAGCATCCACCAGCCGACAGTCTCCCTTGGAGGGATTTCCTCTGGGAGGATGAGGGGCTTCACCACTTGACTACTAACAGGTATTGAGATAAGTTGGGGACAGGTGCAATTTCAATAAGACGTAGGTAACCTCTGGCTTTCCCCCATTCCTCGGGTGTTTCCTCCTGGGCTCCAGAGTCAGAGCCTAGTGGGTTTCTATGTCCTGGGTCTTGAAAGACTGAGACATCCATTGCCCCCTCCAGAGGTTTTGAGCTGGCTTTCTGCCCCCACCTTCCCCAGCTGACTTGCACATTGGGTAGATGTCTTGAGAAGGCCAGCCGTGTGTTTGAGGAGACCTTGTTACAGACGGACACTGGGTCTTCCACTTGACCTTACGGTGTCCCATTATAGTCTCATCCCACGCCTCCAGGGGGCAAGTTCCCTCAGGGGGGAAAAACACCTGGTGACAGACTCCTCACTTTTCCAAGAGCTCTCCCTCTCAGAAACGTTAGCTCATTCAATCTTTTTGCTTGAGTCTTTAGAAAAATGTGATTCTAGTTACTTACCTGACTTTTTTCGTTGGTGCAGAGGAACAGCGGTCTGCCCTGACCTGTTGCCTTTTTTTCTTGAAAATGTTTTTCCCCGATTAAGTTTCTTTTCCTTTTTTCTTTTTTTCTTTTCTTTTCTTTCTTTTTCATTTCTTTCTTTTTCTTCTTTTTACTTTTGGATCACATTTGTATCTTCCTATTACATTTGTTTCCAATGTAATTCAGAAAGTGAACATTAAAAATCTTGCCATTCACAACTATAAAGTGTCCTATATGCTTCATGAGCTTAAAAATGTTAGACGGAAAAGAAATATGTTAGAATCCTTGCAACTCTTCACGTTTCATATTGCAGTCATGTAATATAAAACGCATGAGCATTGGGATGAAAGAAAGCTCAGTTTGAATCTTGACTTTACTCACTTAGTTTTCTGAACCTCTAATTCTGAATATATATAGCATGGATAATTACACTTACTTTCTGGTAAGAAATGTACAGCAAAAAGGAGCATTCAAGAGAGTATTCAGTAAATGGAACCTGTTATCAGTATTGCTATAATATTTATCCATCATTATTTTAGGCCCCTGAACATGGATAATTTGATTTTATTTATTTTTCTAAATGTTTATTTTTGAGAGAGAGAGAGAGAGGGGGAGTGAAAGCGGGAGGGAAGGGCAGAGAGAGAGCGAGACAGAGGATCTGAAGTGGGCTCTGTGCTGACAGCAGAGAGCCCAATGTGGGGCTCGAACTCATGAACCATGAGATCATGACCTGAGCCTAAGTCAGCTGAGCCACCAACCGACTGAGTCACCCAGGTACTCCTGAATAATTTGATTTTAAACACTCATATTTTGATAATATTTGTATCTGGTACAGATTCTAAGATTTCTACCATTTAAACAAGGTTCTGAAAGGTTTTTTAATATAAAAGGCCTATGCTTATGTCTTCATATCTGTGAAAATATAACTAAATAAGCTTATGAATTCATATTTTGCCAAAACTTTTATCTTTTGTAGACCACAAAATAAACAAACAAAATTTAGTAACAGAGAATTATAATCCAAAGTAAAATCTCTCCTTAAAATCCACGTCTGACTACTTGGTGTCATATCCATTAGGGTTTATTACAAGATGTTGCCAATAAGAAAACAATATTAAGAATACTTTAAGAAGTCTGCCAGTATTCTCTGGAAAGGACAGCTGGTTTATTTTTGCAGAGGAGAGTCTGTGTGGGGGCTAGGAGTAATTTTAACATTATCCTCATGAATGATTTAAATACAATTAATCTTCATATTAAATTTTCTGTTACCGAGCTGCACTTTTATTTTGACTTATGCATCTGTTTATTTTAAAAAAGACTGTACTAGTATATGAAAACAATTAGATTCTGCCCTAAATAGAAGATGAGGGGCGCCTGGGTGGCTCAGTCGGTTGGGCATCCGACTTCAGCTCAGGTCATGATCTCACGGTCCGTGGGTTCAAGCCCCAGGTCAGGCTCTGTGCTGACAGCTCAGAGCCTGGGTGGAGCCTGCCTCAGATCATGTGTCTCCCTGTCTCTCTGTCCCTCCCCCACTTGCGCACACATGCGTTCTCTGTCTCTCAAAAAACTAAATAAATGTGGACAGAATTCTTTTTTAATCTTTAAATAGGAGATGAAAATAGTATTCCTGGAGGCAGATGGGTGCTTCTGGGATACACAGGGCTCCCCTGACCGGAGCAAGCAGGGTGGCACCTCGGGTCTGTGTCCCTGAGGCCACAGGCCTATCTCAGTCTTTAACTTCCTTAGGGCAGTGAGAGTGGTCTGGCCTCCACGTTCCGAGGAGACTGCTCTCCTTCCAGTGTGAGGGCAGGTGTCAGTCAAGGCACAAGAAGTGTAGGATCTGGTCATGCAACAAACTGGAATTTATCTAATTCCTACCAGAGCGAAGGCTTTGGTGGCTCAGTTGGTTGAGCGGCCAACTTTGGATCAGGTCATGATCTCCCAGTTCGTGGGTTCAAGCCCCACATAGCGCTTTGCACGTGGAGCCTGCTTTGGATTCTCTGTCTCCCTCTCTCTCTGCCCCTTCCCCACTAATGTGTGTGTGTCCGTGCACGCTCTCTTGCTCTCTCTCTCTCTCTCTCTCTCAAAAATAAATAAACATTTTTAAAAATTATTTAAAAAGAAGGTAAGTCACTCCTGGCCCTTTAGGTGACTTGTTAGACTGTGCTATTATTCTTTTGGTGAAATGAAGGACTGAGTAACAAAAACATCTGAATATCCTGACCAGAACTTGGTGAATAAATTCAGGTTAAAGGAGGGTGGATGAAAGGGTACAAAGAGGCAAAAAGGTAAAATTCTGCAAAATCTAATAAAGTGAAGAACTCACCTGGGCACGTTAAACAAACGTCATAAACGAAACAAAAGACTTTGTTTCTTTTCTGTATCTTTCAGTGACATGTTCCAAATCATGAAGGTATTAAAACTATAAATACTGGGGCGCCTGGGTGGCTCAGTCGGTTGAGCGTCCGACTTCAGCTCAGGTCACGATCTCGCGGTCCCTGAGTTCGAGCCCCGCGTCGGGCTCTGGGCCGATGGCTCAGAGCCTGGAGCCTGCTTCCGATTCTGTGTCTCCCTCTCTCTCTCTGCCTCTCCCCTGCTCATGCTCTGTCTCTCTCTGTCTCAAAAATAAATAAACGTTAAAAAAATTTAAAAAAAAACTATAAATACTAATTTACATAGAGCATATATTTGTTTAAAATACATGTCTTCTATGGATAAAGAAGATGTGGTATATATATACAATGGAGTATTACTCGACAATCAAAAAGAATGAAATCTTGCCATTTGCAACTACGTGGTTGGAACTGGAGGGTATTATGTTAAGCGAAATTAGTCAGAGGAAGACAAATATCATATGACTTCACTCATAGGAGGACTTTCAGAGACAAAACAGATGAACATAAGGGAAGGAAAGCTAAAATAATATAAAAACAGGGAAAGGAACAAAACATAAGAGACTCTTAAATATAGAAAACAAACAGAGTGTTGCTGGAGGGGTTGTGGGAGGGGGGATGGGCTAAATGGGTAAGGGGCATTAAGAAATCTACTCCTGAAATCATTGTGGCACTATATGCTAATTCGGATGTCTCTTAAAAAATAAATTAAGAAAAAAAAGTTCCACCCGTGAAAAAAAAATGTATGTATATATTATATACACATATTATACATGTATATATTATATACATATATTTGTGTTTGTGTGTGTGTGTGTGTGTGTGTGTGTGTGTGTGTGTATTATGATGCAGTGCCTGGGTAGCTCAGTTGGTTAAGCGTCCAACTCCGGCTCAGGTCATGATCTCATGGTTGGTGAGTTTGAGCCCTTCGTCGGGCTCTGTGCTGACAGCTCGGAGCCTGGAGCCTGCTTCGAATTCTGTGTCTCCCTCTCTCTCTATTCCTCCCCGGCACGCGCTCTCTCTCTCACTGTCTCAAAAATAAAGAATTAAAAAAATTTTTAAATAATAAACATTTAAAAATTTTTTTAAAAATAAAATAACTCTATTCTGAGAATCAGGAGATGCAAATAGATTATATTTCCATAATGGAAACTGTTCTTCTCTGAGTCTTTTCATGCATCCCTTAGGATGGGGGTTTCATTTCTGGATCTCTGTATCTAACTGCCTATTTGTCTCACAAAAAGATTATCAAATTAGCTATGGTGCTCTACAGATAGGCCAAAATGCATAAGTATTAAATATTTTGGCTCTTTGCAGTTTTCTCGGTTTTAGATGTTTGTTCAATATATCTAGCTATTTAACACTTCCTGCCAAGGGGGGATGGGAACCTAACATTCAGTAGCTACTTTGGCACACACTGTAGAAAACCAGAAACTTGAGGAACAGAGATTCTCCCCCACACACCCCAGGAACAGCAGACAAAAACGTTCCATCAGCTCAGCCCCCAGAGACTGTCCTGGGGACACTGAGGGAGTATGGGCCCAAGGGAGTACACTGGAGTTTCCATTCCAATCTGAAGCAGCCCTGCTGAGAAAAAGGACTCCAGAGGCATTTACTCCAAAAATAACCCGAATCCGTCTAGCTGTGGCCCAGGCCCAGGTGTGGTGTGAAGACCAAGGCACTGTGGGGTGGATGGATTTGAGCCTCCAGCCGAATGATCTAGACCCCAGTCTCTCTATGATATAGACCCCAGTCTCTTCA
>NW_024412406.1:28291694-28316642 GCF_014898765.1 Herpailurus yagouaroundi | reverse complement strand
CCCAGTCTCTTCCTGATCTACACCCCAGTCTCTTCATGATGTAGATCCCAGTCTCTTTGGGGGCTGACTTGGGAAGTTGGGCACATCACAGAAGCTCTCTGAGTCTGACTTTCCCCCTTGATAAAATGGGATCTGGAAATCTCCATGGAATCAATTCACAAATTACATGTAAGGTGTGATGACTACTCCATTTGCTCATGTAGACAACGGGGAAACTCTGGATTCGTTGGAAGCCATAAGTGGAAAAAGTAGGCTCTGATAAGGAGTTTAGATTTTCTTCTAGTGTCATAGATTGCCACTGAAGACCACAGGAGGGGGCTCACAAAATTGTGGATTCTGTTGTAATCAGTAGATGTTTTAGACATTGTGGGCCATATGGTCTCTACTGCAACTACTCAGCTCTTGCCACTGTAATGGAAAATCTGGGGGGGTGGGGGGGTAAAGTAGAAGGGGGTGGATTGGGGAGTCATTGTAGTGTCCCACACAAAATATGATGCCCACCTGGGCCGGGTGGGCAGTGGAATTGGAGAAAGGTGAGTAGACCTGATGTCTACGCTGAAGATCTGGCAACCTGGCCAATGAGTAAGCAGCAGAGAGAGGAATCAAGGTGGTTCCTCGGATATGGGTGAATAGGGGCACCATGTATGGACTTGGAGAAGGTGGGAGAGGAAACAGAGGGGGCAGGAGAGGAGACACAAGAGTCCATTTTAGATCCTAAAGCCTGAGATGTCTACAGAGGTCCAACTGTGGCGGCAAGTAGGCGGTTGGATTAATGTGTTTTGAAATGAAAGGATTGGCCTGGGCCAGAGGCAGAAATGTAAATTTGGTAGGCTCTTCATGATACGTAGCTTGCTTTGCTACAGCATACTAAATTCTCATAAGGCTATGGTGGGAAATTCTTCCGCATGATCAATGGGATGTCACTGCCCTAGAATCGGTCTGGACTTTTCTTTTCTAAAACTGTAAACAATCTACAAAGAGTTTCTATATATTTACCACACAGGTCAGCAAACTAAGGCACACGGGCCAGATCTAGACTGCTGCCTGTTTTTGTATGGCCTGCACACTAAATACGGTTTGAGTTTTTTTTTTAATTTTTTTTTTAACATTTATTTATTTTTGAGACAGGGAGAGACAGAGCATGAACAGGGGAGGGTCAGAGAGAGGGAGACACAGAATCTGAAACAGGCTCCAGGCTCTGAGCTGTCAGCACAGAGCCCGACGCGGGGCTCAAACTCATGGACCGTGAGATCATGACCTGAGCCAAAGTCGGACGCCCAACTGACTGAGCCACCCAGGCGCCCCTAAATATGGTTTTTACGTTTAAAAAAATCATTTATTCATTCTGGGGCACCTGGGTGGCTGTCAGTTGAGTGTCTGACTCTTGATCTCAGTTCAGGTCATGATCTCATGGTTCGTGGGTTTGAGCCCCGCGTCAGGCTCTGCACTGACAGTGCGGAGCCTGCTTGGGATTCTCTCTCTTTCTCTCTCTGCCCCTCCCCCCATCTCTGTCTGCCCCTCCCCTGCTCTGTCGCTCTCTCTCTCAAAAATAAACATTTAAAAAATAAATACAAATGCGATATTTTTATTTTCCGTATATATATTCCATATATATCCATATATATATATATCCATATATATATATGTGTATATATATATATATATATATATACACATATATATATGGAGAGAGAGAGAGGGAGAGGGACTTATTTGGGGGAAATGGCTCACACGATGATGGAAACTTGGCACATCCAGGCTCTTGCAGGGCTAGGCTGGGGACTCAGGAAGAGTTACAGTTCAAATCCAAGGTAGTCTGCTAGTAGCATTCCTTCTTGCTCAGCGGAGGTCAGTAAGTCAGCAACAGCCAAGTGCAAGAGATGTGGAGGGCAAGGCATGGGGGAGGGGCATGGGGCCTCCATACCCTCTGTGGAGACACCACCCTCCCAGCAGCTAGATGTGTTCACTGGCCCAGAGGTTCAATGTTCACACTTTTTAACTGTTGGAGGAAAAAAATCGGAAGAAGAATAATGTGTCGTGACACGTGAAAATATTCTGAAATTTGAATTTTAACATCCGTGAAGTTTTATTGGAACTCGGCCATACTCGTTCAGTTATGTGATGTCCGTGACTGCTTTTGTGCTAATGGAAGCAGAGCTGAGCGGTTGCTTTAGAGACGAAATGGCGGGCAAAGGCTACAATATTCACCCTGCAGTCCTTTCTGGAAAATGTTTGCCTACCTCTCATCTACAACCTAAATGTAAGTGTGAAGGAAGTATGACTGCGTTTTTGTAGGAAACAGTTTATATGAAAGTTTATATGTGACGTTCAACCTCTAGCAATGTTATTTCTTAGAAGTGTGCACCCTTTTTAAAATTTTTTTTTTAATGTT
This sequence comes from Herpailurus yagouaroundi, assembly GCF_014898765.1. Classification (NCBI taxonomy): domain Eukaryota; kingdom Metazoa; phylum Chordata; class Mammalia; order Carnivora; family Felidae; genus Herpailurus; species Herpailurus yagouaroundi. The sequence goes on along the minus strand of NW_024412406.1, from coordinate 28,314,250 downwards.
TATTTATTTTTGAGAGCGAGCGAGACAGAGAGTGGAGGGGTGGGGGCAGAGAGAGAAGGAGACACAGAATCCAAAGGAGGCTCCAGGCTCTGGGCTGTCAGCACAGGGCCCGACGTGGGGCTTGAACCCACGAGCTGCGAGATCATGACCTGAGCCGAAGTCAGACGCTCAACCGACTGAGCCACTCAGGTGCCCCCAAAATTGTGCACTCTTAAGAAAAAAACATTAGAAAGACAGACCAAAACTTCAGTTAAAGACAATCTCCTATAGGAAATAAAGTCAGAGGATCTAACTTAAGGTTCCTTAAGGTTCCTTAATGGTATCCGCCATTTCTACGTTTTGCATTTTCACATTAGGGGGAAAACTTAGGGACACTGAACAAGCCTCAAAAGTACTAATGAACAAGGGCCAGAGGGAAACAAAAGCCTGTGTGTATAACTTCAATGGTAGCAGCTTTCGGAGGCTCAAATTGCCTACAAGCTAAAAGCTTTAAATAGGATGGGAGCTTGCTGTCATTGTCACAGTATGAAAAAGTCTAACTGACCACGGATGGAAGTCAAAGTTTGAGGACCCAGTGCTACTATCCACTAAAGGATCGTGGAGAATTTTCTATGTAGGAAAGTAGACTTTGTGAAAAAGAAGAGGAAAAAATTGCCCAGATAGTCCTGGAAGGAGTAGAGAAGAGTGGTTAGCTACTTATGAGCACAGGTTTTTGTGCACTTTGGTTACCCTTAATTTTCACGTCCATCCGCACATTTCACAATCCATCTGCTGTGACTGGCGGAAAATTCGTTCTTCAGCTAGCAAATCTGATGTCCGTAAGATTTGTGGCCAGCATAAACCATGCATTAGGAGAGCCCCAGCTGACTGGACCCGAGTGGTGGAGGCTTCCACGGCCCTGGGTGAGGTCTTACTCTCACGTGTGATTAAAAAAAAGGATGCCCTGTCCTTAGCATTTCCATAGTTCCAGCAAATGGTTTTTGGGGGGGTCGGGGGGGCATGATCGGAAGCTTCATTACAACTGTTATTCATTGAAGACACTTAAAATAAAAATGAACGTCACTTTAAGAAACCTAATAACCTTTACTAAGCACATTTGAGAATAACTTTTCTGTATATATACCTTTTCGGTATAATACCGAACCCACCAAAATTAACACTGTTGTAACATCCTTTAACATCTACTTAACATTTAACATCTGCATCACTTAGCATTTGCTAAGGCTGCCGTAACAAAATACCACCGCAGCAGAAGTTTCTTTTCTCACAGTTTGGAGGCCAGAAGTTCAAGTTCAAGGTGTGGGCAGGTTTCGTCTCTCCCGAGGCCCCTGTCCCTGGCGTGGCTCGCAGCTCTCTTCGGTGCCCTCCCGTGTTATTCCTTCTGTGTGTGCTCATCCTCCTTGTCTTTGTCCAAATTTCTGCTTCTTATAAGGACGCCGGTCAGATTGTATCGTGACCCCACTCTGATGGTCTTATTTTAACTTACTCACCTCTTTTAAACACCCTGTGTCCAAACGCAGTCACGTTCTAAAGTAGTGGGGATTAGGACTTCAACATAAAACTGGGGAGACTGGGGCGCCCTGGGTGGCTCAGTCGGTTGAGCGCCCGACTTCAGCTCAGGTCATGATCTCATGGTTCGTGTGTTCAAAGCCCCGCGTCAGGCTCTGTGCCTAGAGCTCAGAGTCTGCAGCCTGTTTTGTATTCTGTGTCTCCCCCTCTCTCTGCTCCTACCCCCTCTCCCCTGCCCCTTGTTCTGTCTGTCTCTCTCTTTCTCTCTCTCTCCCTCTCTCTCTCTCTCTCTGTCAAAAATAAACATTAAATTTTTTTTTAATTGGGGGACACATGGGGTGCCTGGGTGGCTCAGTCAATGAGGCGGCCGACGACAGCTCAGGTCACGGTCTCGCGGTCTGTGACTTTGAGCCCCGCGTCTGGCTCTGTCCTGAGCGCTCAGAGCCTGCAGCCTGCTTCCGATTCTGTGTCTTCCTCTCTCGCTGCCCCTTCCCTGCTTGCTCTCTCTCTCTCTCTCTCTCAAAACTAATAAACAATAAAAATTTTTTTTAATTGGGGGACACAATTTAGTCCCTAACACTGACCATATCACGTTGTTTCTCCTTCGTCTCTGCCCGACTGCTTTCTCCACCCTTCATCTTTTTCACGTACTCACTTTGGAAAAAATTGGACCCGTTGCCCCATGGATTGTCCTACATCACGAATGTATTTGCTTCTTCCTCATGATGCTTAACTTGTTCCTCTGCTCCCTAAATCTCTGCAAACTAGATGTCAGATCCAAAGGCTGGAATCGACTTAGGTGGGTGCAGTGACTTAACTAGACCACTTCATGGATGGTGCTTGAACTTCTGCTTCCTCGCATCAGAAGGGCACCGAGTCTGGATGACCAACCCCTGTTAGTTATGCTAAGAATGTTATTTCCTCAGGGCTTTTGTGGGGTTTTTTTATGTTTATTTATTTTGAGAGAGAGAGAAGGAGAGAATGAGTGGGAGAGGGGCAGAGAGAGAAGGAGGACACAGGATCTGAAGCAGGCTCTGTGCTGACAGCAGACGGCCCGACGCGGGGCTCGAACCCACAGACCGTGAGATCGTGACCTCAGCCAAAGCCTGACCCTGACCCTGACCGACCGAGCCACCCAGGCGCCCCTCCTAAGGGCCTTTTGGATGCTTGGTAGGTCAGCTCACCATTGACAGAGCGGCTAACAGGCACAAGGTGTGTCTGGATACATTTGGCAGGTATAACAGGAGCCTTCTGGCCGTCAAAAGACCTTGACAGTATGAGCTCCAGGCCCGCCCTCTGATGCCCTGTCCCTCTGGAGGGAATGCCTCCTTGATCGGCAGCCCCCTAGCCCCCTCACCCTCGCCCCTGCATGGCCTTTTCCCAGCTTCAGCTTCCCTGGCTGGTTTCGACGAGGAAGGTTGCACTTCCCCCTCTGCGTGGTTAATCAGGACAAGTCTTCTGAGTTGAGGAAACTGTAGCACCTCCAGAAATGTTTCTGAGGAGACCAGATGTTCCCAGACCCTTGTCCTAGTATTGAAGGGAATCCGAGTGTGGTGAGGAATGGGGCAGGGGTGGCAATTAGGGGAGCAGAGAGGGGCTTTGTCCTTTTTCTTGTTGGGAGGATATGTTCCTTGTATCCCCTCAGGACCACAGAAGAAACTGGCTTCGTTCTTAACAGCCCATGCTTCAGACGCTTTCGTGAGTGAGTGCGTAGAGGACTTAAATCCACATCGAATTTCGATTCACATTCTTAGGGTTACGTGGAGGCACGTACAGTACAATACACGATACCCTGTGGGCTCTAGATTTAGTCAGCCTTCAAAACCAGAGAGAGGGGGGTGGTAGGCAGAAGACGGAACAGCGAGGGCCGATGTGGCACGAATTGCACTTCCGCACTGTCTTCTCTGTTAAATAAAATCCGAAATGTAACCCGTGAAGCTTTATGCGTTTCTGTTTCTCCACGTGCGCTCTGGGAACCACGCCTCCACTGTTGCATGTAGGAAAGACCGTGAACGTGATAGTCAAGAGCACTTGTGCTTTCAACCAAGGAAACAGCTTGCATTCCTGATCTTTGTAGCAACCCCCCTCCGTGTAAAAGGGAGCCCTGAAATGCTGCCACAGAATGTGACTGGCACGTTCTTTTGAATTTCCCACTGTAACATGATGTTTGGGGAAGTATTTTCACGGCACCTTCTTCTTTTTTTTTTTTCCCCCTCAAATACAGACTTTAACAAATTCCAAGCGTGTGAAGCGTCTGACTTTGGCTCAGGCCATGATCTCACAGTTTGTGAGTTCAAAACCCCCCGCCCACCCCACCCCACCCCACCCCACCCCACCCCATCCCCCATGAGGCTCGCTGCTGTCAGAAGAGCCTGCTTCGGATCCTCTGTTCCCCTGTCTCTCTCTGCCCTTCCCTCCCACCCCCCGCCAAAGATAGAAAATAAACATTAAAAAAAGACCCCTAATATTAGCAACCGCACACAGCTCTGGGCTATGGACGTAGCATTTCCTTCCAGAACCCGGCTGCCAGTCCCCACGCCGACCCCACCCAGTGCTGTGTATCCCTCTGTGCCCTGTATCCCTCTCCCCCTGGCCACTTCGGAGCCCGTGTTCTTCGCGTGTACCCGGTTCCCCTGCCCCCGCACACGGCAGCTGCTCTTCCCCACCAGGGTTCTCCCTCCTATTTTTCTCCCCTGGGTATTTTTCTTTCCTTTTCTGATGGGTCTGGGCTCTAAGCCAGGGAATTGCTTTGTCACACCTAACCAGATTAACAGCTCGGATTAAATACCAGGCCCGGGGCAAGTTACCTCTGTGAAACAGCAGGTGGGACTGGCCAGCGGGCAAATGACTTGGGTCAGCTCACGACCTTAGCGCCAGGATCCAACTCACAGCCGGTGCTTTTGCTCTTTTGGACGCCTGCAGTCCCACAGACTGCCTTTAAAGTCAATTAAAGTAACAGCATTGTAGGGGGGCACCTGGGTGGCTCCGTCGGTTAAGCGCCGAACTTCGGCGCAGGTCACGATCTCATGGTTCGGAGGTTCAAGCCCCGCGTCGGGCTCTGTGCTGACAGCTCAGAGCCCAGAGCCTGTTTCAGATTCTGTGTCTCCCTCTCTCTGCCCCTCCCCTGTTCATGCTCTGTCTCTCTCTGTCTCAAAAATAAATACATGTTAAAAAAAATTTTTTTTAATAAAAAAAATAAATAAAATACATATAAAGAGAAAATAACAGCATTAAAAAGCTTTTAATTGAAGTATAGTTGACACAATGTTACATTCGTTTCAGGTGACAAGACTATGTAAGGCAACGGCATTTTAGAAACCATCTCATTGGGGTGTAATGCACATACGTACGGTTTGCCCATTTAAAGTGTGCAGTTCGATGGCTTTGTTTTTTTTTAATTTTTTTTTCAACGTTTATTTATTTTTGGGTTTTTTTTTATTTTTGGGACAGAGAGAGACAGAGCATGAACGGGGGAGGGGCAGAGAGAGAGGGAGACACAGAATCGGAAACAGGCTCCAGGCTCCGAGCCATCAGCCCAGAGCCCGACGCGGGGCTCGAACTCCCGGACCGCGAGATCGTGACCTGGCTGAAGTCGGACGCTTAACCGACTGCGCCACCCAGGCGCCCCTCGGTGGCTTTTAATATATTCAGAGTGCGTGGCAATCTCCATAAATCTGTTTCCGAACATCTCATTCCCCAGGAGGAAACCCACGCCCCCTGGCTGTCACTCAGGCCTTTCGCCCGCAGCCGCTAGCAACCGCTGACCCACCTCTGTTTCTGCAGCTTCGTTAGGTATTTCCCCTGAAAGGCGTCCTGCCGTATGTGGCCTTTGGATCCTTTGGATCCTGCTTTTTTCACCAGGCAGGCAGCGTTTGCACGTCTCACCGATGGAGTAGCATCTTCGGATAAGAAGAAAAGCTTAGTGGTCACCTTGCCCCTTCAGGTTGCAGGTGGGGAAACCGAGGCCGGACCCCGTCTCCCTGCCCGGGCCTCGGGCAGGTCCTCGCCGGCCTTCCCCGGGGAACCCACGAGAAGCGCTCCCCAGCTCCTGGTGGCCAGCTGAGGCACCTACCCCCCTCTTCTCTGGTCTCCCCACTCCCGCTTCCCTCGGCTCTTCTGTTACCACCTGCGAGCAGCGGGAGCCATTTTCGGTTTCTAGATTTGTGAAGGGTCAGGTGCCAGGTGTCCGAGGCTGGATAAGTGGGGACCTGGGTGGATACGGATACGAAGGTATAGGCTGGATTTGTTTATGAACTTAGAACACAATTTAAAGGCCTCCCTCCCACATTACTCCTTCTCTCTGTTACGCTAAATGCCAGTCAGTACTAAGTTAAGCTAGTAATAAGAACCGTGTTAGAGTAGCACTGTCTTTTCTTCGGAGACCTCTGGTCTCCATTCTGTCTCTACTGCCTTCAGTAAATCTCCAGGTAGCTGGTGTGCAGATGAGGCAGAGGCCTGGGAAGATGACGCAGTAGGGTCCAGGCCACACCCGTGGCAAAGGTCAGAATAGAAGTAGCCTCAGACTCGAAACCCCCTGGTCTCTCTTCCCAACACGCCCCAGGCCACCACACACACTTGTGGAAGTTCTGGAACAGTTGCTCATTACTTTTCAACGACTACTCTTTTTTTTTTTTTTTAAGTTCACTTATCTCTTTTGAGAGAGAGAGCACAAGCGAGGGAGGGGCAGAGAGAAGGAGAGACACAATCCCACGCAGGCTCCACACCGTCAGCGCAGAGCCTGATGTGGGGCTTGAACTCACAAACTGAGGTCATGACCTGAGCCGTCGTCAAAAGTTGGAAGCTCAGGGGTAGCCTGGGGTGGCTCAGTCAGTGGGGCGTCCCTTTGGCTCAGGTCATGATCTCACGGTCCGTGAGTTCGACCCCCGCGTCGGGCTCTGTGCTGACAGCTCGGAGCCTGGAGCCTGCTTCCGATTCTGTGTCTCCCTCTCTCTCTGCCCCTCCCCCGTTCATGCTCTCTCTCTCTTTCTGTCTCTCTCTCTCTCAAAAATAAAATAAAAACAAAAACAAAGTTGGATGCTCAACCAGCTGGGCGACCCAGGTGCCCCCAACAACTATTCTTTAAGTACCAGCCCAAGATTTGCGGGCCTTCCCCAAATAAACCTGGAATGCTCATCGGTGTCTGATCCCAGTCCCCACCGAGGAGGTCACCTTGTGGTCTGGCTTCAGCGGAGCTGCTGTGCTCTCTGGAACTCACTGTGCCGTCGGCAGAATGTCCCAGCTTTTCCCAAGTGTCTCAACGGCCCTTGTCTCCCTTCTCCCCCTGAAATCTGGCTCCTTTCTCAGACAGCACATCTCCCGCCCTGGCCCTGGTGATTGCAGCCATTTTTCTGCAATGCGCAGTGGGGGAGGGGCAACGAGAGGGAGACACAGAATCCGAAGCAGGCTGCAGGCTCTGAGCCATCCGCACAGAGCCCGAGGCAGGGCTCGAACCTACGCACCACGAGATCATGACCTGAGCCCCAGTCGGGTGTTTAACCGACTGAGCCACCCAGGCGCCCCTGAAATTGTACCCGTTACTTCCATCCTTAGAAGTCAGACAGGGGTCTGTGGCCACTTCCAAAACATTCTTCCCTCAAAACCCTACCTCTTAAGTTCCGGCACATGCTTCAACATGGCTGAACCTCGAAGACCCGACGCTGACCGAAACAAGCCAGACACCAAAGCACAGATCCTGGATGATCCCACTTATTGGAGGAACTTTCGAGACAGAGAGTGGCGTGGTGGTTGCCAGGGGCCGGGGGTGGGTGGGGACGGGGAATCAGTGTTCAACGAATTCAGAGTTTCAGCTGGAGAGGAGAAAGTTCTGGAGACAGATGGTTGGACAATAGTGTGAATGTACTTAGTGCCACTGAACCCTACACTTAAAAATGGTGAAAATGATAAATTTTATGTAAATTTACCACAATTTTAAAAACCATAGACTTCTTTTGAAAGCGTATCCTTGGAGCCTGCTTCTGCCCCTTTCAGCCATCTGTGCAGCCTCTGGTCCCTGCTCTGGAGTAGAAGACTCCAGCATCTGGGTGCCATTTCCTCTCCAACACTGGCCCTGTCATCACTCCTGATCTCTTCAACTTGCCTGTAAATGACCCGTGCCACCCTCTGGCCTCTCAGCTCCTTAATTTCTCGGTTCCAGAAGTCTCTTCCTCTCCCACACCTCAGCCCTCACTTACGTGACCATCCCTGGAGTCAGCCGTCCCCCGCTGCTCCGCCTCCGAAACCCTGTCCCGAAACCCACGCCCATGGCCCATTGGCTCACTCTGGCACTTCTCCATCAGTCCTCTTGGAGAAATCCGAGGTCCCTGGTCTCTGAGCTCCTTCTCATCCCCCTGACTCACGTGTGCTCAATGCCTTCCATCTCTTCATCATTCACCATCCTTCCTGCATGTTCCAGGAACGTGCCAGTGTCATTCGTATTTGCAATTCCTTCTTAGAAGCACCCCCAACATTTCTGTGTGCCTACCTCCAAATCGTTGGTCTCATCTCAGGTCCCCCTCTCAGAGACCTTCCCTGGCCACTACCCTCATCATGCTACGGGGTGTCAACCCTTTTAGCATCCTTCAGCACATCTCGTGCCCGACGTTTTCTTACCTGTTCACTGTCATGGCTTTTGTCTGCTTCTTTGACTAGAACATGCCCCCGTGGCAGAGACGGTCAGGCTCACCCCGCAGCCCCCCACCCCCACCCCCGGACCGCTTCACTGGGGAGCTCAATAAAAGTGTGACCAGCTCAGCAGGAAAACCCTTTGAAAACAAACAACGTGGTCATATTTTTAACCTTTTGACCCTTTCTTTGCCTGATCCCCCTGATAAGTCGTCAAACAAAGACTCGACATATTTTCCACCTTTGAGAAACCGTGAAACGAAGCAGCCAGGAAGGACGTCAACCACTTCTCACAATGTCTTGTTGACAATGCCCCAGGATGCTGCGGCACACACACAAATCGCGTGCAAGGCCGCGATGGCGCTCACTGGACTCCAGATTTCTGCCAAGAACTTTGTAGGGCTGCCCTGTGAAATGGACAGCATCTCAGGCACTCTTACACGCTTTAAAACACGCCTCCTCCATGACGCTCTCTGCTTCTTCGGCATCAGGGTCAAAAACATTGAAAGCATGGGGCAGACCCCTGGCAGCGAGAGTAGATCGCAGAGGAACACGTGCGGAGGCGAGCGGAGGCGAGCCAGCACCTGCAGGCCCATGTGCACGCTCTTAGCGCTGGGAAGATTTCCCGCGAGCGCTCCCCTGCTTGGAGCCTCCTGGGCGCGGGAAGTCAGGACGCCCTGGCAGGTGGCAGACACCCGGGATAATTATAAACCTCTGTTCCACCCTCCTTCCATTCCCGTGTCTTCTCGGCTTTCCTGTTTTCGTGCTCGCTTTCTTTAAAACCATGCCAGACAGAGAGAAAAGCACGCCTATGGTTTGACGCATGTACCCCCTGCACACACCCCTGTAACCGGCATCCAGATTGTGGCGACCGCGCACCGCAAGTTCCCAGAAACGTCCTCACCAAGGCGAAGCCCTGCTCTGACCCCTGACCGCACAGGATGGTTTCGCCAGGGTTCGTATTTTCTTGCAATAGCACCACGCAGGGCACCGTCTTTTTCCGTCTGGCTCCTCTTAACTCCACGTTGTTGGTGAGATTCTTTTTTTTTTTTTTTTTAATGTTTTTATTTATTTTTGAGACAGAGACAGAGCATGAGCAGGGGAGGGGGAGAGAGAGAGGGAGACACAGAATCCGAAGCAGGCTCCAGGCTCTGAGCTGTCAGCACAGAGCCCGACGCGGGGCTCGAACTCACAGACCGTGAGATCATGACCTGAGCCGAAGTCGGACACTCTACCGACTGAGCCACCTAGGCGCCCCTGTTGGTGAGATTCTTGTGTGTGTCGACGTGATTGTAGATCGATCATGCTCATTGCTGAATAATACTCCATTGGATGCACACACCGCAATCTAGCCATCCCGCCATTGATGGACATTTGAGTAGTTTGAGGCTACTGTGTATAGTGCATCCAAGAGTAGCCTAGTAACGCATGCTTTTGGTGCACCCTTTCTGGGGAATGTGTACTAAGCGCTGCAGTGGCTGGGACGGAGGGTGCGCATGCGGTCAGCTTTCGTGGATTCTGGGAGTGTTCCAAAGTGGTCGGACCAGTTTGCACTCCCGTCGGCAATGTGACCGCCATCACTTGGTATTTCTTCCTTATTTCAGCTGTTCCGGGCTGTGTCTGCAATGGTATCGTTACACTGATTATTACTTTAGGGACCTTGCTGTGACAATGAAGAAAAAGCTAAACTATTAAATGTCAAAACAAAAATGACTGGTTTTTCAAAGTTTATTTATTTTGAGTGAGAGTGAGAGAGCAAGTAGCAGAAGGGGCAGAGAGAGAGAGGGAGAAAGAGAATCCCGAGCAGACTCCACGCTGTCAGCACAGAGCCCGACTCGGGGCTTGAACTCACAAACCGTGAGATCATGACCTGAGCCGAAACAAGAGTCGGAGGCTTAACCAAGTGATCCACCCAGGCACCCCCAGAAATGACTGATTTTTATGGTTTTTAAATGTTTTTATTTTTATTTGGGGGGGGGGGGGCAGAGGATCCAAAGCGGGCTCTGTTCTCAGAGCAGAGAGCCCAATGCGGGCCTTGAACTCACGAACCATGAGACCACGACCTGAGCCACCGAAGAGCCCCTGATTTTTATATTTTTGACAGAGGGATCAGGTGGAATCTGTTCATACGTTGGGAATTAATTTCCTCTAAATGAAAATGGGCAGGTTAATCTATGGAGCCGTTGTGCTATCAATATTGTGCATGTGTGTGTGTGCACGTGCATGTATGTATGTTCATATAGGTATGTCCATATATTTTGCATCTATTATTTCTAGTGCCTCCTATATGCTAGGCACTCCTCTTCCACCATCATGGAAAAAAACACTCTATTGATGTTTTGATGTAGGTTTCTTTTTAAAATGTTTGGGTATGGTGAACAGAGGAGACACCCAACAATTGTTACAGGAAAAGAGATACCAGTTTAGAAAAGTGTGTCAAATTTGACTAATCTGGAATGCTAGCTAACATAGCCCCAGAATTCATATTAACTGTATCTTGACTACATCAGCTCTCCAGCCAGCCACTGTCCACAGCAGTTAGGTCCCTGCGACATAACAGACAAGAAACTACGAGAAGCAGACCACAGTCCTGCCCAGTTTCTGCCCTCGGTCTTTGTCGGGTTTCTAACCCTGATGACCTAGCACTGTCCATGCTGCTTCCCTTAAACCTGTTCTTAGGGCGCCTGGGTGGCTCAGTCGGTTCAGCGTCCAACTTCAGCTCAGGTCATGATCTTGTGGTTCATAGGTTCGGGCCCCGCATCGGGCTCTGCGCTGACAGCTCAGAGCCTGGTGCCTTCTTCAGATTCTGTGCCTCCCTCTCTCTCTGCCCCTCCTCCTTTGCGTTCTCTCTCTCTCTCTCAAAAATAAATAAACATTAAAAAAAGAAAAAAAGAAAACCTATTCTTTTCTTTTTTTTAAGTAATCTCTATGCCCGACATGGAGCTCAAACTCACGACCCTGAGATCAAGAGTTCACACGCTCTTCTGACAGCCAGCCAGGTGCCCCCGATAACCTCTGCTTCGCTGCTCCCCCAGCCTCACCTTCCCAGCTATCCAAAATGAAAATGTATCTCCCAAGCAAAAGCACACTCATCGCAAAGTCAACTCCTTCCCTACCAAGTACCACCTAAAATAGTGTCTCAGAAGGAGGAAAAAAGAAAGACCATAGAGGGAGGAAGGGCAATGACGACTCTCTCATGGCTCCTTCCAGAACTTCACCCTTTTTCTAGTGAGCCAAGGCCAGAATGGAGGGCAGAGACTTCCTTCTTAATTCAAGGCTGGAGACGTTACCTAAGGCCCGCGGAGAAGTAGTGGGGGGGTGGAGGTGAAAGGCATCCTGGGGACAGACTTCATTTGGCTTTGCCAGGAGTTGTGAGTGGGAGCGGCGGAGGGTGGCTTCAAGCTTTCGTAGACAACTGGAGAGACAACAGCGTTGCTATCGAGACAGGAAGAGGGAGACCATGGGTAGGTTTGTCCGTTGAAGTAAATTCGAATGTAGGCATTCATTTTTCCATGTTGCAAATATGTTGTCCTTTTTTTCCCCCTGTAATTTGCAGTGATTGCTCAAAAATTCTTGTTAGAGGGCCTCTTCCTTGCTGAGAAACACTAAAAAGCCAGCAGAAGTTCTCATGCACACCATTAATGACTGACTGACACATTCTTTAATGACTTGAAGATTCCCCAAAGCAGCCCCACAAGCATTTCAGTTCACATTCAGTACTTTGAGAGGTGCCTCTGGGCTAAGTTATCATGGGGAATGCATCCATCTACAATCTCCTTGAGAAATTCCCATGGTCTCCTGGGATAAGGAAAGCCCAGGATGAAGATTTCAATCAGTACTCGCAAGATGTTCTTGAACTGTTGGTTGGCATTAAGAAAGAACAACTTAAAACATGCATAATTGATTAATTTCCTTCAGATCATGCTCTTACTACTTCTAATATTTCCCAAAAGCCATCATAAAAGTTGAGTTACACAATATGTTCATTTAGTAACAACAGAAAAGAAGCGAAAGACATGACTATTGTAGTCTTAAACTTGGCCACAGCTATTTAAACAGAAGAGTAAAGATTTCCATGCAAAGTCACTGCAAAACAGATGGTAACATACTTAAGTACTTTTTTTAAGAGGTGAGGACATGTGTAAGCATCCATCTGGAAGTAATTGTAATTCTAAAATGTCTATTGTTATTAGTACGCTTTCAGTTGACTTCCCCTTCTAGAACAATGAGCCGGTTTTGTCTTAAAATAGCCCCCAAGTCATTCAGACAATAAAACCAAGACAGAAATTTTTGAAAGCTCATAGTTTTACACAGAGGAAGAGTTCAGATCTCCCACCAAAACCCATGAGCTACTAAAAACTGTTAGCTCTCTGGGTCATATAAAATAGAAGACACAGCTCTGGTTGGAGTTTTGGTCCATTTGACCATGTCGAAGTCAGTGCAAGTAGCTTCCAGCTCTTCGTTAATCTTTCATGAGCTAGAATGAGTTGGACTTCTTTGTGGTGATGACTGTACCACAGGGCAACGTGCCGCCATTCCCTCAGACTTGAAATTGGTTTATCTCAGGATCCAGCTAAAGAAAACAGAAACATCACTGTTGACCTGGGTTCAGCTTCTTTCCCAGTAGCTAGTAATAACGGGTGGAAGCCTTCGACGGGCAGTGGGCCTGGTCGTGACTTACTTAGCATCAGGTGATCCGGTGTTACCGCTTGGACCGTGTGACTCAGAGAAAGCCGCGTTCTCCTATTGCTGTTTTCAGACTAAGCAGCTAAGCTAACCCCAGGGAGAGCTGAGTAGTAAAATGGACCCTGCTGATTTCAGTTGGTCTGTTTTTCGAACTTCATGGGGTAGATTCTTTGGGGTTTATTTAGGTTTATTTATGTACCTTGAGGGAGAGACAGAGCATGAGCAGGGGAGAAGCAGAGAGAGAGGGAGACAGAGTCCCAAGCAGGCTCCACGCTGTTAGCCCGAGGCGGGGCTTGAAATTCACAGGTCGTGAGATCATGACCTGAGGTGAAGTCAAGAGTCTGAGCCACCCAGGCGCCCCCCAGACGCCCCCCAGACGCCCCCATGGTACAGATTCTTGAATGAAAGAGACATCCCATGGGGTTTAACCCCACTCAAAGCCAAACACCTTCAGAAATAGCCCCTTTCAGGTCCCAGAAGCCCGGAGCCCATCACACCAGAGTTGCATCTCCCTCCAACGCGTGTAAGGACTTTTCCCCTTCACTTGAATCCTTCTAGTTCTTCAGAAGTTAGGCACCGTCTGAGAGGGTCCTGGGTCCTAGCTCCCTCCACTGCCCCCACCCTGCGGTGAGCACCCAACCTGAAGAACACACATTTGCAGACCCTGCGGGAGGCTGACACTCAGCCCTGCGCCACGTATGGAGCGCGCCCTGGGTGTGCTTGCCCCGCGTGTCAGGATCGAGGTGTAGACTACACGACTAAAGGTGGTATCTGTGAAAACCCATCCTGCATCCAGGGCAAAATAACGTTAGAAAAAAGCTTTTCCAGACTGCGGAAACTTAAAAGGCAGGAAGACCAAAAGAAGGCTAAAAATCAGGAGCAAATTCTGCTAAGTACTCAGAAATGTTACTGCAGAGAACCAGGAAACCAGAGTCTCTCTTAAGGCTGCAGCACAGAGAATGTTCCTGGAGTATCACCGCCGTTCTTTTCATGCATCTCAGCACCACTGTCAGTGGGAGCTCAGCGAGCAGTGGAAGTTAAATGACCTGAAGTGGCTCCTGAGGAAGGGAGCTTTGTTCCAGTCACTTGAACAGGCTCGAAAAAAATATCGGGGGAGGCAGGTTTAGGGCATGACAGGAAAGAAGGCACAGTTGGTGAGTGTGCCGGTGTGGTTAGTGCAAAAGGGGTCTCACGCTTGTTTGTGGTCCAAACCTATGACCTAGTAGGGTTGGTGTACTTGGAATTCCTAAAGCGATAAAATACCGGAAGTAGTTCTCTGCCTTCTCCTCCCACCCCGTTTTGACTTCATTAGTAGCTTCTTCAGTGTGAAGGCAGAGAAAAGGCAAAACTCAAATCGGTTACTTCTGCAACATAGGATAACAGAAGCGTCGCGGGAATGATGGAGTTGTTAGTCGCGAGGACGAATGTCCTGTGCTGGGTCCGCCCCATTCCCGCTGTGGCGCAAGTGCCCAGACTAATAGGTTCTTGCATCCATTGACATTATGATCCTGGAAAACGAATGGAAAATTCTAGAGGTGGCTACACACTGTATCATCTCGTTTATATGATATTCTGAAAAATGCAAAACTGTAGGTAAGTAAAGCTACCTCTTTTTAAACTTCGAAGAAGATTACCCCAAAATCTCAATATATTCAGAAGTCGTAAAGTCAGGCTACATTTTCTAATCAGTGCAAAAAATATACAGACGCTAGTGACAGGCTAGTCAAGAAACTAAAAATAAACTTAAGTGTTTTTAATGTTTATTTTTGAGAGAGAGACAGAGTGGGACACAGTGTGAGCAGGGGAGGGGCAGAGAAAGAGGGAGACAGAATCCCAAGCAGGCTCCAAGCCCTGAGCTGTCAGCACAGAGCCCAACACAGGGCTCGATCTCACCACGAGATCATGACCTGAGCCAATGTCAGACGCGTAACCGACTGAGCCACCCAGGTGCCCCTCAGAAGTTTATTTTTAACGGGGACCTGGGTGGCTCAGTCAGTTACGCGTCTGACTTCGGCTCAGGTCGTGATATGACAGTTTGTGAGCTCAAGGCCTGCATCGGGCTCTGTGCTGGTGGCTCAGAGCCTAGAACCTGCTTTGGATTCTGTGTCTCCCTCTCTCTCTGCCCCTCCCCCACTTATACTCTGTCTCTCTCTCTCAAAAATAAACATTTAAAAAAATTTTTTTACATAAACTTCTAAAAACCTTGGATAAAAAAAATCTGAGCTGAAATTAGATTTGAGCTCTTTAGAATTCAACAGTAGTGCCACACATCAAAACTCATGGCTATGATCAAAGCAGTAATTGGATAAAAATGTGTAGCCCAAAATGCATTAATTAGAAAACAGCAATGACTGAAAATAAATGAACTACAAATTTAGTGCCAGAGGTGAGGAGAAAGCTGACAAAATAGTTTTCAAGCAAGTAGATAAATAAAGAATAGTAGAAATGAAAACAGAAATTAAGGACATTTACTGTGATAAAAATAAAAGTTCTTTTACCAGCAAAAAACAGGTTTATTCGAGAATAGCAGAAAATTGCAATGCAGGACAGGCAAGCCACGGCAAAAAACCATAGGCTAGTCCAACAAAGGAGAATAATGTTATTTTATGGAGGAGGAAGTTGGGGGAGGGGTTGTTTTGAAAATATACACATTTGAGAAAAGCAAGAGTTCATGGTGATGATGGTTTCCCATTGGCTGAGTTGCTGGGGTCGTCAGTTTCTTGTAGGAGATGCAATGTGTATCTTTTCCTGTTGTGGCCTGTAATTGATGATTCTTTCCTGTTAAGGAGTCTTCTGTTGGGGTCTGTAATTGGCAGTTCTTGATGTAATTGACACTGAGCCATAAGGGGTGAGAGCTCCCCCTTCTGGTCCCCTGACTCGATTTTAGTTTAGTAAGGTTTCCCTTTAGTAATTTTCACGTGTGATCTACAGAGGGGTACTTGCCCAGAGGGAACATACTTCAAGAGCCAAGGTTTGTGATAGAAAAAGGAACTCAGAGGCTGTGTAGATGGATTTGGGACTGGGGTTGCCTTCATGGGACTTAGTCCTCTCAAGTTTCCTTGTATATTGGTTTAACTCTTTAAGGGCCTGAACTGTCCCCCGATGGTAGGATCATTTTCTACGAATTGCTCAGGATGGTTTTGAATTTATGTCCCTTAAGGTGCTTGGTTCTCCTTCACTGGGATCTTGTCTATGAATCTGTATCCTTGCCCATGATTTTTTTTTTTTATGTTTGTTTATTTTTGAGAGAGAGAGAGAGAGAGAGAGAGAGAGAGAGAGAGAGAAGGGCAGGGTATGAGCAGGGAAGGGGCAGAAAGAGGGAGACCCAGAATCCGAAGCAGGCTCCAGGCTCTGAGCTGTCAGCACAGAGCCCAACGTGCCCAACGAACCCACAAGCAGTGAGATCATGACCTGAGCCAAAGTCGGATGCTCAACCGACTGAGCCACCCAGGCACCCCAACCGTTGTCCATGATTCTAACAAGAGCTCGGGTCTTAGGCCTTAGAGATAAGATTGTTTTCATATAATACTTGATGTGTCATCATATTCCCAACATGCAGTTCAAGAAATGGCTGTTCTCAGAGGTTGGAAACTATAATGGAAATAAGCAGCTATTAATGGAATCCAACCACCAGGCTTAAGTTTACCAGAAAATAAGAAATAACTTTCCTGAGCTAATTATGGGTAGGTTAAAATTTTTTTCTAAGATATGTCTTTTTATCCCAAATTACTGAAAGACTGTGGTCAACATTAAGAGTTTGCCTTGGATTTTACTTGAACTTTGAAGGAATTCTCTTCAATGCCAGGTTCCTGGGAATTTGGAAAAGCCATGTTTGAGTAGGATTATCCTTTGGTTAAGATCTAAATGTTTAATAAATTGCCAACCCGTGTTATTCCCATTTCCTCAGGCTGAGGAAATGCCATAAATGATAGGATAAAGCATCTGAGGCCACCGACATTGGTCTTGCACTCATAGAACTCCTCAGGCAAAGGCAGCCAGCTACTGGGGCATTATGCCTGTGCTATGCTTGAGTCTCCCAAACAGACACTGAAGTGATGCCCAGCAGTCTATACCAGGCACCTACCAAAAGAAGAAGACGGTAGCCATGATGAAGAAGCGCTGATTCCATTTGTGGAAATGAAACGTGTACAGAGTTCTGCCACAGATACGATGAAGGCAAAGGAAAAAAGATCCATGAAGCTAGTTTGGCCGATCAGACCGTATGTCATCATATGAAAGACTGGCTGAGCTAATTCATACCCATGGTTTATTTTAAAAATCTTGTAAATAGGTCGAATCCATTTAATTCATGTGTTTGATGCTCAAAGAAAGAAGCTGAAGAAGAACAGAAGTCAGAGAAGAAATTGCAAACATAATCTACCAGCCACTCTTACAAGATTACAGTAATTTTACAGGCAAACTGCAAATCGTCAGGACGAAAATAATTTCCTAATAAAGATAGATAGATAGATAGATAGACAGATTTTTTAAAATCCCTTATAAAATATTAACCTAATCCATTCCAGCAGTATAATATAAGAGTAACCATCTTTTAGACCCAAGAAGAGTTTACTTAGTAAGGGAAGGGTGATTCAAAATTAAGAAATTCATTAATTTAATTTACTTCATCAACTATTCAGAGGAGGAAATTCATATTCTTAATAGATTCATATTCTCAATAGATTTGTAACTGTGATAGAATTCAACATTTTAAATTTGAAGAATAAATTATTAAAGAAAATTTTCAAGCCTACTGAAATGTAGAGAGGAAGGTACAACACAGTCCACATGTTAATGACACAACTTCAACAATTATCAACATGTTGCTGATCCTTAATATTCAGATTTTATTAGCATTGTTTGCTTTTTCTCACACTCTCCTGTTCCACCAACGCTCAGCAGGGCATAAATCGTCAAGGCTAACTGCTCCCTCCACCCAACACTCCAGTGTCTAGTAATCGAGTGAAAACCATTCATCTAGGATTTCATCATTCATCATCAACTATTCATCTAAAAATTTTGGAGCTAAGAGGGGATAGGTCATTTGTAGATTTTATAGGAATAGCATATATTTCTTGTTTATCCAAAGCTTTAAGTGATTCAAGATGTCAAAATTATTGAACCATCATTCATCATCAGCTATTCATCTAGAAATTTTGGAGCTAAGAGGGCATAGGTCATTTGTAGATTTTATAGGAATAGCATATATTTCTTGTTTATCCAAAGCTTTAAGTGATTCAAGATGTCAAAGTTACTGAACCACATGTAAGGTTTCCAAGAAACCATACAAGAGCTCCTAACGTTAGATGGAGGAAAAATTAAATAGATTATGAGACCAAGTTGAAGCTACAAAGATGAATTGAAATGTGGAACACTGAGAAAAGAAAGGAATTATAAGTTAGGAAAATGGTTAACAACCATGACTAGTCCAATAGAAATACTAAACATAATCATCAAGTATTATTCAATGTGGAAGAACAAACTAGAAACATGTTCCAACTGAACCCCATGCTGTAAATTTTAATATCATCTCAGCAACATACACTTCTCATCTTGTCTGATGAAAGACTTCCATGTTCAAAAGAAGACAATGTCTTGGGGCACCTGGGTGGCTCCATCGGGTAACGTCCGACTTCGGCTCAGGTCATGATCTCACAGCTCGTGAGTTCAAGCCCCATGTCAGGCTCTGTGCTAACAGCTCAGCACCTCGAGTCTGCCTCTGATCTGTGTCTCCCTCTCTCTGCCCCACCCCCGCTCACACTCTGTCTCTCTCTCTCTCAAAAACAAAATAATAAACATTAAAAAAATTTTTAAAAGAAGACAATGTCATATATATATATATATATATATATATGACAAAAGTCCAGCAGTAGGTACATGGATAAGCAAATTGTGTACCTCTAGACAATGGAATACTGCTCAGAAATTTTTACAAAAGGAATGAATGATTGATACACATAACCCATCGCAGAATAGTTATGCTGATTGAAAGAAGCCAGACAAAAAATATTCCATTTGTATAAAATTGTTTGAAAATGCAAATTGGCATATGGTGGGAGAAAGGTGAGTGATGGTCAGGAGCAGGAGAGAGGGGCCAGAGGGAAGGACGCACACAGGGTGTGAGGAAGGTTGCAGTTGATAATGTGGTCTGGATTGTGGCGGCGGTTTCACAGGCATGTACATGCCAAAACTTACAATTCTATCCCTTAAACATGTGCAGACTGTATGTCTGTTACACCTCAATAAAGCTGTTTTCAAAAACGTGTAACAGACATCGATGACATTTGCCTTTGATTTCTAAAGACTGTATTTAGCCATGAGCAACCAGATGATGTTCTCTCACTGTTTGCTCACTAAATCGTTAAAAATCTTCCTGAGATTTAACAAATGAGGCATGTACAAACAAATGAAACATGTTAACTAATAAGATAGGCAGGCACAACTTATGTTGTACTATGTAAATGATAGAAGGAAGTTTGCTTCAATCCTTGAAGTTATCTTCTCCCAGAAGCCCGCAGCACACATGACACATGTGGGCAAAGGGCTGTCATTAAAGAAGACAAAGGTGGGGCGCCTGGATGGCTCAGTCGGTTCAGCGTCCGACTTTGGCTCAGGTCATGATCTCACAGTTCCTGGGTTCGAGCCCCGCATCAGGCTCTTGCTGACAGCTCAGAGCCTGGAGCCTGCTTCGGACTCTGTGTCTCCCGCTCTCTCCGTGTCTCCCCGGCTCATGCTCTGTCTCTCGCTCTCTCTCTCTCTCTCTCTCTCTCTCTCTCAAAACTAAATAATAAAACATTTTTAAAAATTAAAGAAGACAAAGTTACCTAATAATACTGCTACTTTCAATATTTATGGAACCTCCTGGCCAGTGAAATAAGACCAAGGAGAAGAAAGATGCTTGTACTTGGAAAGGTATAGAAAGTAAACAGGCAAGTGTGACTATTTATAGACAGTATAATCATCCAACTAGGAAACCCAAGAGAATCAGTAGAAAGAATTCATAAGAATACTAGAATTCATAAGAGAATTCAGCAGGAAGGCAGGTATAGAACCCTTAGCCTTCCTATGCACCAAAATAACTATTTAGAAGCTTACTGTTTACAACAGCAGCAAAAACTAATCTATAACATACTCAAAATAAACCTGTCAAAAATATGCACGACTTATTGGAGGAAAGCCTTTAAAATATACAGAAGACGGGCTCTAAATGAACAAATATATCCGGTACTGATTGGGGAGACCCAGTGTTGGCAAAGATGTTGGAAACATAGTCCCTTGAAACCTACTGACATTACCACGTCATAATCCTTTCTTCTTCTGGGAAGCTATTGGGAATTTTTTTTTTTTTTTTTTTTTTAATGAGGCAAGTTGCATCAGTATCTCTTAGAAAATAACAATTACCACGGCGCCTGGGTGGCTCAGTCGGTGGACCGACCAACTCTTGATCTCAGCTCAGGTCTCGATTTCAGGGTTGTGAGTTCAAGCCCCCCCAAGTTGGGCTCTGCACTGGGCATGAAGCCTACTTTACAGCAGATGTCACTTCCCATAAATCTATCTATAAGTTCAGTGTGGTCCTGATTAAAACCCCAACATGGTATTTCTGGACTTTGAAAAGCTGATTCCAAAATTCAACTGGATGAAAAAAGACCTGAATAGCCAGAAACAATTTTTTGTAATTCATGAAGAGAACTTCACCTCCCCAGTGTAAAAACATACACTGAAACTATAATAATTAAGACAAAGTTCAATAGAATATACGAATAGGTCACAGTAGGAAGAGATAAATCTAGTGTTGGAGTAGAGTAACACATGCAGAATTTAATCCCAAAGGCCTCTTTAAGGTTCTTTAATGTAGCTTTGGTATTGTTTTGCTTCTTACTTCACCAACAAATGAATGATCGTATCACACGCAAAAGCGCACCCAGCAATTTCTCATTCTTCCCCCGCTTTTTTGCGTGTCTCCTTCAACCACTCTTGTGGTCCTCGGGAAGAGGAGAGGTTGAGGGGCATAGACGTCGCCTACAGTGGCCTGATCTCCACGGAGGTGGGCCAAGGAGACCGTCCCCGCAGATGCCAGGATAGGTCAGAGCAGGCCACAGGCCACAGCCCTCCCTTGCTTCCTGGGAATAGTTGCCCAACACTCACTAGCAGGCAGAGGCCGAGGGCTTTGCGCATACCCAAGGCGGGTAGCTTCTTCAAGGTTTCGCAGCTAGTTAAGACTTGACTGTCTTGTCAGTGGGGTGTCGGGACTTGTGGCCTCCCTCTTGGGACAATTCCTCCTCCTGCCTGGGTAGCATGCCTGACATCTCGGCCTGGCTTCCTCCCACGTCCGTGTTCTGGCCTCGTGGGCATCCGGAGCTCAGCTGTCGGCTGTGGCTGCGCCCCTGTGGTTCAGCCCGGAGGGACCGCCCAGGCTGAGAAACGCCCTCCTCGTAGACCCCGCCGCCACGTGGTCACGTAGGTGCTGTGAGTGTTCGTCTGACGCCCCCCACTGACCCGGGGGCCTTAGGGCGGGGACCCTCCACTCATCAGTCTCTTCACAGAGCTTGGCAGGTGCTAGACATGCGTGAATGCTGGCGATACTCACGGATTAAAAGCAGCAGGTTTGGCCAGAATTGGCGGAGATGACGTGGGGAGAGACACGGTGCATCTTCTCGGCGGTCCACACAGCGGACTCCCTGGCCTTGGGTGGCGGTAACCGCCCCCTCCCCTTCTCCTTGCGCTGTTGCAGCCCGTGGGATCCGAGCGGACGGAGGTGCGGAAACGGCAGATGCCCGCGGCCCAGGAGACCACCGGCCCCGCGCCGGGCCAGCACGGAGCGGGGAGCCGCGGCTCCAACGCCTGCTGCTTCTGCTGGTGCTGCTGCTGTAGCTGTTCCTGGTAAGCCCGGGGCCGCTGTCGTCACTACGCCGACCGGGAGGGGGCGCCCCTGAGTAGTGCCAGCTTGCGATTCCTTCTAGACCGCACTGCGTGCCTGCCGCTGATACGGGATCTCTGAAGGACGACACGCACACACGCCCAGACGCACACACAGAGACACAGACACACAGGGACACAGACACACACACACAGAGACACAGAGACACACACATACACACAGAGACATGCACATATATACACATACATACACACAGGGACATACAAGCATATACATACACACACAGAGATACATACATATATACACATACACACACAGAGACACATACACACATATATATACATACACACAGAGACACACACACACACACAGGGACACAGAGACACACACACATATACACACAGGGACACAGACACACACACAGAGGGACACAGACACACACATATACACACAGGGACACAGACACACACACACAGGGACACAGAGACAGACACACATATACACACAGGGACACAGACACGCACACAGAGACACAAACACACACATATACACACAGGGACACAGACACACACACACAGAGACACAGACACACACATATATACACAGAGACACATATATACACACAGGGACAGATACACACACACACAGATGCACATACGCACACACAGAGACACAGACACACAGGGACAGAGACACAGACACAGAGGGACACAGACACACACACAGAGAGACACAGACACACACATATACACACAGGGACCCAGACACACACACACACAGACACAGACACACACATATATACACAGAGATACATAGACACATTCACACATGCACATACATGTACACAGATGCACACAGACAC
>NW_024412406.1:28279709-28291594 GCF_014898765.1 Herpailurus yagouaroundi | reverse complement strand
AGGGACACATACATACACACAGGGACACACATGCATATACATACATACATACATACATACACACAGAGATACATATATACACATACACACACATAGACAGACACACATATATACACACATACACACAGAGAGACACATACACACACACATGCACTCATATACACACATACACAGATACATACACACACATATATACACAGAGACATATGCACACACACAGAGACACATATATACATATGCACACACATACACATATATATACACACAGACACATACACACACATACACACACTCATAGAGACACACACACACATATGCATACACATACAGAGATACACATACAGACACATATACACATACACATATGCACATACATACATACACAGATATATACACACATATATACACGTACACAGAGACACATGCACACTCACACATACACAGAGACATAAACACATGCACATGTGCACATACATGCATACATGTATGCACATACATGCATATACACAGACACATACACATATATACACAGAGACACATATACAAATACACATGCACATACATATACACATACACACAGAGAGACACATATACACAGAGACATGCACATGCATACACATATGCATGCATGTACACACATACATGCATATAAACATACACGCACATACACAGAGACAGACACATCCACACACAGAGCCACACACACATACGCACATATACACATACATACACACATGCACACATATGCATACACACACACACACACACACACACACTAAGGGGCCATGTATCCTAGCTTTTAAGGGACTTTCTATTCAAATCCCTGAAATCAGTTTAGTGTGTTAAACAACTAAAGAATAATCTAAGGCGGTTGGTGATAAAATATTACTTTGGGGGCAAAAACAGTAACTAGATGGTTAGAAAGGAATGAACTCAGGCACTCTACTTGGTAATAAAGGCTTGGTAGAAGTGTTCGAAGTCATGGTGGGTCTAAAAGGTTAAGTAGAGAGAGCATGGATTTTTATCTTCTGCCTCTCTTTTATCAACTTCAATTTTTAATAAAGAGAAATGTCAAAATCTATGCTTAACAGAGAGAAAAACGTAAAAACACAAGATAACTTACTGGTACAGGAAGATACACAGCGTTTGCTTGAAAAGAGAGAGACACAACTTGAATATAAAATATCCTTGACCATTTGAGTCCCTGTTAAAGTTCTGGAGAAGTGTATACAATTTACACCTAGAAATCGTAGGAACTTTAGGTGGCATTTCTGAAATCGTGACTATGAAAAGTGCTTATTGCCCACCAAATATGTGCCTGACTTTAGGCAATTAAAATTATTGGAAATTAAGTTATTGTAAATTTATGTTGAGCCAAGACCTCACTCCCCAGTGGAGAAGACGACCAGGTGACAGTGTAGCTGATCGAGAACAGTGACAGGACCGTTACAATTGGGGTAAAGCCAGTGGAGGCTGAAATTAAATGTCCAGGAGAGTTTGAGCTCTTGCTTGATTTGGGCCGGCGTTAACTTCCAGGAAGTTCCGATCTGGTAGATGGGAGCCGGCAACACGACACTCCAAGGACTGATGGAACCATGGTGGTGGGTGGTTGGTCTATACAGCAGGTGGGAATATGGGGGAGATGGGGCTGGCAGGAGCCAAGCGGTCTGGCTTGGTCAAGGCAAGGCTTCAGCCCCAAGGGGCGTCTAAAGGGCTCGGCTGGAAACCGGAGGAGAAGCACGGGTGGCACACCCTCCACACGTGGGTATCCAGGGAGGATACCTGCCAATGGTGAAGGGACTACGTTGAGGCCCCCCCTTCCAGCCTTCACTCTGCTAATCAGTTTCAGTGAGCTAATTAAAGCTGATTGTGCGAGAGACGTGTAGGGATATCCTGGTGTGGCTGAGACCCCCATTTACCCCGTCACCCCTCCCTTCTCTGCTGCTTTAGAGGGACACGGAAGGCTGAGACCATGGCCTGAACAGTGTATGGGACTGATGGAGTAGACACAGCGGGTGGCCACAGGTCCCAGAGTAGGTTTCTACTGGCACCGGCCACGGCAAATAAATCATAAAGCCGTACATAGGCATCATCGCCCTAGCCAGCACTTCCGTGGCACATATTGTGTGTGTATTTAACAGACAAGGGAGCAATGAGAAGCAGTGTTGAATTGTTCAGTTGTGCACCTGAAACTGATACAACACTGTATGTTAATTATAACTTTGACTAAAATAATATAAGAGAGCAGTGTCTTCAAAGAATGGAAGAAAATGAAAAAGTCAGTCATACAGACATACAAAGGCCTAGAGAGCCAACTACCTTCAGACCTTCCCTAAAAGAAATAAGGAAGGATATACTTCAGGAAGAAAAAGTGAACCCAGAGGGTAGTCATGGGAAACAAGTAACAATCATGGACACAAGACTGATCAAATATAGCTATAAAATGTCATATTTAATTGTGCGTTTAAAAGTGCCAATACAGGGGCACCTGGGTGGCTCAGTCGGCTAAGTGTCTGACTCTTGATTTCAGTTCAAGTCATGATCTTGTAGTTCGTGAGTTCGAGCCCCACGCTGGGTTCTGCACCGACGGTGCAGAGCCTGCTTGGGATTCTCTCTTTCTCTTTTCTCCGTCCTCTGCCCTGCTCGCACTCTCTCTCCCCCAAAATAAATGAACAAACACTAAAAAGTATAAATCCAGAGTCATAAGCAAATAATCCCATGTGCATGGTAGACACACCAAGTAACTTAGACCAAAGTTACATTTTCTTCCCAAATTAATGGTATTCTTCATTAGTCAGAAGTACAACATGTAGTTTCCACACCAATGGAAGATGACAAAAGAAATACAGAAAACTACGAACATAGGACAAAAGTGGTTTTGACAAAAGAGAGAATAAACTATTCAGCAAACCCCAAGATACTTGGTATTAGGGTGACCAGCTCAACCCAGTTGCCGGAGATGTCTCGGTTTTAGCAGTGAAAAGCCCTACATCCCAGAAAACCCACGAGTCCAGGCAAACCAGGAAAGTTGGTCACCCTACCTGGTATCCAAATCCACAAAAATAGACTCATATTCCTGTATTGCATCACGTACAAAATCAGTCTCTCCCTACCCCAAAAAACAAAAAAAACCACAAAAAACCAAAAAACCAAGATCAACTCATCCAGATGGTTACAGGCCTAAAGGTAAGAGGCCGAGAGTAAAATATAGGATAATATCTTTGTGATCTTGGCGCTGGGAAGAATTACTTTTTTCAAAGATCCATTAAGTTGGCCACATTCAAAGGTTAAAATGTGCCTAACAAGAGAAATAAAAATCTATTTCCCACAAAGACTTGTACACGAATATTTATAGCAGTGTGATTAATACTAGCCCCAAACCGGAAGCAATCTAAATGTCCGTCAACTAACGAGTGGATAAACAAAGCGTGGTGTATATCCATACGGTGGAATGGGATTTGACCGTCAAAGGAATAAAGTATTAAAACTGCTAAAACATGGATAAACCTTGAAAAGATGATGCTAGGTGAAAGGAGCCAGAAACAAAAGACCACTTACTGTATGATTCCATTTACGTGAAATGCCCAGAATAGAGACAGAAAGTAGATTAGCAGTTGCCTAGGACTGGGGGGGTTGGGAGTTAGTGCTGATGTATACAGAGCTTCATTTAACAGTGATGATGAACTGTTCTGAAATCATGGTGATGGCTGCACAATTGTATTAATAAACTAAAACCACTGACTGGTACCACTGAAGTTGGGGGTTGTATGGTGTATGAATTATATTTGGATAAAACAGTTTTTAAAATGTGTTTAACAAAATATATCAGAAATAAAATGAGCAGATAGAACATCCTGGGAGAAGATAATTACAGTGGATTTAACAAAGAAAGAAATTAAACCTAGAGCATATAGAGAAAGAACTTCAGGAGACAAATAAGAACATAATGACCAAAAGGAAAATAAGCAAATGAAATAAAACAGGAAACATAATCCACTTGTGCTCCTACAAACAAGGATCAGATATATGAAAGTTAAACACATAGCCTTCTAATTTTTTTTTATGTTTATTTACTTTTGAGAGAGAGCAAGCAGGGGAGGGGCAGAGAGAAAGGGAGAGACAGAGAATCAGAAGCAGGCTCCAGGCTCTGAGCTGTCAACACAGAGCCCGACGCGGGGCTCGAACCCACAAACCGTGAGCTCATGACCTGAGCCAAAGTCGGACAGTCAACTGACTGAGCCATCCAGGCGCCCCTAAATACATAGCCTTCTAAATGTAACACTCTACCCTAAAAAAAAAAAACTCTTGCTCACATGCAAAAGGAGACACGTATGAGACGATTCATGGAAGCATGAATCCGTTTGACAAAAACTGAAAATGTCTATGAGGTTCACGAACAGGAAAATGGGTAAATATTTTGCAGTGCATTTAAATTCATGTGCTGGAGGAAAAATTAAAAATAGGAAGCAGATTGTAAAGCAGTGCATATCGTATAATAATACCTTTGCAAAATTTGAAATATGTTTTTGTATTTATATATATTTATATTTATATACATAGAGTAGCATAGCTATGAATGGAGTGAGAACAGATTCAGGATGGTATTCTCTCTGGAGTAGACGGGTGAAATGAGACGGAAGAAAGTACACAGCAAACTTCAAGTGTCTCAATATTTAATCTCCTTGATTTTTTTCCAACACGCCCTTGCGATTTATCCCTGTTGCTAATACATAGTAGAGTCGATTTTTAAGAAGAGTAAATGTCAGTATGTTTTGTAAGCCCTTGTTATTCTCTCAGAATTCTGCTTCATGGCCTTACGGCATTTCGTTTTATGAAAGGAGCCATTCAGATGCTTGATCCCTAAAACATAAACTTTTTCTTTCCCCTTCTAGAAGACTGAAGAATTTCTTCCTCTTCAGAACTAAAAAATTTACCAAAATGTATCTAACCATGGGACTTGTTTCACTGAATAGTTCTTCCACGTGGCGAGGAACTGTTTTAACCACCCGCAATGTTTTCTTGGCTTGTTCTACTGTGACAGTTAACAAGAAACTCAGGTTTAAAAACTGACGCAAAATATACCTCTCACTTTTTTAGGAACACGTTATCTCATTAAGAAATATTCCTACTTCTTGGGGCGCCTGGGTGGCTCGGTCGGTTGAGCGTCCGACTTCAGCTCAGGTCACGATCTCACGGTCCGTGAGTTCGAGCCCCGCGTCGGGCTCTGGGCTGATGGCCCAGAGCCTGGAGCCTGTTTCAGATTCTGTGTCTCCCTCTCTCTCTGCCCCTCCCCCGTTCATGCTCTGTCTCTCTCTGTCCCCAAAATAAATAAACGTTAAAAAAAAAAAAAAATATATATATATATATATATATATATATTCCTACTTCTAAAAACAATGAGACATGGAAAAAATATCAAAGCTTAAATGAAGCCTGTGCCATTCAATTCACAGTATAACTTCCGGGCCTCTTAGAAACCTTGTGTCAAATTCATCCTTTCTGTTCCTCCTGGATTTTTCGTACCCATTGTGTAGTGATGTTTTCTGCGTAACAAAAGAAGCGTAAGTCAAGCAGTACTAACGCTCTTGGAGCCAGCACACCCTCCAGATGCCTCCTAAGTTTGTTTTTGTTTTCAGAAACCGTTATTTACTGAAACTGGCATCGCGGAAGCAACAAGGCGGGAGCGTCCCGCGCGTCTGATGACTTTGCATTAAAGAAAAACAGAGCTACGCGCACACATGCCATTACTGAAAATCCATAAAGCAGATGTGCTGAAAGTAGGCTGAACTGCTTTTATAAAATGGTAGAAAGAGTGGAGAGGAAAGATATTTAATAAGGAGGATAGAAAAGATAGTACAGTGGCAATAGTCAGATAAAGCAAACTGAAATAATGGTAATAATCCATTTTGAAAAAACGTTTTAAAGATTTTATTTTGAAGTAATCCCTACCCCCAACGTGGGGCTTGAACTCAACAGCCCTGAGATCAAGAGTCACATGCCCCTGAGCCGGCCAAGCGCCCCCGTTTTGAAATTAATAGGGAACTGAAAGCATTCCTGCCCAAAAGCAAGAACCAGGCGAGGATGTCTGTTCTCCCCTGCTGTTTTAACGTCGGATTTTAAGTATCAGTTGATGCAGCTGGGCAAGAGAAAACAACCTGAGGCCTAAGAACCAGAAGAGAAGTGATAAGGCTCTCCATCTGCAGAAGATACGAGAGTACGCTCGGAAATACCAAGAGAATGACTGCTCAGCTGATGCAAACACAAAAGAATTCAAATCGTAGAAAGATACAGAATTAGCGAAAAAAGAATAGCCTTCAGAATGTAAAGAACTCGTAACAATTCCAAAGTAAAATAAAACAAACCAATTTATATTTTTAAGTTTATTTATTTTGAGAGAGAGAGAGAGAGAGACACAGTAGGGGAGAGGCAGAGAGGGAGGAGGGGGACAGAAGATCTGAAGCAGACTCTGCTGACAGCACAGAGCCTGGTGCGGGGCTCGAACTCACGAACCGTGAGATCATGACCTAAGCCGAAGTCGGACCTCAACCGACTGAGCCACCCAGGCGCCCCTAAAAAATAAACCAAGTTAAAGGCAGGCACAAGATCCGAGTACACAGGTCTCCAAAGAAAACGTACAAATAACTAATAGATACAGGAAAAAATACTCAATGTCATTAGCCATTTAGCAAAAGGCAAAGCAAAACCGCAATGAGATACCGCTTCATACCCCCTGAACTGGCGAGAATAAAAAGGACAGACAGTTACAAGTGTTGGCAAGGATGTGGAGAAACGGGGTCCCTCCAACATTGCCGGTAGGAATGCAAAATGGTGCTGCTACTTTGGAAAAGAGTTTGGGACCTCTTCAAAATGTTAAAAACGGAGTTACCATATGAGAGCATTTCCATCCTTAAGTATCTACCCAAGAGAGAAAAACAAACATCCACAGAATGTGTGCAGTGGCAATATTTATAGTGGCCAAAAAGGGCAGATAACCTAGATACTCATCAACTGATTGATGGGTAGCAAACTTCATATGACCACACAGCGGAAGGTGGTTAAGCTGCAAAAGGCATGAAGTACTCATACCCGTTACAACATGAAGGAACCGTGAAAACATGCCAGGTGAAAACAAGGCAGTCACCAAAGACAACATGCTGTATCATTCAAAAGAGGGGTATCTAGAGAGACAGGACATAGGGTAGCACATGTCCAGGGCCGGAGGACGTGGGATGTGGGGGCTAATGAGGAGGGGTTGCTACATGGGGCTTCCTTCTGGAGTGATGGTTGCACAACCTTCTGATTATGCCGCAAACAACTGAGTTGTGCACTTTAAACAAGTAACTTTATGATGTGTCAACGATGGTTCAATAAAGCTATTAAGAAAGTAAGAGCCTTGGCGTGCCTGGGTGGCTCAGTCAGTGAAGCGTCCGACCGTTGACTTCGGCTCAGGTCATGATCTCGCTGTTCATGGGTTTGAGCCACACGCTGGGCTCTCTACCAATAGCTCGGAGCCTGCTTGGAATTCTCTCTCCCTCTCTCTCTCTCTCTGCCTCTCTCCCACTTGTGCGCTCTCTCTTGCACACGCTCTCTCGCTCAAAATAAATAAACACTTAAAAAAAAGAAAGTTGATATGTACAAACAGTACATATCAGTTGATATGTACAAACAGTAACCAGTTAGGAGATTAGGTGGAATTGAACATTGCATTTGCAGTAACAAC
The DNA here is from genome assembly GCF_014898765.1 of Herpailurus yagouaroundi. NCBI lineage: Eukaryota > Metazoa > Chordata > Mammalia > Carnivora > Felidae > Herpailurus > Herpailurus yagouaroundi. The sequence continues at coordinate 28,283,874 of NW_024412406.1, read as the reverse complement.
AAAAATAACTGGAATAAATTTACAAAAAAAAAATGTGTAGGATATAAGGAAATTTAAAATCTCGTGGAAGATAATAAACTTTGATTGTATGCTTTCCTGGTTTTCTCCAACACTTTTGTATTTGTGCCTATGAAGATCTAAAACCTCCATTTTGACTGGAGAACATACACTTTTTTTCAAGGTGCAAAAATGAAATGAAAACCCAAAACATCCTGATAACGTGACCTTTTTTATTACTTTCTAATGGACATGTTTTTATGAAAATAACTATTCTAAACATAAACTCTCCCTCAACTAGTGTAGACCACAATATGATCATTGATTTTGCTAATACTTTAGCATCATACTTTTGGTTTTCTTAAGGAAACCAATCTGGGTCAGTCTTTTTCAAGAAAAGAAAGAAATTCTACTTGGTAACCTGGAGTTCTTTAAAATATTCATGGGGGCACCTGGGTGGCTCAGTTAAACATCCGACTTCAGCTCAGGTCATGATTTCACGGTTCGTGAGTTCGAGCCCCGTGTCGGGCTCTGTGCTGACAGCTCAGAGCCTGGAGCCTGCTTCGGATTCTGGCTCTCCCTCTCTCTCTGACCCTACCCCACTTGTGCTCTCTCTCTCTCTCCCTCCCTCCTTCAAAAACAAATAATAAACATTAAAAAAAAATTTAATAATATATGTTTTGAGGGGGCGCCTGGGTGGCTCAGTCAGTTAAGGATCCAACTTCAGCTCAGGTCATGATCTCACGGTTTGTGAGTTCGAGCCCCATGTAGGGATCTGTGCTGACAGCTCAGAGCCTGGAGCCTGCTTCACATTCTGTGTCTCCTTCTCTCTCTGCCCCTCCCCCGCTCGCACTCTGTCTCTCTCTCTCTCTGTCTCTCTCTCTCTCTCAAAAATAAATAGACATTAAAAAAATTTTTTTTAAATATACTCTTTGATATGTCTGACTGGCTCAGTCAATAGAGCATACAACTCTTAATCTTGGGAGTTGTGGGTTCAAGCCCCACGGGTGTAGAGATTACTTAAAAATAAAACTTTTAACATATTCCTTGATACAGAATGATCTCAAGTGACATTTAAATGTCCTGTTTCATGCAGTCTTACTGTTAGAAACCAAGAAGAACAGAGACCCAGGAGGGCCTCCCATGAGCTCAGACGAGAAGACCTTCCAACCTGTGAAGAAAGGTAAAGTCTCATTATTGTTTAGCTTACCAAATTGACAGAATGCTAGCCTTGTCATTTTGAGTTTTTTGCACTGTAACACACAGTTCCTCTAACTGCAACTTAATAACATCAAATCATAATGTGGCACCACATTTTCTCTCTGCAGAATTCATTATGTGACAGGGAGAAAAATTAGTTCCGTTATTAATCTCATCCCTGCTAATCACAAATATAAATCGATGCTTCTTGACTAAACATGACGTTATCCTATTTTCATAAAGCAGACTTTTAAAAAGACCATAGTGAGGGGCTTCTGGGTGGCTCAGTCAGTTAAGCATCCGATTTCGGCTCAGGTCCTGATCTCGCGGTTCGTGGGTTTGAGCCCCGCGTCGGGCTCTGTGCTGACAGCTCAGAGCCTGGAGCCTGCTTCGGACTCTGTGTCTCCCTCTCTCTCTGCCCCCCTCCCCCATTTGTGCTTTGTGTGTGTGTCTCTCTCTCAAAAAAATGAATAAACATTTAAAAAAAAACAGTAAAAAGACCATAGTGAAACACACACATGTTTGGTTTTCAGGAAAGTTCTAAAGGTCTGTTTTTTTCTTAACTATAAATTTATACTTCAGCTAATGTATGACTGTTTTAAGTATTTTGGGGGGGGGAAAGTCGGGAAGAAAACATGTAAATTACTTTCCATGGTGTCAGATTTTTAAATTCTCTTTTTTTTTAAGTTTATTTATTTATTTTGAGAGAGAGAGAAAGCAGGAGAGGGGCAGAGAAAGAAGGAAAGAGAATTCCAAGCATGTTCTGCCCTGCCAGCGTGGAGCCTGACCTGGGGCTCAAACTCATGACCACGCGGTCATGACCCGAGCCAAAATCAAGAGCTGGATGCTTAAGTGACCAAGCCACCCAGGCACCCCAAATTACCTCTTCTTGTTCCTGTACTGACTTACTTTCACTTCCCTATTCTAGTACTTTTTCTTGGTATTATGCCTGTATAATTACAGATACTAGACAAATACCCTAAAAGTTGTGTTCAAATAGGTCTTGTATTACATTGCTTATTTTTGAAGGGAAAACAAAACAAGTAGCCTAAAAGGTTACTTAAGTGTGTGGGTTTTTTTTTTCCCCCATTCTTTATCTTCTTTATCCTTACCCAGATTTCTCAAAGTCTGGGAAGCATATTAAAATATTCCACAATTTGGGGCACCTGGCATGCTCAGCTGGAGGCGTGTGAGGCTCTTGACCTCAGGGTCATGAGTTTGAACCCCACACTGGATGCTGAAATTAGTAAAAAAAATAAATAAATAAAAACTTTTTTTAAATCTGGCAAAATTTATGAGTTTGTTTAAAAATAGCCTTTATCTTGAGGGCGCCTGGCTGGCTCAGTTGGAAAAGCGTGTGACTCTTGATCTGGAGGTTGTGAGTTCAAGCCCCATGTTGGGTGTAGAGATTACTAAAACAAACAAACTTTTTTTTTTTTTTCAACGTTTTTATTTATTTTTGGGACAGAGAGAGACAGAGCATGAATGGGGGAGGGGCAGAGAGAGAGGGAGACACAGAATCTGAAACAGGCTCCAGGCTCTGAGCCATCAGCCCAGAGCCCGACGCGGGGCTCGAACCCACAGACCGCGAGATCGTGACCTGGCTGAAGTCGGACGCTTAACTGACTGCGCCACCCAGGCACCCCCAAACAAACTTTAAAAAATGACTTTTATCTTATGTATTCTAGTATGTTGTATTCTGTACCAAAGCTTGAAGGCTCTTCTGTCTGGAACCAGAATGCCCACTCTAGGCCTGGCTGTACCCATCCTGCCAGTGTGAACTCGGGCACTTAGCCACACTCTGCCTCAGTTTCCTTGTGTGTGGAATGGGGATAATACTAGTTTATCGTGGCTGTTGTCGTGAGCCTGGGAGCACGCAATATTTGCTGGCCATTACTTGCTCTCGATTAAATTCAATAATGTGAAATGACTCTTTCTAACTTAATGCCTTGTGTTTCCCATTCTACTTAGACATTATTATTTGCATTTGCCTCGTATGTCTTTGCCTGTCTATTTGTTCTTAATTTTTTAAATACTTAGTAAGCTTCCTGAAAATAGCATTACGCCGGATTTTGGCCCAGGGTCGGTCTGTCTCTAAATGGGGAATTAGAATCCAGTTACAGTGGGTCAGTTGTTTTGATGATGATTGGTAAGTTTAATCTTCCAGCATATTCTTTGAATCCTGGTAAGACCTCCTAATTATTTCCTTAATTTCTGCTTGTTTGGTTTGGGTTTTGGCTTTTGCTACATGAACTGTGCCTTCTTTGCTTTTAGGTTCTTCAGTACTACGGAAAGTATATGCTCCCTTATTTTAAATATTTTTATTATTTTTATTATATTTTTATTTTTGTAAGTAGGCTCCACCCCCAATGTGGGGCTCCAACTAAATGATCCTGAGATCGAGAGTTGCACGCTCTACAAACTGAGCCGGCCTGGTGCCCCTGCTCTCTCCTATTTTAAAAATAATAAATAAGTAAATAGTAAATAAATAAACGTCTACTACCGATTGCCTTTAAGTTTTTCAAAGGCATTCTTTAATATATATTTCTTAAATTGAAGGAGTAAAAAGGTATCTTTTGAATCCTCCTATTTAAGGAACATAAGTTAACACACTGTAGTCAGCCACACCAGTTTGATTAACCTTTCTGAAAAGACTCCCAAGATTTTTATGCAGATTACTCTAAATTATTATGCTTTAAATAATATTTTCAACATCTTTTAAAACATTTTCTTTCAAAACAAATTTTCCTAGGGGCGCCTGGGTGGCTCAGTTGGTTAAGCATCTGATTTGGGCTGAGCTCATGATCTCATGGTCCTTGGGTTCGAGCCCTGCATCGGGCTCTGTGCTGACAGGCTCAGAGGCTGGAGCCTGCTTCGGGTTCTGTGTCTCCCTCTCTCTCTGCCCACCACGCCCCCCCCCACCCCCCCCTCCCGCCGCTTGCACTCTGTCTCTCTCTCTCCCTCTCAA
>NW_024412406.1:28278086-28279609 GCF_014898765.1 Herpailurus yagouaroundi | reverse complement strand
TCTCTCTCTGCCCACCACGCCCCCCCCCCCCCCCCCCCCCCGCCGCTTGCACTCTGTCTCTCTCTCTCCCTCTCAAAAATAAACATTAAAAATTTTCAAAAAAACAAATTTTCCTAGTTATGACAGCTACTTTAGGTTTTCATACACAATACTTTTTTTCATGATGAAAAATCTACCCAATATGGAAACAAAACCCCAACACTACAAAAGTTTTGCAGTAAAAACCCAGTCTTCCTTTTTTTGTAGACCTTGCCCCGATCTCCGGATGTAACTGCCATCAGTGGTTTTTCTATATAGCCTCAAAAGGAATTTTCGATGCATTTTTACACAGTTGTATTGAAATGGGATCCTTCTATACACAGTGAATCTAATTTAGAAACTAAACTTGAAAGAATGGTTTGAACATCTATGTTCTTTTTTGTTTGCTGACTTTCTATAACCCATTTCCTCCGGTCTTGAGCTTTTATGCATGCTTCACTGCTGGGTCATTATAATCCATCTTCAAGATACAATTTCAAGAAAGGGACATAGAATTTACACCACGAACCTCTGTATATGTGAGTGTGTGTTTTCTATGAATAACTAGGGCAAGTAGTTACATATCCGATTTTTGGGTACCCAGCCCGCACCCCTCAAAACTGAACACAGAACTTTCGGCAGCATGGCGGACTAGTAGATCATCGGAGCCCCCCCGCCTGGTGCAGAACAACAGATTTTGCATGATTCTCAAGTTTTTGCATCGCTGGACTCATAGACAGTAAGGAAAACAACAAAGTGCCTGAAAAACAAAACCAAATGAAAAATAAGCACAACCCTGAATGGTGACAGCTAAGCACCGGGCAGGAGGGTTTTCTCTGAGAACAAGTGCAGAGCAGGGTGGGGACAGGGCGTTGAAAGGGACATCGCAGCTTAAGCCCTGACCTATGAAAGGAGCCCTGGTGGTCCTGGGTCAGTGACACCTCCTAGATGTATTTCCAAAGAAGCAGGTACCCACCCTCTCTAGAGGAAAGAAAATCTCCCCAATTTTCACTCTCCATTTTCTAAAGGCGAAGACCAACCAGAAACTAAACTAAAACTAAAAAAGGACACAGCCCCCAAATGACAGGCAGTAGAAACAATACTTGGATTCAGAGCCTGAAGGACTTCAGGTATGAGAATTATCTGTAATACAATGTAAAATAATCGTCTCTGAAATGTTTAAACCGATTAAAGGTGGAATCACAAAAGTAAGTGAGCAGAATTCAGCTATCAAAGATGTCCAGGAGGACCGTGGAGTACTGTAGTTTTGCAAGATGTCACCTTGGGGAAAGTGGGCACATGGTACATGGGATCCCTCTGTATTAATTTTTTTTTTTTTCAACATTTATTTATTTTTGGGACAGAGAGAGACAGAGCATGAACGGGGGAGGGGCAGAGAGAGAGGGAGACACAGAATCGGAAACAGGCTCCAGGCTCTGAGCCATCAGCCCAGAGCCCGACGCGGGGCTCGAACTCATGGACCGCGAGATCGTGACCTGGCTGAA
>NW_024412406.1:28264382-28277986 GCF_014898765.1 Herpailurus yagouaroundi | reverse complement strand
CTGCCTTAGTCCTGTCGCGGGGGACTGGAGAGTTCTGGTCAGCTGCTTCCAGGATTTTTCTTCACTGTTAACAATTTTAAAGCTTTGCCGGGACTCCTGTAGGTGCCAACGCACGCGTTCTCAGCAGCGATCCTAGCGACTGGTTTCCCGGCAGTTCGGCAGTGGCCATGCCCTCCGGCGAGAACAACTTCACACGCACGTGTTTTTGCCAGGAAATGGGAACAGCTCGCGCGCTCTTCCTAGGCGCCCATTTCCATTCTCGGTTGGGGAAAAGGTGCGTTTCTGGTGACGAATTGCGAAGACCAGTAACCGCGGTCCCCCTGGCCCTTCTCTTTCTGTCTCCACCAAAGCCCAAGCCCCACTCTGGAAGAAGTCAGCGCCTGGGCTCAGTCGTTCGACAAGGTAATGCTTACCCCGGCGGGAAGGAATGCCTTCCGGGAGTTCCTCCGAACAGAATTCAGTGAAGAAAATATGCTTTTCTGGATGGCGTGTGAGGAGCTGAAAAAGGAAGCTAATAAGACCGTTATCGAAGAGAAAGCAAGGACAATCTACGAAGACTACATTTCCATTCTTTCTCCGAAAGAGGTACGTACCCTACTCCAGAGGTTTCCTCCCAGGAGGCCGTTGGTCAAATGAACCCCCTCAGGGTCTGGTCACCTGACACGGTTACAGTTACTCCAGAATAGAGAACACACTGCACCCAGACTCGTGGCATTCGGGTGCCTTTGACTGTGGTCTCACAAGCGGGCTCTGAGTGCCCCCGAAACGCTGTGCCTTTTTCTGGGAAAAAAAGCATTCATGACTTTCCTCAGATTCTCCAGGAGGGGGAGTCTGTGCATTTTATTGTAAACACCGCTTAAAACTATTCTACCCTGTAAGCATTTCTTTAAAGAAAAGTATCCCCTTACTCTGAGCAAAATCTTTTTCACAGGTATTTTTATTTTAATAGAAATAGCATCACTGATAGGATACGGAAGCCGCGTAGGTTTTCCCTAGGGGGTCCTTTCCTTATAGCAGAGAAATCAGATGAGTGAAATCAATCAAGTTTCCATCCCCCGTTTTTGTTCCTCCAAAGCTAAAATCTAGGGGGTCAGGTTGATCTCAAAACCTAGTATCTTGTAGCTCTAATTGTAAAATCACCCATTCTTTCCTCCTACGTGCCCCTAAGAATATCAAGTCAATAAACCAGGGCCTCTCCTGTCAAGGAGCTCGGTCAAGGGGGCAGACAGACATGGAGTCCCTGGTGTGCCACATGGGCCGGCGGAGTGAGCCATCAACGGGGGGGTGGGCCAGGAATGAGGCACAGGAACTAGGAGATGCCATGGACGAACTAAGGATGTGAAAAGGAAATGACCAGAAACACAACGGGATGAAGACATCCCAGAGGACGGGACTCGATGTGCCAAGGGTAAAAGCATGCAGTCCCGTGAACTGTGAGAACGTCAGTAGTTTGGCACCCTGACCGTGACACGTCTCCCAAACCACTAGGGCTGCTGGTAGACAGCAGGAAGAGAGTTCAGGAAAGGGGGCGGTCTAAGAGCATCGAAGCGTTTGGGGGCCATGCTGAGGTTTTCTGACGGTCATCTTGGGAAGCCCTCGGATGTTAGCCTGGCAACATCGTCGAATTTGGATTTTCAAAAGACCAGTGTAGCTGCACAGTGGATTAGGAGGAGACGAGAGGCGGGGGAAGCTACCAGACTGATTACTGCAGACAGGACACGATGAGCCATAGTGGGGTCAGCTGGAGGGAAACCAGAGAGGCGGGCTTTCATTTGAGGTGAATCCCAGCGTCTGGACGATTCCCACATGTCTGGGCGGGCTGGACGGCGGCGTAGTTCATGGAAACTGGGCAGACAGGACGGGGATCATGCCTGGGAGAAAGACAGTGGGGCTCCACTTTGCTTAAGTTTGTGTTTTTACATTGGAGCTACTCCGCTGACAGACGTATGAATGTAGAGTTCAGAAAAGTCATTTCCAGTTTGGGTTAACAAAAGCAAGAGAATTTTCGTCCTTCAATATATGGCTTCTACACATTCTTATTTAGTCATGATTTTGCTTCCTTTTTTTGAGATGCGATTTGTCATCACTGACTTTTAAAGCATCAAAGAACCGAAACACTTGTTAGCAAACGTGTGAAGCAAAAAAGGATATGAAAAGGTGACCCTTTCTTCCCCAAAGTAGGCATCTATTACTTGAAATATAACAGCATCGACATTTTTGAGAGCTTAGATTTTGGGGTCAGATGCACTTGGGTTTGAACCCTGGTTCTCTCGTTTAGTGGCTCCGTAACCTTCGGTATATTTCCGCACCTCTCTGGGCGTCTGTTTCCTCATCTGTACAAAGGGGACATCACCATGTCCCTGTTCGTTTGGGAGGATTACACGGGAGGACAGGTGCAGAGCCCCAACACAGCACCTGGCAGAGTCGTCACACCCTGGGTGGCCCCTTCACGAAGCAACCGCCTGTGTCCGTTCCGTCATCCCGAGCGGACGCTCCCAGAGACCTTCTTCGTGCGGAGGCCGCAGAGAACGAAGTAATTCCGTGTGCCGCATCTGTGTGTGAGCTAGAATGTCCCCAGTGGTTTCCGTAGTACTTCGGTTTAATTCTCCAACAAGAGCAGATGATCTCTTCTTCCTTCCAGCCAGTGATATGTATCAAGCCCCTCCTTCGGCAGGAGCCGTGCCCCTGGGCCCCCCGGGCCTGACACTCGGGAAGCTTCTGCGAGAGGACTGCCTCGTGCTGAGGGCTGCCGCAGGAATAAGCTTGGGGGCCAGGGGCCAGTAAAGGTTCTTCACGCAGCAGGGAAGATGTGTGCGTTCAGTTCTGCAGCCTGGGGAAAGTCTGAGCCCAGCGGCTTGCTCTGGTCTGGGAGACAGCCTTCTCTAGGACGAGGCAGACATCAGAGAAGGAGCCGACATCTCCTAAGGACTTCCTGAATTCCACGCACTTTAAATAAATTCTCATTAAATCCCCCCACCCCCCAGCTACCGTCATCATCATCCCCTTTGTGGAGGAGTTCGCTAGGGCACGGTTTACTTTGCCTAAGCCCCCAAACTAAGCGGTGGCATAGCTGGGGTTTAAACACAGGCCCTGTGCGCTTTTAACCCTCGCACAGGGCTCTGAGTTAGCTTCCATACGGCAGCCGGCCCGGACATTCCTGGAAATCTGTGACTGTGTTCTTAGCTGGCTACAGCCTGGGACCTCCAGGTTTTAGCCCTAATGGTGTTAAGAAATTAGCAAGGGATAAGTTTGTGCATGCTTTTTTCTTCCAAGGACATTGTACATTTTAAAGAAGGAAAACGGGGGTATCTGGATGGCGCAGTTGGTTGAACATCTGACTCTTGATCTCATAGTGTGTGGGTTCGAGCCCCACGTGGGGCTCTGTGCTGATGGCACAGCCTTCTTGGATTCTGTCTTTCCTTCTCTCTTCCCCTCCCCATCTTATGCGTGTGCTCTCTCTCTCTCTCTCTCCTTCAAAATAAATGAACTCAAAATAATTTAATAAATAATAAATAAATAAATAAGGAAGACAAGGTTGGGGTTTTCTGAAGCATCGCGATCCCCACTAGCATTACTTGTGAGAAATACACATCGTCACGCCTTCCCCACACCTACCGAATCAGCCACTCTGCAGGTGGGGCCCCGCAATCTGTTTAACAAGTGGCTTCTGATGCCGCTGAAGGTAGAGAACCCCTGTTCACTATGTGTTCCGTTTCTCTTTCAGCAATTTAGATTTTCGGATAACTTTGTTTGGTTTGGGATTTAAAAAAAAAAAAAAAAAAAAAAGCCACGGGAGTTTGGGATGGGTCTCCGGAGAGAAACAGATCTAACACAACTCTTACTTGTTTCGATTGGCAGGTCAGCTTGGACTCCCGCGTAAGAGAAGTCATCAACAGGAACATGGGAGAGCCCTCCCAACACATATTCGATGACGCCCAACTTCAGATCTACACCTTAATGCACAGAGACTCGTATCCCCGGTTCATGAACTCTGCCCTCTATAAAGATTTGCTTCAGTCCTTATCGGAGAAATCAGTCGAAGCATAGGATGTTATCAAATGTATTTATTATTAATAAAATAGTAAAAGAACTCATGGACTATGTCTAGTACAGGGAACTTAGAGACAGTAGTATCTTCTTGCTAGAGTCATCCGCGGGCTATTTTAATAACAGATGCTTCCTTCTACAGAAGGCTATGTATTCAGAATGTCAGTTGCAGCCACCGTTAGTGACACTTTTGGAAAACGACGGGTACGGCCGCCTTAGAAAAAGATAGTATGTTTACATTCACAGTAACAGTCGCATGTCGCGAATGGCGAAGGATATACTAGAAGACTATACTGCCTGGGGCATGTACGTCCACTGGAGCAAACAGGACTGCTTTCGTTTTGTCTGAGTTCAGTATCTGATGACTTTCCTCCCAAAGAAAAGGCATTCAAGTGTTTCTTAGCTACTCCTTCCTTCCGTCGGGCTGTCTTGAATGTTTTGCTTATCAGTGCCATTATCAGACCCCAGTTCCCATCTGACCAAGATGTGTCACCACTACTCATAAGGACGGTATGGCGCTCTCAGAAGACGCGTATGCAGATACATATAGGTGCATGTGTATCTATACCAGTTAATGTAAGGAACTGTGCTCTTAGGTGGGTCGGTCTCCTGTTCCGTAAGGGAAGTAGTGTTTAGAAAATTTTTGTTGACAAGTCACTGTTTTATCATCGCAATCTGCCAGCCTAAAGAATGGACTTTTAACTCACAGCTTAGTCGCGTTCGTAACAAAACTTTCAAATAAGCATATTTCCGTTTTTATTATTCGAAGAAATATGGGCATTTTCACTCTAAAAAAATAAAGCACAAGAGTTTTATCTCTTTTTTTTTCACATGTCGGTATTTGGGAACGTCCGATTAAATAAGAAGGGTTACATGTGAGGTTTAGGCTCTGGCTTACTACTTTCCTTACTAATCTGTAGGGGTCCCCCGGGTCTTCTACCCCTTTCTCATTGTTTCAATTACTGCCAACATGCTCATGGCTCCCAAATTAGGACCCGGTGTAGATTTCCTCCAGCACGTCACAATCAGCTGCCGGCCGGACACCTCCCCTCGTATATCCCAGAGGAGTGAAACTCATCCAGATTCTGACTTCTCATCCCACTGGCCCCCCACCTCCAAGCCCCTCCCCAATCACCCAGCCAGTCACCTACGCTCCTATCCGGGTGCTAACTTTTCCCTGCTTTCTCCTCGCAAACACAATCGCCAAGCCCGGCTCATCTTTACTCAATATTTCTCGTGTGTCTCTTCTTCCTTCTTCCCATCCCCTTGATCTCACACCTGCCATCATCATTGCCAAGAGCCCCCTAACTGGTCTCCCTGCCCCAATCTCAGCCTTTCAAATCCACCTTCCAAAATGCCACATGTTTCTTACACGCAAATCTGCCCAACATCCTCCCTCTACTCCTTAGAATCTTTAGGAACTCCGGATTGCCCAGAGTACAAATACCAAATTCTCATTACAGCGTACAAGCAAGGGCCTCTATAGTCGGGCTACGGCTCCCTAGCCAACCCCACACAGGTTTAGATCCTAGAATATATGCTTATAGACAAGGCACTTCTTACCTTCATAACCACTCATACCGTTCATACTCTCTGCTACCCGCACCCCTCTCTACAACGCCACCCTTCAGTCAGCTAACTCCAGTCATTCCTTTAAGATTTACCCACACACGACTGACTCCAAGAAGCCTTACCTGACCTCCTGATTCATACTTCCATTGTGCTGGGTGCCATTCTTTAGGATTCCAGGATTTTCCTATATGGATACTTACCTGAGTTTACAAATTATGATTACCAATCTGTCCCATTAGACCGAAAGCTCCAGTGGCATTGGAAATAAACCTTATCGCTCATTATATATATAATCTAGGAACAGTATTTGATAAATGTTTGTAGAACTGGAGAGTTATACCATGAAAACAGAATTTCCCATAATTAAGAAAAAACAAACATTCCATTCCAAATTTGTTTCACAATGTGTCACATCTCAGAAAGAGATCATCACAGCCCATGTGGCTATGGAACTCACGACTACTACCTACTAATCCAGTGAGTAAATGGGTAGTGACATCTATGTATACGAAAGAATCCGGAAGCCACTCCGAAAGTATCCTTCAAATTCAATGCAATTCCAAGGTTTTTGAATATTCTTAAGTAAACTTTGAAGAGTTTGTTGGGGTGGATGGCGCTCCATTTGGAAAAAACTGATAAATAAATAAAAATTCCGGGACGGTTTAAAGATAAGAGCTTTTTAAAAAAAGAACATTATAGGGGCGCCTGGGTGGCTCAGTCGGTTAAGCGTCTGACTTCGGCTCAGGTCGTGATCTCACGGTTTGTGAGTTCAAGCCCCGCGTCGGGCTCTGTGCTGACAGCTCGGAGCCCGGAGCCTGCTTCGGGTTCTGTGTCTCCCTCTCTCTCTGCCCCTCCCCTGCTCACGCTCTGTCTCTTTCTATCAATAATAAATAAACGTTAACAAATTATTTAAAAAGATTAAAAACGATGGTCATAAAGACAAAAAGATTAAACCGAATTCAAAGTCATATTCAAACGAGAGGATGGTGGTTACTATTTCCCCTCTAGATTTGCCAAAACCAAAGGTTTGCTAGGATCCACTATTAGCAAACGTGTCAGGAAATGGGCCTTTCTATCCTGTTGACAGGTAGGTAAACTAGTTTGACTTTTTGGAAAGCAATCTGGAAATATCTATCATTCTGAATATACATATCCATTAGCTGAGAAGTTAAACTTTAAACCTGTGAGATCATGACCTGAGCTGAGATCAAGGGTCGGACACTTAACCCACTGAGCCACCCAGGCGCCCAAAAAACTTTTGTTCAGTTGCTTGTTAGAGAAATGCAGATCAAACTGGCTAAAACACAAAGGAAATTGAATGGCTTCCCTGAGGAGAAGTCCAGGGTAGTTCCTGCTTCCCCGGGATTGGATCCAGACACACAGTGTTCTCCACACCGTCTCTCCATCTCAACTCCCCTCGGTTTCATCACACAGAGACCCTGTGCATATCGTAGGCAAAATGGCAGAGCGAAGCCCTAGGCGCAGTTCCTGCCCGTTTAGCTATCCCAGTAGAAAGTGTTTCTCTCATCTTTCAGACAGCAGGCTCAGGGAAGGAGTGTGGAATGGAGGGGAACACTGCGGCCGACCCCCAGGGTCACACGGAAGGAAGAAGGCTAAGTGGCTCGGACAAGATGTTTGGGCACTAGTGCCAAAAAGACGACAGGGGTAGCTAGGGCATTCCATTCCAGGCCTCTCACGGTTCCTGCTTTTTTATTTTACATCAGCTATACCTTCAAATGGATTATAAAAATGATTTGGATATATGCCGTAAACCACGTTTAAGGGTTTAAAAAAAAAAAAGGAACCTTTTTATTTCAAAGTAGCTCAGTTCTCCAATTTTGGAAACGCTTGGGCTGATTTAACTGACCATACGGCAGATCACATATCAAATGTTGCTATCTTTGTAGCCAAGGCCATTAAAGGAAAAAGTAATAATACTAATTGGCTGTCTTTTTATAGCACCCAGGGAGAGGAATCAGAGCAAGTCATTTGAGGTAGTCACCTGTGCTTTCATTTTCCATCCACCAGTTGGGTAAACAAGTACAGAGTACACAAGTCAATTTGAAAAAAGCTGGTTTCCATTAATGATAAAACTGTTGCATCACTTTGCAGGATTAAGGTACCAAAAGAGAACTCCCAAGACTCTGACTCATTACATTTCTTCCTTTAAAGTTGGGAGTCTAGGGGCGCCTGGGTGGCTGTCGGTTGGGCATCCGACTTCGGTTCAGGTCATGATCTTACAGCACAGCTCGTGAGTTCGACCCCCGCGTCGGGCTCTGTGCTGACAGCTTGGAGCCTGGAGCCTGCTTCAGATTCTGTGTCTCCCTCTCTCTGCCCCTAACCCACTTGCATTCTGTGTCTGTCTCTCTCAAAACTAAACATTAAAAAAAAAAAAAAAAATTAAAGCTGGGAGTCTAGGGGTGCCTGGGTGGCTCAGTCGGTTAAGCATCTGACTTCGGCTCAGGTCACGATCTTGCGGTTCACCGTCAGGCTCACTGCCTTCAGCAGAGCTGGCTTCAGATCCTCAGTCTCCCTCTCTCTGCCCCTCGCCCACTTGCTCTCGCAATCAATCAGTCAGTCGGTCGGGAGTCCAAAACACTGCCAACCGGTGGTTATCTAACCAGCTTCCACGGGTCCTCAACATGTGGAACATACTTTACATCTCAGCTCCTATGTGGTCAAGAACAAATGGAATACACAAATATAACCAAGAAAAACTATCACATGAGCATCTACTATGTGACAAGTATTCTAGGTGTTAAAGATACAGCAGGGAACAAGTGTCTCATAGAAGCTTTCTTCATAAGTCACAGCTGTTGGTTATCTAGGACAGCCACATGAGATTTTTCCAATACACAGCTCTTACTACTTTTGACTGACTTCAACTGACTTCACCTTTCTCCAACATAATGTTTCCATTATTACCTAGGAACTTGTCAACCAGTAACTGTGTTCTTTTTTTTTAATGTTTACTTATTTATTTTTGACAGAGAAGGCAAAGGGCAGGGACAGAAGGGAGACCCGGATTTTGAAGCAGGCTCCAGGCTCCGAGCTGTTGGCACAGAGCCCGACTATTCACTGTGAAGCAGCATCTTCGATGTTGGTACTTTTCTTAGTTTTGAAACTGACAAAAATATGTGGATTTTTATGCCAGTGATTATTCACATCACAGTTCCCAGTGGGATATCTCTTCTTAAAGGGCTAATTTTCTACAGCTAAATGAGTGTGTGTGGGGAGGGGGGGATGGTACGGAAGGAGGAGAGTTAAGATTAAAACTCTTTAAAGCCCAACATTTTTAACTGTAGTTTTTATTTTGAGAAGTAAATTCAAACCCTCAATTTAAACTTTGACCTCTAAGGACGATCACTGTGCACCTATAAGAATTCAAAGTATAGTCTGTTATTTCTTTTGCTATCTTAGTACTTTAAACTTATTTTCCCATTTTTAAGATATAAACGGATTTCGATGTTTGGGTGTACATAAATGTTTCAGAACTTTTGCCATGGCTTAGCAATACTGGGTAACCAATGCTTATAATCACCTCTGAGCAAGAAAACCAAGGTGGTTATTTTCTGCCTTCCTAGGATGGTTCTTCATTAATTCCTACCACATAGGTCTAATTTAACTCTTATGTGTATTCATTTAACACAATTACTTTGTCCTGGAAATAAATATTATTGAGTATTACCTGTGATAACATTTCCTTCCTATGGCTTCACAACTGGCTAGTATTTTTCACTAGTCTCGGTCTCTCAGATCACGCTAAGTGCACACACGGCCTATGCTTGCAGGCTCTACTTGGAACCAATCCTGCCTCCCTCCCCAGGAATCCAGGAAAAGAGAAGAGAAAAGCATGCTCTGTACTACAGCTCAACACTAGTTTTCACTTAAAACTGGGCAGGCATCACTTAATTAAAACCATCCTTTAAAAACACTTTAGGAATCGGGAGAGAAATTTTGAAACCAAAGGTAGAGCAAGTGTCCATGTCTAAATAAAATGACAAAATGTGATACATGTTTAATAACAAGAAACTTTATTGGATTACAAATTTAAAAATGGATCACTTAATTTAAAAGTGGTACTATTTTAGTTTTATTCTTCCAAAAATGCACTTTATTTTTCAAGTGATAAAGGTTAATCTGAGAACTGACAAAGTAGAGATAGGACAGTACCAGTGGGTCAATGCTCACACATGGGGCCCCAACATGGACCTTTAATGTTGTCTTCTGTGTTACATCAAATTGATTTGCATTTAAAAAGTGGGAAAAGGGAGCAAAGGGGAGTGCAAAGCATATACTGAAGTCTTTCTACAGGAGTCTGATAGAATATCGATTTAGCATGATAAAAATGGGGGCTTTGTAAAAGTGGCCTCTCAGATGTGCTAGAGCAAGTGTACCCTAAGGAATCTACGTGGAAATCATTTTTGCTTATTCCTAACAAAACAAACGGTACGCACTTAAAAAAAATTTAATTCTAAGATCTGTACTGTAAAACCAGTTGCATTACAGCCCATATATTCAGTTTGTTGAACAACCTCATTCATTGTGTGACAGAAAAAGAGTCGAAAAATTGGACTCAGGACAAAAGTATTTTCTATCAACCTCCATATGGAAAGACCACAGCTTTAATGATTTATATATATAGTCCTTAAACTTAATCCTTGGTCAGTAAAGATTTCCAAATCAAAATCAAGTCATAAACTGTTTACAGTAACTAGACTGCACTAAAACACTAACATTTTCTTCCCAGGTATGTCTTCCTATGAGGGGAAAATGGTCAGAAGATTTCATTCTTTGCCTTTGCTGGGATTTTTGAAAAACCTACTCAACTAAAACAGTGTTCCGCAAAACCAAAATACACTACAAAGTCAAACAGGTAAATAAACAACAAAACCAAACTGATTTCAACAAAGTCAAGTCATGTTTCCAAAAGTAAAATCTATGAAGAACAAGTCATAAACATGTACAAGAAATTACAAGAAAGGATTATCACGGTTAGTTACAAATGCAAAATAATATCTAACTATCCCAGACTTGTGAACATAATAATTAAGTTCAATCTCATAGGCTAGTTCAAATATTATGTACAATTTAGATAAGCTGGTCAAGTATTATCTGAATACACACACATCTGATAAGCTTATATTACCTCTTCTTCTCCTTTGCTATTTGCAGGTATGTGCCAATATGGGGAAAAAACGCAATTTCCATTTATGTATTAACTGAGAAGAATAACTTCTACAGTGTATGTTTTGGACTGTAAAAAAGTTAAGGTACGTTTTCCTTTTAAAAGGAAAAAAAAAGGTAAAAATAAACTGCCAAAAGTTTAATATCAACTTACTACCAAAATGAAAAAAAAAAAATGTTTTGAAACAGATACCATATAATTATTATGTGGTCTCCCTAATGATCTGATACTACAGAAGGCATTTAAGGAAGGAATGCTATGTCAAAAACCAAGACTAACCCAAGGGATGTATGTTACTTTAAAAATCTGATTTGCAGGAAAACTAGATGGCCTAGTTTTAAAGCTAATTAGAAAATCCATTTAATGGTCCAGGCATTTTGCCATTTCTTCCAACTCAACAGAACTGCCAAAAAAAAAGAGAGAAGTATTTCATGAGACCCTTAAATACAGACAATGGAGTGTATACCCCACCCCCATTTAACACAGTATACACCTTACACTGCTGAAGAAAGAGGCATTTTTGAAAAAGATGCTGTATTTCTCAGACATGAATAGTCACCTATCCTATGTGTTTGACTTTTCCAACTTAGAATCAGTAGGAATATATAACTGAAGAAATAGTATAAAATATTTTTTATTAAGTGCCCTTCTTAATGTTTTTAGGTTAAAAGAAATAATTCCAAAACAAAAGTTCATTTCAAACTTACACTTCTAGAGTAAGCCACCCTATCTATGCATCACCGTTCTACACTAAATTGAACTCTCCTAAAATCCAGCAGGTACTATGTCACAGCTATGTTGCACGCAGCCTGTATTCAAAACAAACTGCAATGTGCACAGTAATAGTAACCATCATCATCATCATCCATTATGCAAAGTAAACCGAAGAGCTATCTGGAAAAGCCAGACTTGCTCAACAGGACTGAAAATAATGAATGTCCCTCTCTTCAACCAATGTAAAAACTTCAACCCCTAAAATAATGTCTAGGGCCCAAATCCTATACCATATTTGTGGAGAATACTCCCACCTGTCTACTTTTAATTCACCTCTGATTTTCAGGAAATGCTTTAACTTACGGGAATAATTTAAGCATTAGAGCAAAAGGTCTAAAGCTAAGTATAGCTTTAAAAAAAAAAAAGCATCAAACAAGCTTTCTCAAAAACTAATAAATACAACCAGCATTTTTGGAATACCAACAATTATCAGGCACTTTAAATATATTATCTGTACTCTTCACCACAGCCTATGATGTAGATATTACTTACACTTAACAGGACGTAAAACTACAATACACTAAAAAGACAAGCAACAAAGGACTTCAAAACTTGTTTAGCTCCAAAGACTATACTCCTACCAGGTGAGCTCTCCAACCAAACAAACTGAACATCCTTATCTCTATTTGGTCTCAGAAGTGATGTGTAAATCTTCCCTCACGTTTAAATTACATTTCTGTGGCTCACAAAAATCACTCAAGAAGGGATCACTTAAACATAAGCTTGCCCATGTGGGGCTAATTCAGGAGTATGTAGGTGATAAGAAGGCTCAGTGAAAAGCCTACCAAAACCATGGCAGTGCTCATCTGTTAATTCTTAAAATAAACACTAAAACCATCGGGCAAATGGATTTCAACAAGGTAAAGTAATCTTCCCAGAATCACAAATCCATGAGGACAGGTAATACTCATGTACAGATTTTCTGGAAGTACAACAGTGGAAGCAACTGAATGAATATAGTATACACAGGACTATGACACAGTAATTGCACATTTAAGATTCAATCCTGTTATTCCTGCACCAAAACAATATTTAGGCAGGAAAATTAACATTCTTAATTTCTAAGAGTATAGTATAGTATATTCCTTTACAAATAGTTCGTCATTGACTTGCATAACACTGAACAGCATGAGCGTATATATATATCTAGATAGCTAGGTAGTCTAATAAAACGATGTGAAGAAATCTATTATAAATGGGTAAAATATGAATATAAGAAAGTGCCATACCTTCCATCGATTTCCACATTCATTGCAGACAACAAATGTTGTCATTGGTTCATCAGCACTACGAGTTTGTACCTACAGCAAAATCAAGCGAAAAATATTACTTTTTACAATACTGTAAGAAGTCCAATCTCAATAAGAACATTCTATATTAGGAGATACAATAACCACAATAGTACCACAATAAAATGTTTGAGAGCCTGAAACAAGTTCAGGTAAGCGAAATAAATGCCAAAAGGACACATATTTCAAAACTTCCATTTTTCTAAATCATTCCATATTTGTCTTTTCATGTTTAATTTCTCCCAGATAAGTGGAAATCATCTAAGTCACACATTATATTTTTCATAAATCCGAATATAGAAAAATTTCATCATCACTTAAAAGATACATCAGTTTTCTCTTATAAATTAGCAGAGATGTAAAAATTATAAATGTCTCATTCTAAAAAATATAAACTGCCACCACCTTTCTAAAAGTGAGGCAGCAACAAGGTAAGAGCCTTAAATATCCACTCTCTATGACCTAAGAACTTGGTATCTGACCTAAGATAGTAACTAGAAACACAAATAAAGACTTGTGTACAGATCAACATCACTAATCATTAGGGAAATACAAATTAAAACCACAAGGATACATCACTTTATGTCACTTCAGCCATTTAGAATGGCTAATATCAAAAAGACTGGGGTGCCTGGGTGGCTCACTCAGTTGAGCATCTGACTTCGGCTCAGGTCATGATCTCATCAGTTGAGGAGTTCGAGCCCTGTGTCTGGCTCTGTGCTGACAGCTCAGAG
>NW_024412406.1:28226336-28264282 GCF_014898765.1 Herpailurus yagouaroundi | reverse complement strand
GACGGCTCAGAGCCTGGAGCCTGCTTCGGATTCTGTGTCTCCCTCTCCTTCTGACCCTCCCCCGTTCATGCTCTGTCTCTCTCTGTCTCAAAAATAAATAAATTTTTTTTTTAATTTTTTTTTTCAATGTTTATTTATTTTTGGGACAGAGAGAGACAGAGCATGAACGGGGGAGGGGCAGAGAGAGAGGGAGACACAGAATCGGAAACAGGCTCCAGGCTCCGAGCCATCAGCCCAGAGCCCGACGCAGGGCTCGAACTCACGGACCGCGAGATCGTGACCTGGCTGAAGTCGGACGCTTAACCGACTGCGCCACCCAGGTGCCCCAAAAATAAATAAATATTAAAAAAAAAAAAAAAGACTAAGGATGTAGAGAAAAGGGATCCCTGTTGGTAGAAATGTAAACTGGTATAACCATTATGGAAAACAGGATGGCAGTTCCTCAAAATATTAAAACTTCAACTACTGTAGGAGTGTCTGGCTGGCTCAGTTGGTAGAGCATGCAACTCTCGATCTCAGGGTTGTGAGATCAAGCCCTATATTAGGGGTAGACTTGACTTTAAAAAAAAGAAAAAAGAAAAGAAAAACCCTACCACATGATCCAGCAATCCCATTCTATGTATATATCCAAAGGAAATGAAATATGTATCTCAAAGAGGTATCTACACACCCACGTTCACTGCAGTATTATTTACAATAGCCAAGCTACAACCTAAATGTCCTTCAATGGAAGAATGGATAAAGAAAGGTGGCATATATATACACACAATGGAATATTATTCAGCCATTAAAAAGGAAATCCTGCCATTTGAGACAACATAGATGGACCTGAAAGGCACGCTAAATAAAATACACCAAACAGAGAAAGAGAAATACTGTATGGTATCACTTATATGCAGCATCTTAAAAAAGAAAAAATGATTTCATAGGAACAGAGAATAGAAGGTGGTTGCCAAGAGCTGGGAGAAGAGGGAAATGGAGCGATATAGGTCAAGGGGTATAAATTTCAGTTATAAAACGTAAGTTTCTGAGGATCTAATGTACAGCACGGTGACTATAGTTAGAGTAGATCTAAAGCATTCTCATTGGATGGATGGATGGATGGATGGATGGAAGGAAGGAAGGAAGGAAGGCAGGCAAGGAGGGAGAGACGGAGGGAGGGAAGGAGGGAGGAGGGAAGGAAGAGTGAACTAGGTAATCAATATGTTAATTATCTTGATCTTGGTCATAATTCCACGATGTATATGTGTATAAGATCATCACACTGTACAGTTTAAATACATAAAATTATATGCCAATTCCTCATAAAGTTGGGGGGTTGGAAATTTGCATACAGGAATGTTTGAAGAGTGTAATTTTACAACAGCACAAACACTAGAAACACGTTAAATATCCAACAGGGAAATAATAAGAGCATACCTATCTGATGGAACATTATATAGCTATTAAGATGTTTACCCAGGTTTTGTATTTTTTTTTCAAATAATTAAAGGAAAAGGCTTATGTTTTATAGTAGCTAAGTGAAAAGAAGTACATTCCTCCCTTAAACAATGTGGGGGTTAAGACTGCCGACTCTTCATGCAGTTGAACATCCACATCTGACTCCCCCAAAAACGTAACCGCTAATAACCTACTAGTGACCAGAAGCCTTACTTACCAATAACAGAAACTATCAATTAACACATACTTTGTGTGTTGTACATACTATATACTAAATTCTTTTTTTTTTTAATGTTTATTTACTTTGAGAGAGTGCGAGCACATGTGTGTTCACGTGCGGGGGAGGGAAAGAGAGAGCAGGAGAGAGAATCCCAAGCAGCCTCCGCGCTGTCAGCCCAGAGCCCACATGGGGCTTTATCTTACGAACCATGAGATCATGACCTGGGCCGAGATCAAGAGTCAGACAAAACTGAGGCACCCAAGCACCCCCTATATACTAAATTCTTAAAGCAAACTACAGAAAAGAAAATGTGACTAAGAAAATCATAAGGAAAATACATTTTCAACACTGGATATATATTTACTGAAAAAACTTTGCGTAGAAGGGAACTCACGCAGTTCAAACCTGTGTTGCTCGAGGGTCAACTGTATCTAAAATGATTGGGTGCAACTAGATAAGAAAAAATTCACAAAATACTGCAGGTACCAAAATACTGACCACTGTTCTCTCTGAGAGCACAGATTAATGGGTGATTTTAAATTTCTTGTTCATATTTCCCTGTGTTTTCCAATTTTTCTATGAATAGGTACTTTACATTGCTTTAAAAGGCTAATATGACCATGTAATCCAGAAATCTCACCCTAACACACTCAAAAGAATGGGAAGCAGGGTGTCAAAGAGGTATTGTACAACAGAAGTCCATAGCAGCATTATTCACAATATAGCCCAAAAGGTGGAAGCAGATGTCCACCAGCAGATGAGTGGATAAACAAAATGTGATATATACATTCCATGATTACCATCCAGCTTTTAAAAGGAAGGAAATTCTGATAGATGCTATAATATGGATGACCATTTATGAATACTATATGGTTTTAATTTGCACTTCCCTGATGATTAGTGATGTTGCTCTGCACACAGACCTTTATTTGTGTTTCTAATTACTATCTTAGAATAGATATCAGAAATAAGCCAGAGACAGAAAAGAACAAATACTGTATTATTCCATTTATCCTTCTGACTACCTAGAGTAGCCAAATTTGGAGACTGGTGGTTGCCACGAGTTAGGGAAATGTACAGTTACTCTTTAATGGGTATTGAGTTTCAGTTTTACAAAAGAAAAAGAATCCTGGAGATTGGCACAATATTATGAATGCACTACTATTCAACTGTATACTTAAAAATGGTTAAGAGGCTCAATTTTAGGTTATGTGCATTTTACCACCACTAAAAATTTTTAATTAAAAAGAGAACTCAGGGAAAAAAATTAATAAGAATATGATTTTTAAAAATTTTAGCAACATAACAGACTTCTGAAGTTTTCCACTTAAGAGAATTCCTAAAACCAAGGTTCCAAAGACAGAAGATTATCTCTTTCAAGTGAGCATTCCTGAATGAAGCTGACAATACATTATTAAAGTTAGAAGTTATTCTTAGGTGGGGTGCCTGGGTGGCTCAGTTGGTTAAGCGTCCGACTTCGGCACAGGTCATGATCTCGCGGTTCATGAGTTTGAGCCCTGTGTCTGACTCTGTGCTGCTTCAGATTCTGTGTCTCTGTCTTTTTTTGCCCCTCCCCCACTCAAGATCTGGCTCTCTCTCAAAAAATGAATGAACATTAAAAAAAAAAAAAAGTTAGGCGCGCCTGGGAGGCTCAGTCGGTTAAGCGGCCAACTTCGGCTCAGGTCATGATCTCGTGGTCCGTGAGTTTGAGCCCCGCGTCGGGCTCTGTGCTGACAGCTCAGAGCCTGGAGCCTGTTTCAGATTCTGTGTCTCCCTCTCTCTGACGCTCCCCCATTCATGCTCTGTCTCTCTGTCTCAAAAATAAAATAAATGTTAAAAAAAATTTTTTTTTTAAAGTTATTCTTAGGTTTAAGTATAGGGGAGATAAGGAAAATGGATGAAGTCAAGAACCTAAATACTGTATTCTGAATAACGTATGTTTAAATTGAATGTGGGATGATGAAATCCAGTATGTTACCACTTCAAGGATGAGCAGCTCACAATACCTGTAAACTATCAACATGATTTTTAACTCAAAAGCCCAAAGGAAGATAAAGAAGAGGCATTCTCAAAAGAATAGCATTCTGTTTACTTAAGGCTTTAAGATAAAAAATGCCTTGAAAAATCCTTCTGAAGTATTCTCATGTATTTATATCTAAATACTTCCTAAACTGGGGCCCTAAAAATATGAGGAACTTCTTGCTCTCTGGAAAAAATTTGGTCTCCTGGTATATACATGTTAACCCAAGAGTCAAACTTAGGTCTTTCATATCTGTTACTCTGACAACTTGGGAAGTTTTAGATCTACTGACAGAATTTTTTTATTCTATTTTAAATACCTTTCTATTTACACTTAATACTTCCTACTATGCAGCATTTTCAGGATAGAATTTTCATTGCTGAGATTTTTCTACATGATTAAAAGAAAACACAGCAATCCAAACTCAGATATTTCTGAAGCCATTTTCATTTGTTAATGTATTTTAGTGACTATCAGTAGTAATACTTTCACAGAATAAAATACTGAAATATCAGATATATAACTATGATTAAATGAAAGGCTTCAAA
This sequence comes from Herpailurus yagouaroundi, assembly GCF_014898765.1. Classification (NCBI taxonomy): domain Eukaryota; kingdom Metazoa; phylum Chordata; class Mammalia; order Carnivora; family Felidae; genus Herpailurus; species Herpailurus yagouaroundi. The sequence continues at coordinate 28,260,054 of NW_024412406.1, read as the reverse complement.
AAGGTAGAGGACTTCAGATTGGTTAAGTAGAGCATATCTGAACATGGAGTGCTAAAAAACTAAGAGACAGAAGTTTATGTAGTGTGCTACCACATTTGTACGAAATGGGAAAACAGGGACACCTGAATAGCCCAGTCGGAAGAGCATAGGACTCTCAATCTCCAGGTCGTGAGCTAGAGCCCTGCGTTGGGTGTAGAGATTACAAAATAAACCAACGAACCAACCAAAACACACACACACACACACAAAATAAAATGGAAAACAAAAATATATTCATATTTGTATATGCACGCATAAAACACATAGAAAGCCACACAACTAATGAGTAATCCTGGTTTACCTCCAGGGAGGTGGGACCAAGTAGCTGCAGGCGAAAGTGGGAAGGGAACTTTCTACGCATAATCTTTTGTACCTTTTGAATTTTTAACCTTGAGAACAGAATATCCTCTAAAAGTTAAAGAACAAACTAACTAAAGGATCTTTTCTGTAACTTACAGAGTTTAGTAATACTACTTTCTTAACAGATTAATTTTCTGTCAATCAGAAAATTCAATTCCCTAAATCTATTACCCTGAAACATTAACTGTTAAGTTATTCTCTAACAGGAAAACTTTGAATTTAGTAGATTACAGACACAGCACAAAAATACCTCCTTGACAAATGAAATTAATGATAGTTTGATAAACCATTTTCACACACACATACAACAAAAATAATTATGTGGCTCTTTTCACAGCTCTTTTGTTCAAGAACAAAAAGGGTTAGTCACATTCTATTTGAAGATAAAAGTCATCAATATGTGGCAGAAAAGGAATCGGTGTCTGGAAAGCAGTTAAGCTAAAAGTAGCCATGCTCCAAGTGAGGAAGAATAAAGAACTTTCCTTAAATTGTATGATCCTGCCAAATAAAAAGAATTATAACCTGATTATATGCCAACCAATAATCAACTGCTCGACTCTTAGAAAAAGAATATGGGCATTTTATTAAATCCTATAATGTGTTTTATTTTTTTTTTTCAACGTTTATTTATTTTTGGGACAGAGAGAGACAGAGCATGAACGGGGGAGGGGCAGAGAGAGAGGGAGACACAGAATCGGAAACAGGCTCCAGGCTCTGAGCCGTCAGCCCAGAGCCCGATGCGGGGCTCGAACTCACGGACCGCGAGATCGCGACCTGGCTGAAGTCGGATGCTTAACCGACTGCGCCACCCAGGCGCCCCCCTATAATGTGTTTTATTAATTTTCTTTAATTCATATAGCATTCACAGTAACAATTTCCATGAAAGTATAAATATATCAGCTTATTTTCAATTAAGTGAAATCTGTTAGTATTCAGAAAGCATTTCTGGGGCGCTTGGGTGGCTTAGGTGGTTGAGCGTCTGACTCTTGATTTCAGCTCAGGTCATGATCTCACAGTCATGAGATCCAGCCCCCTGTCAGGTTCCACAGAGCATGCAGCCCGCTTGCGATTCTCTGTCTGTCCCTCTCTCTCTCTCTGCCTCTCCCTGCTGCTTGTGCACGTGCATGCTCTCTCTCAAAATAAACATTTTTTTTAAAAGAGCATTCTTACACTGAAAAGACCACATTTCCTCTTGAGAAATATCAAAGTACCGGTAATTATCTTTACTACTTGCTTTGAAACAAGAGTTGCAAGCATTCCATTTAGTTATTTTTAATTGAATTATAACTGACATATAATTTTGTGATTAGTTTCAGGTGTACAAGTGATTAGACATTTTTATACATTATGAAATGATCTGAATAGGTCTAGTTACCCTCTGTCACTATACAAAGTTAGTACATTACTGACTGTACTCTTCATGCTGTATGTTACCACATCCTTGTACTTATTTTATACCTAGAGGTTTGTACCTCTTCATCCGCTTCACCTATTTCATGCACCCCTCCACCCCTCTTCTCCAACAATCACCAGTTTGCTCTCTGTATCTGAGTGTTTCAAACATTTTTGGTTTATCCATTTCCTTTGTTTTTAGATTCTGCATATAAGTGACTCATAGTATTTGTCTTTCTGTCCTACCTGACTTAGCATAATACCCTCAAGCATTCTTAATATGAAAATAAGAATCTATAAACAATCACAAACCTGTGTGTAAGTACAATTCTTCTTTTTACATTTGCCACATGTAAATAAGTCAGTCTGGGTTCCACCCGTCTTGGCCATCTGATGCTCTCTGATGGCTTCTTTGGTCAAGTTTTTCCGCATCTCTTTGAGTTCATCACTAGCCATTTCCTGTCAAGGAGGTGGCAATACCACTCAGTTATAGGCACCTTCTATATATATCCTGACTGCTTTTTATGTTCAATTAGCTTAATTATAATACAACAAAAATCACCTTCTAAAGTTTTAAAAGTGAAAAATTAGTATTTTTCCTCATAGAACTTGTAAATTTGCTTCCTTTTAAAATTTCTTCAAATACTTATAAGTTTGTATGTGAAAATGAGATTACTGTTTAAAGGTTTATAAACAACGTTAACAATCCTGTAGCAATGAGCACCTCTGGTATCCAGATTATGGTCTCTACCATCGCCCTCCCCGAAAAGGAACCGGGGACCTTTGGAGGAATCTTCAGTTCCCATTTTGAGTCAAGAAATGCACAGGATAAGCTAGGGTCATCTTTTTGTGCCAGAGAAGCACGGAAGCCTCCAAAGACTCTTGCAGTCGAGTCAAACAGACAGAGGGGCTAAGACGAAGGAGCTCCCATTAGCCAAGGATAGGACAGTTTCTTCAGCCATCAAAATAAGTTACTGTACAGAATCAATCCCCACTGGGTAAATAAAAATGTCACAAATCCATGATGATACTGAAAAAGGAGAGCACAAGGATGCAAAAACAGAAACAAAAGCCCACAGTGGCCGTTACTATGGCACCAACTCCTCATTCTGATAAACTGCTAACTAAAGGGCAACAGTTCCACATTTACCTGCCTTTCCTATCCAACCCAAAAGAGTAACTAAGTGCCTGAGCTCATAAGGGAAAGTGCTTCTTTGTCAAAGAAATCTAGCTAAAGATGTGAAGGGAGTGACAACTTTAGAAGTCACTATTTTGCAACTCCTAATAAAATAACCAATTCAGGCAAGGAGCATCAGTGAACGAACACGTGAGACGAAAGGTCAAAGGAGAACTTTACAACGGGAGCATCGGACTGTCCGCATCCAAACCCACTGACCCATCTCAGCGTGCTAACAGTCCAAAGCAGTAAGACGCTGTGCATCTCCTGATGTGGTGCAACATGGAGCAAAAATCACCAGTTACCAAGTCTTTGTGGGGAAAACAGCGGAATTTGTGTGTAATCAAGCCTAGAGAGCTAGTTTCCAGTTTACAGAAAACTTAAATAACATCATGAGGGAGAAAAAGAAAATTCATACCGTGGGATACAGAAGAAATAAACTGGTTTCTTCAACAGGTCAGTGTCATGAAGGAAAAAAGGGGGCAGGGGTAAGAGAAGAGACTGCTATGGATTTAAATGCATATATACAGAATCTTTAGAAACCAAACTAAAGGCAATATGTTGATGTGGATCCTGACAGAAAGTAATGTACAATCAGGAAAATATGAATATAAATTAGGAATTATTGTTAGCTTTGTTGGATGTAGTGATGACAATGTAGAAAGTTATATTTTTAAAGGTTATCTCTTGCAGGTTTATAAACTAAAAAGATACAATGTCTCAAGGGAAAAGAAGAAAAAAGAAAAAAGGGATAGGTGAAAAGGGTGACAAACTCTTGAAAATATCTGAAGCGTGGGTGATGGATATATAGACGATCATTACACTCTGGTCTCTAATTTAAAGTTTCAAGTTATTTTAATGAGGTTTTTTAAAAAATAAATTTTAAAAATATAACAATTTTTATTAGCTATAGAGACATATTCATTCTCTTGGATGCATAATAAAATAATGAGAGTGCAGAGTATGAACAGCTATGTCTATAAATAGCAAGCTCTGAATTTTTTTTCCATCATTCCCTAAAATTTAGGAATAGTCAATATGATGTGACCAGTTTTATGGGGTTTAACCATGAAAAGAACTCAGAAGTTACAAAGTCTGCTTGCAACTAGATACTCAAATGTTCAATTTCATGTGAATCCAAAGTAAGTAAAAACACTTTTGCTTTTTGACAATGATTTAAGGCAATCAACCAAAGATCATGGGACAGTTGTGTAAGCAACAAAGTACTGATACCAACTGATTCGATCACCTTACATATTTGTCTAGTAAGTTACACACATAAATATCAGAATAGCTGATAAGGATTTATTATAAATGTAGTATTTATATAGTACTTCATCATTCAGACAGACTTTTACTTGGCATCATGTAGTCACATCATGGAAACATTATTTTCACATATACTCACCTCTGCTGTCATCCTAGCAAATAAGTCAGGAGGAATATTTCCACACAGTACGTTTTTCCTTAAATTTGGATTCTTAGCATCTTTAAGATTTGATATCCTACTTCGTACTCTATTTTTGTATTTCATGTCTGTATTCCTTATTTCTTGATATATAGGTACTAGGCCGTTAAGGAAAAAAGGTTAAATTATAAAAGTAAGGTATTTTTTTCCCCTAGTTCACCAAAATAAGAATACCTGAAATTTCTAAGCAGTTCTCCACAAGTTTCCAACATTAGATTAAGCTAACGAGGCACTGCTTCTACCTTGTTGCTTGATCTGGAACTGGCAAGTAATAGTGATCCTACTTTTATATCAAGAATGAGCAATACTTTCTTCATAATGTTTAATGCCAGCAGCACACAAATTAGAAATGTTTCAAAAAGTAACTTAAGTACTCAGTCTGAGAAAACTTGTAAAAAGAAGCCTGAATTTATATAAACTTTTGCTTGCCCAAATCTGAATTCTACAAAGGATCCTAAAAGTCTTGATGACACAGCTCCTTTGGGACCCACTGGGAAGAAACCCATTCACGGTGGCCCCAAAGGATCGCTTCTTGCCCCAGCTCAGCAAGAAGCTAGTTTAGCAGGTTCTTTTCCTCTCAACAGAAAGCAAGCCCCAAGCGCAGCATGCCATCTAACAAGGCCATGGATAGTTCCAGGGTCACACTGTCACCTAGACATGCAACTCCCCTCTTCCAAAGCCCTTTCAATGGTGCTCAGCACAAACACACTTCCCTCCTGATGATGAAGTCAGGGGACCTCATATGCTTTGCTGAGTTCCCTCAAACATGAGACCCTACTTCACACGTGGTGTGTATGTTTTCCGCACCCTTTTGCACGACTTCAACTGGGGTGTTATATTCTCAATCTGCAAGGCAGAGAAGTAAAAATACTATCAACACATATGTTTTCCTTTTGATTAACAAGAAAACAACAATAAAATGACATGCCCTATTGTTTCCCAGCAAAACAATACAATCAAGATAGAAACTGAAAAATGAAACTCTAAATTCTATACAGGAAGAAAAAAAGTTACTCTATACCAGATTATTTAAAACAATCATGAATATACACAGAAAGGATATCTTCCTCAATTTGAGATCCTAATTCTTCCTCATCGGCTCCAATAGCGACGTAGTCATCTAAACACAGGCACAAAGAATTGTCAAGAATAAGTGATTATGACATATTAAAAGAAAATTTCAATAGAGAGTAAATTAAACTGCATTCCTATTTCTTCAACCCCATTGCCTTAACAAAGAGTCCTTTTTGTTTAGTTTCATTAGAATCTGGTCTCTTTACTACCCACTAGACTCTTCTGGATTCACCTAATGTCCACAGTGCTCCTGCAATGATGACTCCTTATCCCTCAGGAGTGGGGAAGTAATTGATCTAGCAGGCAATTCCTCATTTCACAACTCCATAAATTCTGGTTGCTCCAGCAGAGAGTAGAGAAAGTTATAGAAAGAACTGTCTTGTCTCCTGTGACTCAGGCTTCAATGCAAAGAAACCATTCATTTCATCTGCCAATCACATATATGGACACACTCAGAAGACTCCTATGCAAATATTCAAACAGATAGAAGGAAATAAAAAGAAACTAGGAAGAAAGAAGAAAAAATATATAAAGAAACAGGGAATCAAAATAGAAAAGGCAGAGTAAGGAGAAAAACAGGTCATACTAACTATGGATCAAGTATAATAGAAAAGAAAAAGAATGAACTTGTATAAGATGGTATTTCTATATGTAAAACTTAAAAGTTAAAATTTTACATAAGAATGGATAACTTCAAATTAAATTAAGGCTCGCATATATATAAATCAAGATCTCTTTTTCACTTAAAAAAAGGTAGAAAATGGAATTACAAATATAAAACTTAAATACCATATTTCATACTAACATTTAACAACAGGACCCAAATACAGTATCATTAACGCTCAATCTGGGGAGCAGAGTAATTATAGTTGTCCCTCAAACACTACAGCAGTTAGGGACGCCAACACCCCATGCAGTAGAAAACCCTCATATAACCTCTGACTCCCCAAAAACTTAGTAATAGCCTACTGTTGACCAAAAGCCTTACCAATAACATAAACAACACATACTTTACATGTTATATGTATTATATACTGTATTCTTATAATAAAGTAAGCTAAAGAAAAGAAAATACCATTAAGAAAATCGCGAGAGAAAAATATTTATAGGACCGTACTGTTTGTGTTGAAAACAAATCTGCATTATAAGTGAACCTGCGCAGTTCAAACCCAGTGTTCAAAGGCCAACTATACTTTGCAGGTTACAAGTGGAGGGGAAAGATTTGCGAAAACCCTTTAAGTTACTGTACACAAAGGAAACATCCATAGACGAGAAGGAATCTCTTCCCTGGAACTACACAGTAGGCCCCACGATGCCCGTACCTCTCTGCCAGCAGTAAGCCCTGTTTGCCACAACGTCCTCCTGCACTGAGCAGCGCAAGTAGCTAGCACGGGGCTGCTGCGGGGGAGGCAGACACGCGGGGGTGGCCATGGCAGAGGTGGCGCAAACAAAGGACTCGGCGATGGAACAGGGCACACTAAACTTACCTCCCGTTCGGAGAGCGGCCGCAAGCATCTCCCTACACTTCAACCGCACAGAATCAGAAGTGCTCGGTGCCCGAGGGAAAGACGAAACATAAGTATCTCGGGCATTTGCCTCCTCCTTTCTGCTGCTTATGTTGCCACTGGAACTACTAAAACACACACACACGCATACACGCCAAAAAGAGGTCAGGAAAAAGTCTCTTAAAATAACAGCATTACTATCCAAAAACAAAATTCCTTGACCTAAACAAATGACACAGCATTCAGTGACACGAAAACAAAAATGGTGTTGCATACACGTTTCTAAAAAGTTAAAATCTTATTAAATCTGAGACTCATTTCATGTTTTTTTAACCAACTAAACATTTGATCTTTTTAAACATTAAACAGTATTTTTAATATTTAAGAAAATACACATTACAGCTCAATACAATAAATAAAAACCAAGGATTTCGGTTATACAAGGGGAGGAGGGGATGACACCAAAGAATACAACAGCTCTCAACCAAAACTAGAGGGAAAAACAACGTTAAAAAAAACCTTATTCCAATTAGACAACCAAAGAGGTTTATATTTAAAACACTCCCTTCAGGATAAAGAACATGTATAGTGACAAATGAATTGTAAGAATATAAAAATGTCTCTTTAATTTCTCCATAGAAACATCAACTCAATCAAGGACAGTTTAATAGTTTTTGAGTCAACCCAATCATTTCAACTGCTGCTGATTAACTTCTTAGAGTCTCACTAAAATTACTTTCTGCGGGGTTTCAATTAACTTTTTTAAAAAACATTTCTTAAGCTTATTCGTTTGTTTTTGGTAAAGAGTGCACGTGCAAGTGAGGGAGGAAGGGGGGGTGGAGAGAGAGAATCCCAAGCAGGCTCCACGCTGCCAGCACAGAGCCTGATGCAGGGCTGGTCATGATCCCAGGGTCGTGGGATTGAGCCCCATCATGTTGGGCTCCCATCATGAGCGTAGAGCCTGCTTGGGATTCTCTCTCTCCCCCTCTGCCCCTCTCCCCTGCTCTAAAATAAAAAAAATAAAAATAAATAAATAAATAATGGGGCACCTGGGTGACTCAGTTGGTTACGCGTCTGACTTTGACTCAGGTCATGATCTCACAGTTCCTGGGTTCGAGCCCCACATCAGGCTTGCTACTGTCAGCCTGTCAGCGTTGAGCCTGGAGCCTGCTTCAGACTCTGTCTCCCTCTCTCCCTCTGCCCTCCCCCTGCTCATGCTGTCTCTTCTCTCTCAAAAATAAATGTTAAAAAAATTTGTTTTTTAATAAAAAATAAAAACTTCATAAACAGATACAGTGGACAGAACAGTCCTTCTGTATCCTTCTACATTTAATCATCTCCTAGAAACTTTGTCTTCTTCAGAGTGTGTGTGTGCGCGCGCGCGCGCGCGCATGGACAGATACCAACCATTTTGTCAGACTTCATATTGATAATACTATGCTTTTGTCAACAGGCTCTATCCCTAAACTTCAATTACATAAAACAGATAAAAATACAGTACGAACTTATTCCTACTTCAATATCTATTTAAAATTATCTGCCTATACTTTTATATTTTATATTCAAGGCATTAAGTCAAATGACTTTGAATGTAACACAATTGAAAGCATTTGTTAAAAACTTCATAAATTATGGCCTATACTTTCCAAAAATATTAAGGTCATGAAAGACAGTGACAGACTGAAAAATTACTCCAGATTAAAGGAAACCAGAGATGATAGCTAATGCAGTATGTGACCTTAGATGATACTTTGGAAAATCTTTTTCCTCTGGAGTAAGGGGAAGACCGCTAAAATACAAGTCCTATAGATTAGAAAAAAGTATTGTATTAATCCTAACTTCCAGATTATTAAGATCTACATTGTGGTTAGATGTGAGAAAATGTCCTGTTCTTACGAAATATGCACTGAGGTATTTAGGGATATAAAGAACTCTTATTTAGTTCAAAATAAAATTATTTATGTGTCTTAAGTATGTACACAAACATAAATGTATGCATATACACATACACTGGCAATTGGGGATTCTCTTTATTATTCTTATGATTTTTTAAAAGTCTAAAACTATTTCAAAGAGTTAGAAAACACTGAATAAATTTTATTTACACCTGATGTTTAAACCCTGTCTTTCTTTAGCTTACTTCCTTTAGCATCTAGACTAAGTTTAGTTAGTCTAATGTGTAAAATAACAGTGTATGGGACATAGGTCACTGTTACTGAACAAAGGAGGGGTATATTATCACTTTGGGGAAAAATACTAAGAAATAAATGAAGTTAAAATAAGTAGCCTAAAACTTGAGTGCAGCAGAACCATGTGAATAGCTTGTTAAAAACATATTTCTGGGCCCCATCACCAAAATTCCTGATTCAGTAGTTTCAGGGTAAAGCCCCAGATTTTGCTTTGCTAACAAGTTGCCAGGTTCCCCACCCTTCCAGGGACCACACTTTGAGAACTACTGCTCTAAATCAAAGCCAAATGTTAAAACACAAGCTTCCCAAGAAGAGAGGAACAAAGGCCTCACAAGAGGTAAGGAAAAATTTGAACCCTTTTTCAGTTCTTATGACAGCTAAATTGGGAAGGAAAAAAGCATAAGAAGAGAATTAGATCCAGGTCACCCCCCCAAAAAAAAATCTAAAAATGGAATGTGGTAAATAAAGGAAGTAACCACTTGAATCCTGTTTTTTGTTTTGTTTCTCTTTAAAGTAGGCGCCACATCTAACATGGAGCCCAACAAGGGACCTGAACTCACAACCCTGAGATCAAGGCCTGAGCTAATATCAAGAGTCAGATGTTCAACCGAATGAGCTACCTAGTTGCCCCCCAACCACCCGAAGCCTTAATCAGTGCCTTCATTATCAACTCTATTAATGCTATCCCAAAGATTCCGTTCAATTAAGCTTGTTGAATACAGTGTAAATAATTTCTCCTGATTTATGTAATGTCAGAATTCTAAGTCTCTTTTAAATTTCCAGGAAAATCCTATGAGAAACCTTAGAATATTCTATTTGGCTATAAACATTTACTAATTCCATTTAATTACAAAATAGAAAGAGGAGTACACATAAGTGACCATAAATAAAACCAAAATACAACCATGGAGGAAGTGACGGTCAAGTAGAACTATGACTTCCAACAGAAATCAATTTCCATAAAGTGACATACCTTTCTTCTCTTGCTTCAGGGCTATTCTGTGATGTAACTGCAGTATCTTTTTTCTTTTCTTCAGGGTCTTTATCTGTTGATGGTCCATCTAAAAATTATGAAATCCCTCAGTTGTTAGCATTTGTTTAAAAAAAAAATTACAGGGGCACCTGGGTAACTCAGTTGGTTAAGCATCCAACTTCGGCTCAGGTCACAATCTCACAGTGTGTGGGTTCGAGCCCCACGTCAGGCCCCAGTCTGAGCTGTCAGAGCCTGGAACCCGCGTCGGATTCTGTGTCTCCCTCTCTCTCTGCCCCTCCCCCACCTACACTCTTTGTCTCAAAAATGAATAAACGTTAAAAAAAATTTTTTTAATTACAAAATGGAACTACTGCATGTTATCAGGTTATTTATGTAACAACAAAAAACCACAAAAATCCTAAATTTTCAACAGTAAATAAAGTTTATGTAAGCTATTCTATTAACATATGTACTTGGGTATTTTTCACAATGCATGCTTAGTCAGCATTCCCCCCAAAAAACCTCCCTCTTTTGGTGGGAAGCACAATTCATATGCCAGTGGGAACCTAAAATAGAGAAAAATATACTTAAAAATACAGTCTTAAAAAAAATATATTCATTAATTAGTAAAATGGAGAAAAACATGTAGAACAAAGGAAAGGAAAGAATATGGAAATAACATCAGCACTGTCATTTTATTTATTCTTTTTAAATTTTTTTTTTTAACGTTTATTTATTTTTGAGACAGAGAGAGACAGAGCATGAACAGGGGAGGAGCAGAGAGAGAGGGAGACACAGAATCCGAAACAGGCTCCAGGCTCTGAGCTGTCAGCACAGAGCCAGACGCGGGGCTTGAACTCACGGACCGTGAGATCATGACCTGAGCCGAAGTCATTTTTAAAATGACAGTGCTGGGGCGCCTGGGTGGCTCGGTTCGGTTAAGCGTCCAACTCTTGATTTTGGCTCAGGTCATCTCACAGTTTATGAGTTTGAGCCCCGTGTAGGACTCCACACTGACAGTGCGTGGAACCTGCTTGGCATTCCCTCTCTCTGTCCCTTCTCCACACTCGCTCTCTCTCATTCCTTATCTCTCTCAAAATAACATTTAAAAGTTTTAAAAATTAAAGTGCAAAGCATATATAGCAATCTTATTTTAACAATTTTTCACGAAGTCAAAAAAATTACTTCAGGGACAGTGGATAAAGAACATTTTCATAAAAAAGACTTCAGGATTAGTATGGCCTATTAACACTTCCTCTATCTTAAAAAATCTGCAAAGTAATACCAAGTACACAAGCTTTAAGAGGTAAGAAGGTGTTTAAAAAAAAAAAAAAAAAGAGGTAAGGGGTGTAAAATAGGTTGGACCAGAGCAATCCTTTAACAATGAAAAGAACCATTCGCGTTTAAATCAGCCAGAAGGGCCTTCTGAAACTGGGTTCAGAAACTGTTTGGATCTACTGCATAAATTATCCCACTCATCTATCTACATTTTGATCCCTACATAATAAGAGCTACACAAATACTTCACTTCCCCATCTTCCTCTGCACGGGATATAAAAGAACATATATTCAACTGATCATCAGGACCACCTAGATGACTTTTAAGCATATCCTTATGCTCAAGCTCCTATCTTGGATCCATTCAATCCAGATTTCTGCCAGTAAGGCCTGAGCATCAAAATCTCTAAAACTTCCCCAGATGACTTTAATATGCTAATCTAGATGAGGCTAACTGATAAGAAAATGGTACAAATCACAATTCTAGAACTTATCTTGTAAACATTAGGGTTACCAAATCTGAAATATAATTCAGGCCCCCTATGATACAGTGTTAGTTTTCAAATACTAATTTTACTGCCCTCCTTTATTTTTTTTATCTGAGAGAGACAGAGAGAGAGAGAGAGAGAGAGAGAGAGAGAGAGAGAATATCTTAAGCAGGCTCCAAGCTCAGTGCAGGGCCCAATGCAGGGCTGAATCCCACAGCCCTGGGATCATGACCTGAGCCAAATCAAGAGTCGGACACTCAAATGACTGAGCCCCCCTGGCGCCCCATTATTACCCCTCTTTTTTCTCTACAGTTCACGTGAAAGGCCCCAAAACCTAAAGATGGTATAGCACTGTGAGGTAGGAAACAAAAATTAATAAAGACGTTAAAGAGTATAACAAGGACTAAGAAATATTTCAAAACTGAGGGCGTAGAAAGCATCTGAAAGGTGGCACAACAATGCAGTATACTATCTAACGAAGACCCAGCGCGGTCACACGGATCCCGCACACTGCTCTAGGAGAACTGGTGCAATCCTTTGAGGAAGCAGAGCAGTAAGGGGATTCCTGCTACCTAAATACGGCCTCGTGGGCAATAAAACAGACCCAGGGAGAAGTGCTCCAGCTCTGGACTGGGACTGACTGCAGACCACACCTCACTACCAATCCAACCGTGCACAGAATGCTTAATCTCAATCTCTCAATGCATACGTTCCTCATCAGAAAATGGGAAATATAATAGCACCTAGTACACTGGGTTCCTGGAAGGATTAAATGCATTCATAAAGGTTGATGGCTTGGCATATGCAAGTATTCAAAACTGTGCTACCATGTAGCAGCACTCATAAATCTTCTAGAAATCTAGTTAATAATCTAAAGAAAAAGCTTTAGGCAGAAAGATACTCATCAAGACATTATTTATAATAGCTATAAAGCTAAAAAAACACATATCTAACAGGTAAGAAATTAAAGCACAATCACCCAGTGGATTATTCTGAAGCCAATAAAATGGAATTAATGATGATATAAAGACACAAATGTTTTTCATTCAAAAAGGCAATATAAGTAAGTATACATACAGCATAAAAAAAAATACAGCTGAAGCAAAAGCTATACACCAGGAGAAAAAAAGATAAGAAATGCAACAAGACATTATTAACTGATGGTTTTATTTAGAGACAGACTTAAGGATGATTTCTTTTCCTCCTCCAACTCTCCAAATTTTATCTAATGAACATAGAAATCTTTTAACATAAAAAAAAAAAAAAAAGACTTTAAAAGAGAACCTGTAATGAGATCAGATACCTCCAAAAAGTATAAAAGAGTAAAACTTCTTTAAATTAAGATTAAATAAATATAACTACAATGTCCCACAAAATGTAAACCATCTTTCCAGAAATAAAAACACATGTATATCGTTCTCAGTCAGTGTCTGTGGCAAATTTTCATTACTTTACAATATGGAATTCAACTTAAAATTTAAATTAATTATAAACACACAAAGTTTCAGTTGGTCTTTAAAGACTAGATTATTTTAAAAAGCTTTTGATTTTGAAATAATCTAAAGCTTGCACAAATGTTTTAAGAATGGTACAAGAAACTTTACTCAGATTCCCCAAATGTTAACGTTTGCTACACTTGCTTCCTCATTCACTCACTGCCCCCTACAGATACGCATGCATGTGTCGTATATATTCACACATGCACATCATTGTGCACACAGGCATAGTTCTTTTGAACTATCTGAAAGTAAGTAGCAGATATCATGCTCCTTAATCCCAAAATACCTCATTATGTATTCCCTAAGAAGAAAAAATTCGAATAACCACAGTAAATAAATAAATTTAAGAATCACACAATACTGTTTACTTACCTACAGACATTACAAAAATTATGTCATTGATCCCAATTTACAATTTTTAGTCCCTAGTTTCCAAGATCTCAGAAGTAATAAGGTTTTTTGTTCTTGCTATTGTTGTCTTTGAAATTGTAAAAGGTTCAACTTTTTCTATTTTTCTCTTCCACATAAAGCTAATAACTGCTTAGAGAAATGGCTGATTCGAGGGCTGGGGCAGGGAAGACAGATGAGCCCAACACATTTTCTGGCTCCAGAATATAAAAAAGAGATCAAGAAAACTGAAGGGGGGCGGGGGATGTCAAAAGGACACAGGAGCCAGTTTGAATGGGTGCCCACTGGTCAAATCTGGGAAAATGGAAATATCAAAATAAATATGAACAGTAATGGATGCAATAGGAATCCACGTGTCCACACTAATAGAAAAACAACTGGGAAGTAAAAGGAGGGTTCTTTCTTATAGTAGAATGCTGACTTAGAAATATTGAAGAAAATTACAATTTTGCAACTATCACTATAAAATGTGGTCTGGGCAAAAATCAGTGAATACTAAACAGGGGATGAGAGGAGGTCTGAAGAGAAGCAAGATAGTTTCAGGGTCTTAAAGTATGTCTCACAGAATACCTATTAGGTACAACAGAAAAAACAATAAACTACATGGTGTACACCTTGACTGGGTTATATCAAAATGAACGTCATCATCATCAATGCCTCTGGAGGTGATACCCGAGAAGGATATAACACACTTACATAGTATTCCAACTATGCATGTTCAACCTGATCTAATCATGAGAAAATAACAAATAAAGCCCAAATCAGGAACATGCGATTAAAAATAAAGTGCGGGGCACCTGGATGGCTCAGTCAGTTAAGCATCCAACTTCAGCTCAGGTCATGATCTCACGGTTCATGAGTTCGAGCCCCAAGTTGGGCTCTGTGCTGACAGCTCAGAGCCTGGAACCTGCTTCAGATCTGTGTCTCCCTCTCTCTCTGCTCCTCCCCCACACACGCTCTCGCTCGCTCTCTCTCTCTCAAAAATAAAGATCTAAAAAAATCTTTTTTTAAAATAAAGTGAGATGAGTGCTTGTATTCTTCAAATTGTCAATATTATAAGTAGCATAAGAAGGCTTAAGAACTATTCCAGACCAGGAGACTAGATTATGTGATCCTAGACTAGATCTTGTTCTGAAAGAAGAAAAAAAGCTCTAAAGGACACCACTGGGACACATGACAATACTGGAACCTGCACTGTCGATTAAAGTACTGTACCCATGTTCAATTTCCTGAATTTCCTATGATTACGTAAGAAAATAAACTTGTTCCAAGGAAACACACACTTAAGTATTAAAGGGTAAAGCATGATAGATGCAACCTATTCTCAAACAGTTCAGAAAAAACGTGTACGTGTGTGAATATGTACATACGGAGAAAGAGAAGACAAGTAATGACAAAACAAGCATGGCAAATATTAAAAATGAATGGGTCTAGAAAAAGTATACATGTGAGTTATTTTTATTATTCTTGTAAACCTTCTGTAAGTTAGAAAATTATTTCAAAAACGTTTTTAAAATGTATGACAACTTTCCCCATGGGGAAAATTCTTCTTCTTAAAAGAGGCATCCAGTTGTAAGTTTTAGAAAACAAAAAAGGCTAAATTTGACTAGTTTAAAAAGCAAAACCCTCAAGGAGGTCAAACTAACACCCTTCCCATTTCATATAAGGCACTGATTTCAATACATCTATATTTATAAACAGGAAAATATGCAAACACCAAATGTTTGAATAAACCAGATCACGAATACACATAAGGGAAGATCAATTATACCTAATAACTTTTTCCAGGATTTGATGAGAGACTTTGCTAAAGATGTAACTTCTTCATCTGTACTCTGCTTGCGAATAGCATTCACTGACATTCCAATTCTTGTGGACTGCAAGGGAATACAAAAAATTTGTGTAAGCTGTCTTTACTTCAGACAATTTAGTGCTTCATTCTGTTCTTTCTCATTTTCCTGTTTCCATGGTAGACCAGAAGAAAACCTGAGTTATTTGAATTCTTATAATAGTATACTATAGAATTAAGATACATGCATCTTCAGATCAACACTGGACTCAAGGTTATTAGCACAGAGATCTGCAGACAGATAAGCTGAGCTGCTATTGTAATAAGGTTGGTTAACTGGTAAAATGAAATCAGTCTTTCCATATCCCTTAAGGTAAGAATAAACTATAAAATGTTTGTATTATACAGAAGGCATGAAGCAACCATGACTAACATACGCACTTCTGTGCTTCTATATATTCTTCTATGTAGATTACTTTGTGGATCATCTGCTGCAACTTTATTGAGGATACTTGAATATTACCATCTACAGAGGTTTAAGAACATTTTTTTTTTTTTTGCCCCACATCAGCATACAATTACAGATACTAAAATGGACTTCACAGAGGGGCCCCAGGGTGGCTCAGTCGGTTAAGGCATCAGACTCCTGATACCGGCTCACGTCATGATCTCATGGTTCATGGGATTGAGCCCCGCATCAGGCTCTGAACTGACAGTGCAGAGCCTGCTTGGGATTCTGTCTCTCCCTCTCTCTCTCTGCCCTTCCCCCCTTTCTCTTCCTCTATCAAAATAAATAAACGTTTGTTAAAAAAAGGACTTCACAGAATACAGTAATATATCATGTGGTAATACTATGTACCCACAAATATGCTGGGAGCATCCATATTCACTAATCTTCCTAACCACCATTTATTTTTTTTAATTTAATTTATTCAAGTGGACTTCATGCCCAATGTGGGGCTTGCCCTTACAACCCTGAGATCAACAGTCACCTGCTCCACTGAATGAGCCAGCCAGGCACCCCTTCCTAACAACCTTTAAGCTTGATATCATTATCCCTACTCATCCAGCAATACACCATACCTAATTGGCAAAGCTGGGATTTAAATGCACCTCCAAAGTCCAGCTCTTTCCAGGACATCAATGGTTTTCAAATTGTGCTCAAAGAACACAAAAGCTGTGACAGGCCAATTAAGGATGATAAATAAAAAAACAAATGGTAAATTATTTAGTTAGTTCAAGTTGTTAGTAGACGATCTTTCAAGACATATGGTCAATGGAAGAAAAAAACAAGAAAAGGAATTGTTAGTGGTTAAAAAAAGCAGGAATCCCTGCTGTAAACTTTAAGGTAGAGTAATAAATGGGTACTTACAGTTTTCCTGCTAAATTATTCAAACTTCTCAACAAAGAGATTCAGGACAGAAATTCTGCTCAAGAATTTAGAATATGTGTTTGGCCAGAATGGCCTAAGCTGTATCTATGGAAAGAAAGCTGTGCAAGGCAGATAAGGTTCCACAGCAGAAAGATAAAGGGGATTCCACAATTCTAGAATCCTAAAATGGTTTGGGATTAATGTTTGGGGAGGGTTTCCCCCCGAAGAAAGTGGTTTACTGCTTTAATAAAATGCTCTTGGAACTTTTTTAATAAAGAAAATACTTTAGAACTTTTTAGAACTCTTCTAAAACACTTCAATATGGAAAATTGTCCACAAGCAAGTTCCTGGGCCAGATGGCATAGCCTACAACTGTGTGGACCCAGAGCTGTCCTACTGGATACAGCTAAGTGCTTAGAAGCCAGGCCTGCAATTACAACCGAGTACTGAGTGTCAGGTCTGACTTTCTTATCCCGATGCCTTTGGCACTCCTCCCTCCAGCACCCATTCACAGCTCTTCCTTACTACCACCCCAAAACCCACCCCATCCACCCACCCAGAAGAAAATCTATTTTTGGAACGAGTGGAACAAATCATTTGAGCTACTAATACAGTTCTGAAGCTTGGGGCTGACACAGGTTGGCAAAGACAATGGAGCTTTAAGAGGTAGTCAGAGGCAAGCAAAGATACAGGAAGAGCATGAACAAATCATGTACTTTGGGTGACTGCTTTTTAACTGTCACAGGATGTTTTCATCACTAAAGAGTCAATAATTTCCTACTTAAAACCTACGAAAATCCATCCGGAGAATGCAGGAATCCGTAACAAACATACTTCTCTAAGGAAGAGACTATCCAGTCAAGAATAATAAGAAACAAGGCTGCTGAGGTAGCGTGAAAAACAAAGATCTGGGTAGGTTTTTTTCCTCCTTTTGAAGAGAGTATTTGGGGAACAGCAGATGAAACTAGAGAGAAGAAAGGATTATGAAGCCATTTTACTTGGATAACCAAGTCTAAACGTACCTCTAAGAATTCTCTAGACTTTTCCTAAAACCAGTAGACTTTAATTTATAGGATATAAAAAGTGCCCTACAAAAAAGTACTGTGTGCTCAAATAACATTAAGGACTGTAGATTTAAACAGGCTTCTTGTTTGCAGGACTAATGAAGGTTTTTGAGATCAACTATATACTGTGAAATTCTGGACACAGAAAATGTATGCCTTTGCCCATGGCTGGCCATCTGGTTTCTATAGAACACCAGCTATGCAATTATAAAGACACTACCCTGGAAAGATGGAGAGGCCACTAAGCTGACTTAGGGAATCAGATGCACACTGCTGGTACAGCAGAGAGGAATGAGCAGTGAGATTAAGAGATGCTGTCAGCATCACAGGAAATAAGCAGACTGGTATACTCTAGAAGAAAAATCACCTTTATGGTCACTCATGAGTTTCCGCCAAGATGATTTAAGATACCCCCTAAATCTTAAAGTAAAAACATAGAGCTACTCTAAAACATTGAGAAAAATTAAAGACTTAAATACATGTAAAGGCATCCCATATACATGGATCATAAGACTTAAATGTTAAGATTGCAATGCTAAGAAAATCAGACTAAAATAAAATCCCTATTAAAATCCCAGCTGCCTTTTGTGCAGAAATTGATAAGCTTATCCTAAAGTTCATAAGGAAATACAAGGGACCCAAAATAGCCAAAACAATCTTGAAAAAATTGAAGGACGCATAATTCCCAAATTCAAAACTTACTACAAAACCTCAATGATCAAGGCAATGTGGTCCTATATAAGGAGAGACAAGATTAATAGATTTAAGAATCCAGAAATAAATCCCTACATTTTTCTGCCACTGATTTTCAATAAGGATCTCAAGATAATTCATTAGAGAGAAGAATATTTTAAAAAGTAAGAGGTGCCTGGGTGGCTCAGTCGGTTAAAGTGTCTGACTTGGCCTCAAGTCATCCCACAGTTCGTGAGTTCAAGCCCCCACGTCAGGATCTGTGCTGCCAGCTCGGATTCTGGGGGGGTGGGGGAGGTTGTGTGTGTTGTGTGTGTCTGTGTCTCTCTCTGCCCCTCCCCTGCTCACGTTCCCTCTCTCTCTCTCAAAAATAAATAAATAAATAAATAAATAAATAGCTAGCATTTTTTAAAAAAAGCTGAACTAGATATCCATGCATAAAAGAATGAAATTGGACTTCTTTATACCACACATGAAAATTAACTCAAAATGAATCACAGAACTAAATGAAAGAGCTAAAAAACAAAAGAATAAATTTTTGTAGCCCTGAATTAGGCAACTAAAGCACAAGCAACCAAAGAAAACAGTAAATCAGACTACAACAAAATTTTAAGCTTTTGTGCTTCAAAGAACACCACTAAGAAAGTAAAGCCCAGGGGAGGTAACACTTGAAAATCCTGTATCTCATAATGGACTTGTATCTAGAATATATAAAGAACTATTACAACTTAAAACTAAAAAGACAAATTATCCAATTTCAAAACAGGAAAAGGATCTGAAAAAACAGTTCTCCAAAGTAAATATATGACTGGTTAAGAAGCATACGAAAAAGATGTTCGACATTAGTCATTTGGGAAATGGAAATAAACACCACAATGAAATATCACTTCACGCCCAGTAAGATGGCTATAATCAAAGACAAATAATAAGTGTTGGCAAGAATGTGGATAAACTGGAACCTTCGTTTACTTGCTCCTGAGAATGTAAAATGGTACGGTCACGTGGGAAAACAGTCTGGCAGGTCCTCAAAATATTCAACATAAAGTTACCATACAACTCATCATTTCGACTCTTTCAGATCTCTACCAGAGAGAACCAAAAACACACAAACCTGTACGTGAATGTGCACAGCAAGCAGCATGAGTCATAACAACCAAAAAAGTAGAAACAACCCAAATGTCCATCAAATGACAAATGGATAAACAAAATGTGGTATAACCATACAGTGGACTATTATTCAGCCATAAAAGGGAACGAGGGACTGACACATGCTACAACATGGATGAACCCTGAAAAGATTACGCTGAGTAAAGGCCAAAGGGGCACCTGGCTGACTGTGCCGGGAGAGCATGCGACTCTTGATCTTCAGGTCACGAGTTTGAGCCCCACGTTGAGGGGTAGATCATAATTAAAATAAAGAAATTTTTTAATCTTCAAAGGAAAAAAAACAAGGCAGGCAGACACAAAAGGTCATATATTATATGATTTCATTTATATGAAATTTCCAGAATAGGTAAATCTGTAGAGACAAAAATGTGGCTCGATTAGTGGTTCCTAGGGCAGAAGGGGGAGAAATGAGGAACGGCTGCTAAAAGGCACCCCAGAGGCTGGTGTCCTGATGGCAGCTGCTGTCACTGACAACGAAAGTGAGGTTTTGGGAAATCAAATCAGGGCCAAGAGTCCAACTTCCTTTCCTTTCACGGTGAGATTACAAACTTGGAAGATTTAGATTTTATTCTTCTTGAGAAGGCAACTTTTTCTATAATGATAACTTAGATTATTGATTTATGTTACCATCTTTTAAAAAAAACACAAGAGTTAATAATGATTCACACCATAACAGGACAATACAAAAAACTTATTGGTAGTAAAAATGTTTTGGCATTTTAGGACAATAATCTATCCAAATCATGACACATTTTAGCACATACCTGTAATAATTCCAGGGTCATGGGAATATTCTTAAGCTCCTTCAGTAAATCCAATGCTCCAGCCTATAAAATAAAATAAAATAAAATAAAATAATTGCAGATGCAATATCCCAGATGGTAAAACAAGGACTAACTAGAGATTTAAATTTACGTTTTCCCATCCACAACTCACTATGGCTCACTTATTCATATGACGATGGTGTGTGTGTGTGTGTGTGTGTGTGTGTGTGTGTGTGTATTTATATGTATATATATATATGTATACATATATATACACATATATATGTGCATACCAGGATGATATATATATATATATATATACACACATATATATGTATACACACACACACACACACACACACACACATATACACATACATACATACATACATAAAGGGGGGCAGGGAAACAGGGGTAGTGTTTTCCAAATAATGATTGCAACTCATTAAAGGAACTTAAGATCCATTTACTGGACTATGACCAGCACTTGTTTGTTAAAGTTCATTTTAAATAATATTTGTTTATATGTGTCCAAATTTGAAATGTAAAATGTGTTTCTTACCCTGGTATCATAACACACCCCACATTTCCATGAAGAACACCTATTTGATTAAGGAGCCAACCCTGAAAAAGCAGGAATGGGGGTCAGAAGATACTATAGCACCTCTAGCATTCACACACAGTGAGAATGGGAAAGGGCCTGTCTTTACTAGAATTCTCTTGAGGTCTCCTGTTTCTTACTCATCTGTCACAAAAGCACTGCTGTTGGGGTGCCTGGATGGCTCATTCGGTTAAGCGACCGACTTCAGCTCGGGTCATGATCTCACGGTTAGTGCGTTCAAGCCCCACGTCGGGCTCTGTGCTTATAGCTCAGAGCCTGGAGCCTGCTTCCGATTCTGTGTCTCCCTCTCTCTCTGGCCCTCCCCCACTCACACTCTGTCTCTCTCTCAAAAACAAATAAAACATTAAAAAAATTTGGGGCGCCTGGATGGCTCAGTCGGTTAAGCGTCTGACTTCAGCTCAGTGCATGATCTCACGGTTCATGAGTTCGAGCCCCACGTTGGGCTCTGTGCTGACAGCTTGGAGCCTGGAGCCTGCTTCAGATTCTGTGTCTCTCTTCCTCTCTGCCCCTTCCCTATTCACACTCTCTCTCTTCTCAAAAATAAAAAAACATTAAAAAAAATTTTTTAATTAAAAAAAACCACAGAAACAATACTGTCTACCTAATTCCTACAAAGTAGTAAAAAGCAGATTCTGAGAGAAAATTCAGAATTAAGATGTATGTTAAGCTCACAGGCCTGTCCACTGCCATCTAGAATCAAAGACTCCCATATAGATGATGAAGACAGAACAAAATAAGACTCCTAAAAGAATTACATAAAGTACCTAAAATTAAAAAAGGAATGAAATGAGAAGCAACAGCACCACCTTATACCTTGTGGCCAAATATTCCAATTTGATATTCATTTATGTATCATATTTAATCTAATACCCTCACTTAATCACATTTTACTTAGTTTAATATTCACTTAATGTACTATATTTGTACACATTATTCTATATGCCACTAATAAAAAAACTATTAAAGTATCATAGTATTTTCTTATCACTTCTTCACACTTTTATAATTCTTGTAAACTTGAAGTTTTGATCATGTGCCACCTTTTACATACATAAAAGAAAAACATAAGCAAAATAAATTAGCTAAAGTGCTTCTAAAACTACTTCACATTCAGAATCCAATGATTATGAATCACTTATTGACTCAGATTCAATTATATCTGTTTTTATCCACAAAAAAGTTGTAGAGAAAACAGTAGTAATGCAGCATTTCATAAAAGAAGCCATCAAAGGGGCGCCTGGGAGGCTCAGTCGGTTGAGTGTCCGACCTCAGCTCAGGGCCATGATCGCATGGCCCATGGGTTCCAGGCCCACACCGGGCTCTGTGCCGACAGCTCAGAGCCTGGAACGTGCTTCAGATTCTGTGTCTCACTCTCTCTCTGCCCCTCCCCTGCTCATGCTGTCTCTCTCTGTCTCAAAAATAAATAAAACATTAAAAAAAAGAAGAAGAAGAAGAAGAAGAAGCCATCAAAGAGCTAAAAAGCCTTTAGCTCTTACCTGGCTTTGTAGTGTGTAGAGAGCTAGTTGTTTTCACCCCCACTGCTCTTCAACCATTTGGTTCCCTAAGGTTCAAAGAGCACTCCACTAATGTCTTTAAGAGTTTCTTCCAAGCCACTGACACCCACTCTGCAAATGTTGATGCTGGGTTTGATGTTCTGCCTGTGAAAGTACATCCCAATAGCCATCTGGTCGACAATACATGTGTAACTCATTCTGCTTTCTGAAATGGTAAAATACAAAAACTAGGCACCCTATGAATCAATGAAACACAGCATACCCCAGGGAACTAGAAAGCCCCAGAGCATGTCCCTCAACATGTACCCCCAAGGAAGAAACAAGCACGGAACCCTCATGGCATTATCATATTTCTTAAATATAAAATTGAGTCAAGGATTCCAGTCATGTAATTTTTCCATTTAAACTTGACAGGAGCGCCCGGGTGGCTCAGTTATGCATCTGACTCTTGATTTCTGCTCAGGTCATGACTCCAGGTCGTGAGATCAAGCCCCACAGCGCAGTCTGATTGGGATTCTCTCTCTGCACCTCCCCTGGGTATGCGCTCTCGCTCTCAAAATAACTTAAAAAACAAACAAACAAACAACTGACACTTAAAAAATAAGTAAAATAAAATAAACTTGACATCAGGGTGCCTGGCTGGCTTAGTGGGTAAAGCATGCAACTCTTGATCTCAGAGGTCATGAGTCAGAGCCCCATGTTGGATGCAGAGATTTCATTAATTAATTAATTAAAAAAAATAAAGTTGACAGACAACAGACTCAGCTGTGGAGAATAAAAAAACATTAACTTTCCTTCTGGCAACAGGTATGTTATTTTAATTTAAAACTTAAGTTCAAAAACAATTATGAGACAGGTTACTATGAAGGATTTTTTTTAAGTTTTTTTTTTTTTTTTAGAGAGAGTGTGAGCAGGGGAGAAGGGCAGAGGGGACGAGAGAGAAGAGAGAAAGAAAAGTGGGGGAAGAGAGAATCCTAAGCAGGCTCCACACTCAGCACAGAGTGTGACACAGGGCTCAATCTCACAAACCACGAGATCATGACCCTGAGCCAAAAACAAGAGTTGAACACTCAACTGACTGGGCCACCCAGGCACCTGTTTTGTTTTTTTATTATGAAGGATTTTAACGATTTACTTCTTAAAGATCCCTTCTGATCTTAAAATTCTACAAATTATTTTTAGAGGTAACTAAAAACAGTGAAACACTGCAGGTGTTAGAGAAGAAAACCAACACTGACTTTAAATTTACTGTTAATCTGAAATTCTACAGAAATGACATCTTGTGAGCAAATGGGTTCTTCAATCCCACATCTATAAATCCCCAAACCAAAAACCTTTGAAAAGCAAGATTTCTCACAGATTTTCAACAAACTCATTTGCCAACAACACCTAATCTCAACATACGTAAAGCCATTTATGTTCTATATATCCCACTTCATGTGACAGTACTACATTTCACTATAAAAATGTTAATGTCTGATTACTAGGAACTGCCCAGATCCTGTTGAAGATATATAATGTATGTACCATATTATCTTAATAAAACCTGAGGTGCTCAGCAATCAAAAAGAATGAAATGTTGCCATCTGCAATCACATGGATGGAACTAGAGGGTATCATGCTAAGCGAAATTAGTCAGAGAAAGACAAGTATCATATGACTTCACTCATTATGAGGACTTTAAGATACAAAACAGATGAGCATAAGGGAAAGGAAGCAAAAATAATATAAAAACAGGGAGGGGAGAAAAACATAAGAGACTCTTAAATATGGAGAACAAACAGAGGGTTACTGGAGGGGTTGTAGGAGGGGGGATGGGCTAAATGGGGAAGGGGCATTAAGGAATCTACTCCTGAAATCATGTTGCACTATATGCTAACTAACTTGGATGTAAATTAAAAATAAACAAACATGGTTAAAATAAACAAACATGGTTAAAATAAACAAATTAAAAATATGGATTTTTTTTTTTTAATTTTTAAAAACCTGAGGGGCATCCGGGTGGCTCAGTTGGTTAGGGATCCGACTTCAGCTAGGTAATGACCTCACAGCTCATGAGTTCGAGCCCCACGTTGGGCTCTGTGTTAACAGCTCAGAGCTGGAGCCTATTTCAGATTCTGTGTGTCCCTTGCTCTCTGCCCCTCCCTGGCTCACACTCTGTGTCTCTCAAAAATAAACATTAAAAAAAAAATTTTTTTTTAAACGTGACAATTTTGGAATTCTCAAATATATCAGACTCTAAAAGTTTTGATTAAGATAGATTGTGGACTTGTATCCTATAACTACCATAGACATTTTTCTTCTACCTATGCCTCCATGGACTTTCCAATCCATTTCTGACCTAGGATCAATTAGAGAGGAAGATAAAGAACCACACTTCTAGGAGTCCTTGAAAATGCAGCGTCTCCTTAGACTTACATAATGCTGTCTGCCACATATAAAGTTGATTCTTCTAACACATCAGCAATGTGGCATAAGGTTTAAGTTGCTTTCCAAGCAATAGATAAGATTTGCATTAATTTCATCACACTCTCCCTTTACACTCAGATCTCTTTGGTGAGACTGAAATTAGAGATACAAGCTATGGAAGGAAGAAAAAGCAAAATAACATTAATTGGATGCCGCTATGACCTTTCTCATAATTACACTGTGTTCTGGCCAAATAAGATGACTATTTCAATCACGGTTCTTTAAGAAATAAACAACTATGATAATCTAAATGAACAAAAAGGCAAAAAACAGATGATCACATATATTAATTCAGTGACAAAAGCTTCTTTGAATATTACTATGTGCCAAGCATCATGGTAAGCCCTTTATATATGTGTGTATACATATGTGCATATGTACATATACACACATATATATACATGCAATTCCATCTTCACAATAAACCCTATAGAAAAAGGTAATCTTTTTCTCTCCATTTTACAGAAGAGGAATCAAAAATCCAGACAATTTAGGAAACCTGCACAGTCATATGATTATTACTAACTAAAAAAGGTGAAATCTACTCACTTCTGTCAAATTATACTTATGCCTCCCAACAAATACTAACACTGTGTACCAAACTCTGAGGATACAACAGTGAGCAAGACAAATCTTTTGTGACTTCAGGGAATTTAAAATAAACATAAACCTTTGAATATCTACTTCAAAACTTCAATTATACAAAGAAACAAATTCAGAAAAGGAAAGTGACTTGGCCAACTGATAGGTAATATAAAAGGACAAGAATTATAATCTCCAGACCCTCACACCGCTGCTCTCTCCATTTCCTAGGTCCACTGGTAGCAGTTCTGCTCTGTGAACTTGGGTGAATAGCATTACCAAACAAGAAACTAAATTCTATCCTTCCCCAATAATCACCTGCCTCTAAAGGTCAAGTCTATTAGATTGCAGCATCTCCTACAGATAATGATGCAAGAGAAAGAAAGATTCTACCTTATCTTCCAGAGTCAAATTTAGTGCACAGTACTGGCTGAAGAATAAACAATACTATCACATGACTTTATTACATGGTTGGTACTATATGTCATCAGAAACAAGTACTTTTACAAAATATTGCATTCAAACTTGTACTTAGCACAGAGCATATACAACTTTGTATAGGACACAAACATCCTCCTCAAGAAGATGTATGGAGAAGGAAGCAACATGGAATATACAGTTAAGAACACACACACACACATACTTATATATACATACGTATGTGTGTATAGATATGCGTGACATATATAGAGATATATCTCTATAGATACAGAGATATATATCTATATAGATATAAAGAGATACACCTATATATATACATATATATATATATACATATATCAGATCGAAATTCAAATCTATGCACTGCCATTTCCTAATTATAAGATCTTGAGAATGTTACTTCTTTTTCAAGCTTCAGTTTCTTCAAATGTAGGACAGCATAATACACTGACCTAGAAGAATTCAAATGGTCAAATGGAGTAATAAAAAACATATGAAGTATTGAAATAGAGTGCCTGACATGTAGGATATGGTTGATAAGGGATAAAAAGAGATAAAAAGATTTATCTACTTCCATCATAACAATATTCTCAAAAAGCCATAAACCAGCATTTTAAGTAAGCATTATTTAACCTCAATCAACTCAAACACCTCTCAGTAAGAATTATAAGATTTCAAGGCTTAAAAAACTAAGATGCTATTCATTTTTTTTTAAAAGGAAACACTGTAAATATTTGAATTATGGCTCAGGAACATCACTATATACTAGAAATTATAATTTTATTATGTCATCTCAAATGTGCATTTATTCTACACCAAACAAAAGAAAAAATATATAAAATTGACTTCATCAAAACTGAAAGAAAAGACACTATCAAGAGAGTGAAAAGATAACCCACAGAATGCAAGGCAATATATACAAATCCTGTCTTCCATAAGTCTAATATTCAGAATACAAAGAACTCTTACAACTCAAAAATACAAATAGTTTAAAAATGGGCAAAGGATCTGAACATTTCTCCAAATATATAGAAATGGCCAACAATGAACAATTTTCACCATCATCAGTCATCCGAGAAATGCAAATCAAAACCACAATGAGACACCTTTTTACACCCACTGTGATGGCTATAATCAAAAAACATGAAGTGTTGATGAAGACTCCATGCAATGGAATGCCCACCAACTGCTGATAAGAATTTAAAATCGTGCAACTTTGGAAAACAGTTTGTCAATTTCTCAAAAGGTTAAACGTAGTTATATGACCTAACAATTCTACTCCTAGGTATATACCCAAGAGTAAAAAAAAAAAAACCAAAAAACAAACATATGTCCACACAAACACCTGCACAAAACGTTCTTAGCAGCATTACTCATCATGGTCAAAAAGTGGTAACAGCCCAAAATGTCCATCAAATGATGAATGAATAAACAAAATGTGGTACGTCCACCAGTACAGTGGAGTGCTATTCTGCAACACAAAGGAACAAAGTACTGATACTTGCTGTTAGTATAGATGAATCCTGAAAACACTAACTGAAAGAAGCCCTGTCATAGAAGACCACATATTGTGTGATTCCATTTATACAAACACACGTTGTATAAGTCCATTTATAGAAAATGTCCAGAGCAGCAAATCCACAGACAAACAGATAAGTGGTTGCGGGGGCAGATACATGGTGACTACCTAATGGGTACAGGTTTCTTTTTGGAGTGATCAAAGTGCTCTTCAATTAGTGTTGTAAGAGCTACCCAAATCTGTGAATATACTAAAAACCACTGAATTGTACACTTTTTTACATTTTTTTAAATGTTTATTCATTTTTGAGAGAGAGGGGTAGGAGTAGAAAGATTTTTAAATTTTTTTTAATGTTTATTTATTTTTGAAGGAGACAGAGACAGAGCATGAGCACGGGAGGGGCAGAGAGAGAGGGAGACGCAGAATCCGAAGCAGGCTCCAGTCTCCAAGCTGTCAGCACAGAGCCCAACGCAAGGCTCGAACTCACAAACCATGAGATCATGATCTGAGCCAAAGTCGGATGCTCAACCAACTGAGCCACCCAGGTGCCCCAAACTGTACACTTTTAAAGGGGTGAACTGTATTGTATATCTTAATAAGACTGTTTTTAAAAACTGTGTGTAGTCAGGGGTACCTGGGTGGCTCAGCCCGTTGAGCATCCAACTTCAGCTCAGGTCATGATCTCATGGTTCATGGGTTCAAGCCCCACACTGGACTCTGTGCTGGCAGCTCAGAGCCTGGAACCTGTTTTTAGATTCTGTGTCTCCCTCTCTCTCTGCCCCTCCCTTGTTTGTGTTCTGTCCCTCTCTCTTAAAAAATAAAACATTAAAAAAAATTTAATAAAAAAATTAAAAACTATGTGTAGTCATTCTAAATTTTGATTTATACTAATCAGTCTAACCCTCATATGAAAACTGAAGTTTTTTCTTCAAATCAGGTAGAAGACTTAGAAATTTTAGGGCTCCTAGGTGGCCAGTAGGTTAGGTGTCTAAGTCTTGATTTCAGCTCAGATCATGGTCTCACAGTTTATGGGTTCAAGCCCCACATCAGGCTCTGTGCTGACAGTGCAGAGCCTGCTTGGGATTCTCTCTCTCCCTCTCTCTCTCTCTCTCTCTCTCTCTCCCTCTACCCCTCCCTGCCTCTTTCTCTAATAAATAAAATTTTAATTAAAAAAAAGAAAAAATTTACATTCCATGTATACCAGCTCCTGTATTTTGACATATAATTTCAACTTCTCTCCTAACAACTGAATTCTACTCAGTCGAGCCTTCAGCGAAAAAATCGTAATAAATAAAGCTCAACACTACTCACAAAATCTATGAATTTGAAACTTCGAAGTTACCTCACTCCTTCTTCTACAGTCATGTCATAAATCCTTTACAAAAAAAACACACAAGGTTTTTTAGCCCTTACCATATCTTAGGCATTGTCAAGAATTTCATATTCATCTAATCTTTACTAAGTCATCTCCAATTTACCACCAAAAGAAAAAAAAAAAAAAAGACATTTTAAAGATGCTAAGGAACTTGCCTAAGATCACACTGCTAAAGTTCAGAAGAGCCAAGATTTGAACCCAGATTAGGAGTCAGACTTGCCTATTGACATCAAGTAAAAATTATAAAAAAAAACAACAAATACCAGCAGTGCGTGGGTGGCTCAGTCAGCTGAGCATCTGACTTGATTTCAGCTCAGGGCATAATCTCACAGTTCGTGAATTCGAACCTCGAGCTGGGTTCTGTGCTGACAGAATGGAGTCTGCTTAAGATTCTCTTTCCCTCCCTCTCTGCCCCTCCCCAACTGGCATGTGCTCTCTCTCAAAATAAATATATAAACTTAAAAAAAAAAAACTAGTATCTGGGGTGCCTGGGTGGCTCAGTCGGTTAAGCGGCCGACTTCAGCTCAGGTCATGATCTCACGGTTCCTGAGTTCGAGCCCCGCGTCAGGCTCTGTGCTGGCAGCTCGGAGCCTGGAGCCTGCTTCAGATTCTGCGTCTCCCTCTCTCTCTGCCCCTCCCCTGCTCATGCTCTATGTGTGTGTGTCTCTCTCTCTAGAAAAAGGAATACACAATAAAAAAAATTTTTTTTAAGTGATAGTTTAAAAAAAAAACGAATATCTGAATATTTGGAACTAACTTAACATGGCTCATCAAGGCCTCAGAGTGGGCACTTGTAAAACTGCTAACACTGTTTAAGACCAATTATACAGATAGGGCAACATTCTGGATAAATACTAAGGTCAGGATATTGACTGGATATTTATGGAAACCTTCCTGCCCCAGAATAACAAACACCCTTACTTCCTGGCCTTATATTCACTTAACTGCACCCATGCAAGTTTTAAAAACCGGGTCTTCTAGAGACATTGCCGCTTAACATAGTACTGACTTTAAGCAAAACAGATTTAGATGCACCTCTTCATTTCTAGCTATTTGGTTTAGGACAACTCACTTTACTTTCCAAATAGTTTCCTTACTTTTGAAATACTTATCTTGTAAAACTGAGGAATAGGTAGGCAATACTTAGCTGAATACCTGGCTCAGAGTAATAATTCAATAAATAGTAGCTGTTTTTACTATTACTTAA
Source organism: Herpailurus yagouaroundi (assembly GCF_014898765.1). Classification (NCBI taxonomy): domain Eukaryota; kingdom Metazoa; phylum Chordata; class Mammalia; order Carnivora; family Felidae; genus Herpailurus; species Herpailurus yagouaroundi. Next base: position 28,229,629 of record NW_024412406.1, on the reverse strand, counting down.
AGGTGACACCTAACCTTTTTATTAAAACAAAACAATATCCAACAACAGTACTTAAACTTGTCAATTAAAGAGGACAACTACTATTCTTCAAGCAAAGTTTACTTTTTCATAGCTTAAGTAGTATTTTTTATAATTTTTTTTTAACGTTTATTTATTGTTGAGACAGAGACAGCGTGTGAACAGGGGAGGAGCAGAGAGAGAGAGGGAGACACAGAATCTGAAACAGGCTCCATCCAGGCTCTGAGCTGTCAGCAGAGCCGGACGCCAGGCTCGAACCCACGAACCGTGAGATCATGACCTAGGCCGAAGTCCGACACTTAACCAACTGAGCCAGGCACCTAGCGTAAGTAGTATTTTAGGGGCAGCTGGGTGGCTCAGTTGGTTAAGTGTCGGACTTCGGGTCAGGTCATGATCTCACGGTTCGTGATTTCGAGCCCTGCGTCTGGCTCTGTGCTGACAGCTCAGACCCTGGAGCCTGCTTCAGAGAATCCTGTCTACCTCTCTCTCTCTGCCCCTCCCCAACTCACACATGCTCTCTCTCGCTCTCTGTCAAAAAAAATAAACATTAAAAAAATTTTTTTTAATATTTTAAAAAGCTCACAGAGGGGCGCCTGGGTGGCGCAGTCGGTTAAGCGTCCGACTTCAGCCAGGTCACGATCTCGCGGTCCGTGAGTTCGAGCCCCGCGTCGGGCTCCGGGCTGATGGCTCAGAGCCTGGAGCCTGTTTCCGATTCTGTGTCTCCCTCTCTCTCTGCCCCTCCCCCGTTCATGCTCTGTCTCTCTCTGTCCCAAAAATAAATAAAAAACGATGAAAAAAAAATTTTTAATAAATAAATAAATAAATAAATAGCTCACAGAAAAATCTGGACACCACAAAAAAAAAAAAAAAAGAGGGAGAAACAAATCTACCATAATCCTACAAACCCCAGAACAACTTCTGTTAAATTACTGACCTCCTTAAAAGCTCTTTGTGGGGGAACCTGGGTAGCTGAGTCGCTTAAGCGTCCAACTCTTAATTTCGGCTCAGGACATGACCCCAGGGCCATGGGATCAGGTCCCGCGTTGGGCTCCACACTGAGCATGGAGCCTGCTTAAGATTTTCTGTCCCTCCCCTTCTCCCCCCCTCTCTCCCGCTCCCTCCCTTTGCCCCTCTCCCCTGCTCATGCTCTCACGCTCTCTAAAGAAAATTTTTAGGGGCCCCTGGATGGCTCAGTCACTTAAGCGTCTGACTTCGGCCCAGGTGATGATCTTGCAGTCCATGAGTTCCAGCCCCGTGAGTTCTGTGCTGACAGCTCAGAGCCTGGAGCCTGCTTCGGATTCTGTGTCTCCCTTTCTCTCTGCCCCTCATGCTCATGCTGCTCATGCTCTGTCTTTCTCACTCTCAAAAATAAATAGACATTAAAAAAAATTTTTTTTTTAATTTTTAAAAAAGCTATTTGTGGAATGATGTGCTTTGGAAGGCAAAGAGAGAGTCATTCAAGACCCCTTTCTCTTTATTTCATTTGCCAATTTGAATTTCTGTAAGATATACAGGGAAAAGGAGAAGGAACAAAACAAACAAACAAAAAACATAAAAGAGCCAGTCAATTTTATCTTTCTTTTTGGGGTTAAGTTTTCATATTGGTAAAGTTTCAAACTATCAGATAAATGAGATTTGAAGAGTGTCTGTAAAGTTGTTCCTCATTCTCACCCAGACTCATTATTTGCTTGTAACTTGAGAACTGCAAATAAATACAAACTGGTCTTCTCCATATTTATCCACTAAGGAATTAGTCATTTTTATGAAACACCTATTACAAGGAAAGAAAACAATCATTAGATGATTAATGGATACACATTATGGCCTGAGTAGAGAAAAAAGGCACCCAACAAAAGGCCTTTTTCCCCAAGGAGCTTCTACTGTGGGAATCCAGGGAACTCCAGGCAAAGAAAAAAACTTTTCCAGTTTAAACAAAATAAATGCTCAGCCTGTTAAATAACCAGATCTCATCACTTGCAGTGGGGAAATGAAAGGGCCGTATCAATGAGAAAACTAAACGGTAAAGGTTAATGTCTGGAACAGAAAACAAACAGGAAATATTTTAAAAGGCCAAAATTGCAAATACAGATTAACGGGGTATGAAATTACATGCCAGGCAATGCACCTGTTAAAAAAAGAGGAAGAGACTATATACAAAGTCTTAAAAAATTCAGCGTTTAACACTATTTTCTGCTCCGGCATGCTGTCCAGTAGAAAACCTGGGTCCTAGCTTAATCCAAATTGCTCAGTACTTAATTTAAGTGGGCGAACTACTTAATCTCTCTGACTCAGTTTCTTACTCTGCAAAATGGGTACACCGTAGCTGTGTCGTGGGTCTGTAGAGAATTTTGCACAGATGCTTTGTAATTCCAAAGTGCTGTACAAATCAGAGCATCCTCTTTCTCCTTCACCTTAGCTTGACAGGAAATTTATTTCGTAGACGGGAATAAGTTATTTCAGATACACGGATGCTGAAAATGTACCGAGCAGGGTGGAATAAATTCAGGCGAAGACAATCATGGAGTTTTAGCTGAAAACAGGTGACACTGCATCAGAGGACTGAAAGTACACACAGTGGTGGACAAAAAATGCAAAACTGGAAGACTTCACACAAACCACAACGTGTTCACATACATACACACTTTATCGATTAACAAGATAACGCCACCGGTATTAACTGTAAACCACTTAAGAGTACGCAGCGATGACAGCTGTCCAAATCCATCGACCAGTCAGTACCCCTGAGGGCGTGCGTTTTAACCATAGCTCTTTTACATACTACCACCTAACAAGATCCACTTTTGAGAAAACACATTTAGCAACTTGCCAAAGACGCTAGCACGCCCTGCCTTTTTGATTGCTAAACAAACCTGTAGCGTGGTGGAGACACATCAAGCGCATGGTTAGCATTCTTCTAAAAACTAAGATACAGGAATTGTAACTCATCCGCTTGAGGTCCAGAACGTCTCACAAACCTCCATGCGATGTTATTTTTAGTTGTTAGCCAGCGATCGCGGAAAAGGGAACGAATCCTCCCAAACTGTGAAGGGCTCTCTACACTCCTCGATTCTTAAACTAAATGAGCGAAGTAACTGGCGAGTAAACCTACCCTCGATCAGGTTTACTCCTCTGTACTAACGAAGAGACTTGGAAGTACCCAGAACGGGTGCTAACGCCGGCGGCGCGGGGCCCCGCCGCCTGCCCCAGGACGCCGGCACGGTCCACGCCGCCTTCCCCCGCGGGAAGGGCCGGCGGGGGCGGGCCGGGAGCCCCCG
>NW_024412406.1:28212874-28221336 GCF_014898765.1 Herpailurus yagouaroundi | reverse complement strand
CGGCGGGGGCGGGCCGGGAGCCCCCGAGGGCCCGGCCCCAGGCCCGCCACGTCCGGCTCCCGCCAGCCGCCCGGCCTCCCTCCCGGCCCGCGTCGCCCGCCGCGCTCACCGCGTTCTTCTTCTGCACCATCTTGTCCATCTTCTTGGCAATGCGGACCACCTCGTCCTCCATGGCTTCGGCAGGTCTTCCCCGCGCCCAGCCCGTCTGGGTCCGGAAGTGGGCGAAGCTGGGGCCGAGGGGGACGGCGGGACGCGAGCCCAGGCGCGCGGCGAGCCCCCCACAGCAGGCCCGGGCCTAGGCCCTTCCTCGCACACCAAGCCCGCGGCGGCGGTGGCGGCGGCGGCCGAGACAGCGACTCCGCCCCCGCAGGCAGCGCCAGTCGAGCTCCGCGCGCGCCGCTCAGGCACTGCCAATCGACGGCGGATCGCTGGGAACCCGCGCGCCGAGGCTCCCGCCAGACGGGCGTCGACCGAGGCGCCGTCAATGAGGAGAGGCGCCAAACGGGCGGGAGAGCTTCCCGCCAGGCGGTGGTAAAAGTCTGCAGGAGGCGGGGCCGAGTTTTGCCGCGCGTGCGCTTCCGGCCCAACCACGGCGCGGGGGGAGCTTGAGAGCCCGCGGAGACCCGCGGGGCTTGGAACTGCGGCGGGCGTGGGGGACGGAACGTTGGCGGTTTTTAAAGGCGGTCGGAGCCCGACCCTTTTTTCCGTGAGAGGCGGCTACCGTGAAAAGCAGAGCCCCGCCCAGTTTCCCTGAATAGTCTCGTGAAATACGGACTTGATCTTTTTAAGCGTCCCCTTTTTAAAAGTCAACTGGTTTGTAAGCTGCCGAAGCACCGAGACCCAGTCCGGCTTGTTTTCAGACTCAGAATGTCGAACACAGTATTTGAGTAGAGTTGAATGATACTTGGCAGAAACGTTCTCAAAAAAGAAATAAGGCATCTCAACTGCTTCCAAAGATCAGTGAGGAAGTTGACATCCTTAATTTAAGGGTTATGACTAACGACACAAAGCCAACGTAGAAAATTGAAATACCTATGTTACTAATACTGTAGAGTATAGGCTCCTTCAGTAGGTCTTTGCCCAGTTATACGTTTTACTACCAACTCATGCTACTTGCAGACATATCCCCACACCAGATTTAACGATCAAAATGCACCACCTAGTAATGCTTTTTCTATACTAACATGACAGATTTTTTTTTCCTACTTCTAGCTCAGTTATTTGGGGAGAAGAGGCATTTGACTTTTCCCCCTTCTGTTGATTTCACGTATTTCATTTCATTTTTAAATTATCTTCCTATTATTGATTCCCATCTTACATTGTAATGAAACTATATGACTGGAAAGTAACTGGTTCTAAGGTATTTGTTAAGATTTGTCCATTTTTATAAATATGCTATATGTCCTGAAAAAGAATTTATATTCTATAATAGCAGATAGGAGGTGCCAAATAGGCTCATTAGCCACAACTTAATTTTAATGTTCAAATATTTATATCTCACTTTGTTGTATTCTATTCATGAATGTATAAAAATCTTCATTTATGATTGTGCATGTGTACGTTTACTTTAAAAAAAATTTTTTATGTTTTATTTATTTTTGAGAGAGTGAGACAGAGCACGAGCAGGGGAGGGGCAGAGAGAGAGGGAGACCGAATCCGAAGCAGGCTCCAGGCTCTGAGCGGTCAGCACAGAGCCTGATGCAGGGCTCGAACTCGCAAACCGCAACATCATGACCTGAGCTGAAGTCGGACACTTAACCCACTGAGCCAGCCAGACATCCCTGTACATTTACTTTAACAACTGTGATTTTTGTTTTTCCCCCAAAGAATCAGCTTGTCTTTACTGCGGTAAAACACACACAATATTGTCAAATGACAAAACTAGAACAATTTAGTAACGAGCTTGCTATCCTTTATCCTAGAGAAAATAATCCACCGATGGGGGGATAGACTGCCTTGCAAGCAGTGGAGCACAGATCCCCAGGGATCTGGGACAAGAGCGAGATTTACAGAGCATTGAAGAGGCAAAGAGGGAACACGGCCTGATTGACTAAGAGGTACGAGATTTCCTTATAAACGTAACAGGTCCTGTTTTCCAGGCTAAGGTAGGCTAGCTAAAGCTGAGTTGGAAGATTGTGATTGGCGTAGGCTAGGTTTCCTTGACAGGTGTTTCCATGAAGGGCACGCTGACTTTGATTTGTGACTTAGGCAGGGGCGGCCCACATTTTGTGTCTCCCTATATACAAATGACTTCACCAACATAAAATGTACCGTTTTAACTCATTTAAAATGTGCAATTCAGTACCATTTAGTGCAATCACGACGTTGTACAGCCATCACCACTAGTTCCAAAAAGGTTTCCGAAAATGTCATCACCTCAAAAAGAAACCCTGTACCCTTCAAACAGTCATTCCTGATTTCCCTGCCCCAACTCTTGGCAACCGCTAACCTGTTTTCTATCTCGATGGACTTGAATATTCTGATCCTTTCATATAAATGAAATTATACAATATGGGACTTCTTGTGACTGGCCTCTATCACTTAGCATAATGTTTTCAAGGTTTATTTATTTATGGTGCAGCTATTTCATTCCATTGTCTGGCTGAATAATATCACATTATATGGCTAAACCACATTTTATTTCCTTCATTCATTGATGTACATGTGCATCGTTTCCACTTACCTTGCACTATTCCACATTTTGACTCTTGTGATAGCGCTGCTATGAATATTCATATACAAAATTTTGAATTCTTTTCAATATGTACCTGGGAGTGGGTTGCTAGGTCTTAGGGTAATTATTTAATTTTAAGAAATTGCCATCTGTTTGCCACAGCAGCTGCACCATTTTGCATTCCCATCAGAAATGTACTAGGGTTCCAATCTCTCCATATCTGCTTGTTTTTGTACATATTTTTTATTCTAACCATCCTAGTGGGTGCCAAGTGGATTTTAACTTGCCCTTCCCTGATGACTAACTGTGCTAAGCATATTTTACTGTGCTTGTTGGTCATTTGTACATCTGGAGAAATGTCTAACTCAAATCCTTTACTCAATGTTTAATCAGGTTGTCTTTTATTGAGTTTTAAGAGTTTTTTATATTTTTCCGACACTAGACATCAGATATGATTTGCAAATATTGTTTCCCATTCTGAGCGTTGTATTGACAGTGATCTTTGATGCACAAATCTATTCAGTTTTATCGAAGTCCAATTTATCTGTTTCATTTTGTTGTTTGTACTTTTTTTTTTAATTTTTTTTTCAACGTTTATTTATTTTTGGGACAGAGAGAGACAGAGCATGAACGGGGGAGGGGCAGAGAGAGAGAGAGGGAGACACAGAATCGGAAACAGGCTCCAGGCTCCGAGCCATCAGCCCAGAGCCCGACGCGGGGCTCGAACTCACGGACCGCGAGATCGTGACCTGGCTGAGGTCGGACGCTCAACCGACTGCGCCACCCAGGCGCCCCTGTTGTTTGTACTTTTATTGTCATATCTAAGAAACCATTGGCAAATCCAAGGCCACGAAGATTGCCATTGCCATTTAAACCAGATTAAGTCTTCCGATTCATAAAAATGGAATGTCTTGGGAGTTGGTTGGTTCAGTTGGTGGACCATGTGACTCTTGATCTCAGGGTTGTGAGTTCTGGCCCCATGTTGGGTGTACAGATTACTTAAAAAACAAAAAATCTTTCAAAGAAATGCAATGTCTTTCCATATATTTAGATCTACTTTAATTTCTTTTCACCATATTTCGTGGGTTTTAGTGTACAAATCTTTTACTTCAGTTAAATTTATTCCTAGGTATTTTATTCTTTTGAATGCTGTTGAAAATGGAATTGTTTTCTTTTAACTTTTTTAATATTTATTTATTTTTGAGAGACAGAGCATGAGTGGGGGGAGGGGCAGAAAGGGAAGGAGACACAGAATACCAAGCCGACTGTGGGCTCTGAGCTGTCAGCACAGAGCAAGACTCGGAGCTCAAACCTACCAACCCTGAGATCGTGACCTGAGCCAAAGTCAGACACTTAACTGACTGAGCCACCCAGGCGCCCCTGGAATTGTTTTCTTAATTTCCTTTTCAAATTGTTCATTGCTAGTGTTTGCAAATACAACTTATTTTTATGTGTTGATTTTGTATCCCGCAAATTTGCTGAGTATATTTAGCTCTATTTTTTTTTTGGGGGGGGGGGGGGATTCTTTAGGATTTTCTACATAGTAAAATTATTTCATCTGGGAAAGACTTTTACTTCTTCCTTTCCAATTTTCGTGCCTTTTGTTTCTTTTTCTTTTCTTTATTTTAAGTAGGCTCCACCCCCAGCCTGAGGCTTAAACTCATGACCCTGAGATCAGGAGTCTCATATTGTACTGAGCCAGCCAGGTGCCCCTATTGCTTTTTCTTGCTTAACTGATCTGACAGAGCTTCCAACGCAACGTTGAATGGAACAGTGAAAGCAGAAATCCTTCTCCTATTCCTGATCTTGGAAGGAAAGCTTTCACCATTAAGTGTGATGTTAGTTGTGGGGTTTTCACAGACGCTCTTCATCATGCTAAGGGAGTTTCCTTATTCCTAGTTTGTTGAGCATTTCTCTCTTGAATAGTTGTTAAATTTAGTCTAGTACTTTTTCTGTGTCCGTTGAGATGATTGTGTCAAAATCTTCCTTCCTTGTATCAACATAATGGATTATACTGAATGATTTTCTTTTTTTTTTTTTAATTTTCTTTTTTAACGTTTATTTATTGTTGCGACAGAGAGAGACAGAGCATGAACGGGGGAGGGGCAGAGAGAGAGGGAGACACAGAATCCGAAGCAGGCTCCAGGCTCTGAGCTGTCAGCACAGGGCCCGACGCGGGGCACGGACCGTGAGATCGTGACCTGAGCCGAAGTCGGACACTTAACCAACCAAGCCACCCAGGCGCCCCTGAGTGATCTTCATATGTTGAATCATTCTTGGATTCCTGACATATATCTCACTTGATCATTGTGTATAATCCTTTTAATGTGCTCCAGGATTGGGGGTGCCTGGCTGGCTCATTTGGAAGAGCATGGGACTCTTGATCTTGGGGTCATGAGTTTGAGCCCCATGTTAGGTATAGAGATAACTTAAATAAATAAATATTTTTAAATATACATATATATGCACACACATATATATGCTCCAGGATTGTGTTTGCTAGTATTCTATCAAAGATGTTTGTATCTATACTAATAAAGAAAATTGGTCTACTGTAGTTGTCTTTAAATGGCGTTGATATCTGGATAATATTAGCCTCATAGATGCATCAGGAAGTGTTCCATCCTCTTTTGTTTTGAAAGAGTTGAAAAAAATTAGTGTTAAATCTTTAAATGTTTGGTAGAATTCACCAGTAAAGCCACCTGGTCCTGGGCTTTTCTCTGTTGGGACGTTTGGTTACTCCTTCAATCACTTATAAGTTTGTCCAGATTCTCTATTTCTTCTTGAGTCACCTTTGTATGTTTGTACGCCTTCTTGAGTCACCTTTGTAAGGTGTATGTCACCTTAGTGTGTATGTTTCTAAGAAATTTGTTCATTTCACCAGACTATCTAAATTTTGTACGTACAATTGTTCATAATATTCTCTTATGCAACTTGCCTGCAACATCTTTCCATTATTTAACTTTCAACCTATTTATGTCTTTGGATCTAAAGTAAAGCGATCTAGAAGATATCATATGGTTGTATCTCTCTTTTAAAAATCCATTTTACCCATCTCTGCCTTTTAATTAACTAGCTGAATCCATTTAAGATAAATTACTGGTAAGGACCCACTTATTTCCTTTCTCTTTTATCTTTTTTGTTCCTCAGTTCCTCCGTTACGGCCTTCGTGATTGATTTCTTTCAAGATACCATTTTTACTCCATTCTCACTTCCTTTTCTGCATATTTCAAGTTATTTTCTTAGTGGTTACTCTGGGGATTACAATGAACTTTTAATCAACCCATTTTATTGAGGGACTTCAGGGAAAAGTCAAAGGGCTAGGAGGACAATTAGATCCAATGTCCTCGGTCTGACCAGGATCTCCCCAGCTTCATAGTCTCTGAAAGCACAATTAACGTTTTAAAATTATAGCATTCTAGTTTTAATAATCCCAATTTAGCTTCGATAATATACAAATGTTTTACTCCTAAACAACTCTGTCCTTCCCCCTTTATGCAGTTGTTACATTTACAAAATGTGTGTCCAGTAACCTACATTTATAATTAATATTTTATGCATTTGTCTTTTTTTTTCTTTACCACTTATTTATTATTGAGAGACAGAGAGACACAGAGCGTGAGCAGGGGAGGGGTAGAGAGAGGGGGAGACACAGAATCTGAAGTAGGCTCCAGACTCTGAGCTGTCAGCACAGAGCCCAACGCGGGGCTCGAACTCACAAACTGCGAGATCATGACCTGAGCCAAAGTCAGTCACTTAACCAACTGAGCCACCCAGGCGCCCCATGCATTTGTCTTTTAAATGATGTAGAAAAAAAAAGTGAAGTCACAAACCAAAAATATAATAATACTGGCGTTTATACTAATTTATGTAAGTACCTTTACTGGTGTTTTTTTATTTCTTCATATGGCTTCAAGTTACTGTCTAGTGTCCTTTCATTTCAGCCTGAAGAACTTCCCTTAGCATTTCTTTAATGCAAGTCTACTAGCACTGTGAACTCCCTTAGCTTTTATTTCTTCAAATGTCTTAATTTCTCCATTAAAAAATTTTTTTTCAATGTTTATTATTCATTTTTGAGAGAGACAGACAGAGCACGAGTAGGGGGAGGGGCAGAGATAGAGGGAGACACAGAACCCAAAGCATGGTCCAGGCTCTGAGCTGTCATCACAGAGACCGATGCAGGGATCAAATCCATGAACTGTGAGATCATGACCTGAGCTGAAGTCTGACACTTAACCGACAGAGCCACCAAGGCATCCCTTAATTTCTCCATTTTTGAGGGATGTTTTTGCCAGATATAAAATTGTTCATTGATGTTTTTTCTTTCAATACTTTAAATATAACATCCTACTGCTTTCTGGCCTCCATAATATGTGTTGAGAAATTAGCTGTTGATCTTATTGAGGAAACTTGGACATGATGAGTTGCGTCATTTTTGATGCTCTCCAAATTCTGTCTTATGACAGTTTAATTTCAGTTCACCGAATGTATATATCTTTTGAGTTTATTCTACTTGGAGTTCCTTGAGCTTCTTGGATGTGCGGATTCATGTCTTCCATTAAACTTAGTGTGTGTCAGAAGAAAAGGGAATTGCCATTTATTCCTTCAAGTATTCTTTTGGACTCTTTTCTCTTTCTAGGATCCCCATGATGTGAATGTTGGTACATGATGGTTTTCCAAAATTTCTTAGGTTCTGTTCCTTTTTCTTCATTCTTTTTTCTGCTCCTCAGACTGACTAGCTTCAATTGTCCTGACTTCAAGTCTGCTGATTCTTCTGACTGCTCCAATCTGCTATAGATTCCCTCTAGTGAATTTTCATCTCAATTATTTTTCTTTCAGCTCCAGATATCTATTCAGTAACTTTTTATAATTCTTATCTCTTTATTATTGATATTCTGTATTGATATGGACATATTGTTCTTAATCCTTTGTCCATTATTTAGTTCTTTGAGCATATTTAAAACTTAAGGTCTTTTTCTAGTGAGTCCAATGTCTGAGCTTCTTCAGGGACAGTTTTTGTTAATATTCTTTTATTTTATATGTGAATGGGCTAGAATTTCATGTTTCTTTGCAGGCTTTGTTTCCTGTTGAAAACGTGACATATTGAATATTACAGTGTAACTTTGGAAATCAGAGTTGTTGCTGTTTGTTGAGGGTTACAGTTTTTGTTGTTGTTTAGTTGTTGTGTTTGATTTAGTGACTTTTCTAAACTCTTTTCAGTAAAGACTAAATTCATTATCATGTGTGGTCACTAAGTCTGTTAGCTTACTCTCCACCTAGTGATTTAACAGTGATTTCCTTCAATGCCTAGTGACAAAACAACAACAACTCCCAGTGTTTGCATCTGGACTCTGTGTGTGTTGGGCATGCTTTTAACATTCAGTTGGGCAACTTACAACTTTGCCTTTATTTTCACATCTTGCTTTCCCAGGGCATCAAGATCAGCCAGAGATGAGAGCTTAGAGCATTCTCAGGTATTTTTATGCACGCGTCTGCCCATATGTGCACATGGCCTCCTACATTTCCAAGAATCGTGGAAGCTTTCCAAGCTTTTATTCCCCAGGACATCTCATTCATTCCCTAGCTTTTTCTTCCCAGGCTTTTCAGTGTATCTATTTTTTGCCCCAACTTATATCCTTTTCCCCAGGTGTTAGCGGCTGGTTCATTTGCATTTAAATATTTTTTGAGCAACATCCTCCACATAGCTATTTCCCCAATCTGAGAGAGTTCTGACTTAGGGAAGGAAGGAAGGAAGGAAGGAAGGAAGGAAGGAAGGAAGGAAGGAAGG
>NW_024412406.1:28188923-28212864 GCF_014898765.1 Herpailurus yagouaroundi | reverse complement strand
AGGAAGGAAGGAAGGAAGGAAGGAAGGAAGGAAGGAAGGAAGGAAGGGGGGAAGGAAGGGAAAAGGCCTTTAGGTTAGTCCTTCAAGGAGCCACCTAAGAGTCAATCACAATTTTTTGGAAACAAAATCTGGTTTGCTTTCTCTGAAATCTGGAATTCACATTGGGAGTGTGGACTTCCATCTTCAAGACCTGGGAGTGGGGGATTAAGCAAGGGTAAGTTAAAATGATGCAAAACTTTCTTACTGGTTTCAGCCAACTTTTTTTTCTTTTCTAATTTTTTTTAATGTTTATTTATTTCTGAGAGAGAGAGAGAGAGAGAGAGAGAGAGAGAGAGAGAGAGCACATGTGGGGGAGAGGCACAGAGAGAGAGGGAGACAGAGAATCCGAAGCAGGCTCCGGGCTCCGAGCTGTCGGCACAGAGCCCGATGCAGGGCTCAAACCCACAAACTGCTAAATCATGACCTGAGCTGAAATGAAGAGTCGGTTGTTTAACCGACTTAGCCACTCAGGCACCCCAACTTTTTCTTAAGTATTCACTTGGTTGGGGGAGCCTAGGTGGCTCAGTCAGTTAAGCTTCCAACTTTGACTCAGGTCAGGATCTCACGGTTCATGTGTTCGAGCTGCACGTCAGGCTCTGCGCTGACAGCTCAGAATCTGGAGCCTGTTTCAGATTCTGTGTCTCCCCTCTCTCTGCCCCTCCCCCATTTGTGCTTTGTTTCTCTCTGTCTCTCAAAAATAAATAAACGTTGGGACACCTAGGTGGCTCAGTTTGTTAAGTGTCCAACTCTTGATTTCAGCTCGGGTCATGATATCACTGTTGTGAGTTCGAGCCCCCCATATGGCTTTGTACTGACAGTGTGGAGCCTGCCTGGGATCCTTTCTCTCTCCCTCTCTCTCTGCCCTTCCCCTGCTCTGTCTCTCTCTCTCTCTCTCTCTCAAAAATAAGTAAACTTTAAATAAATAAACATTAAAAAAAAGTATTCACTTGGTTATTATAAACCTTTGACTATTTTCCAGAGTTCCATAAAGCTTATTCTGACAATTTTTGCCACGTTTTTTTGGTATTTCTGTGGAGGCACAGGACTTCGGAATTCTCTGCCCACCTCTTTCACTGATGTGAATGGGCTTAACCAGTTCTGATAAGCAGGAATGGTGTCAGATCATCATTTCTGTGTGCTGCCTAGAACCTTCCAGAATTTATGGTTATCAGAGTGAATCACGAGAGAGATGGATGGGTACATACGTGCTAAAGATTAGCATATTTCCTGGAGAATTACCGCTCTTATCCTGACGTAGTAATCATTTTTATCCCCAATAATACCCTTTGCATTAATGTCTATTTTTAAAAACAGCTTGGTTGGGGCGCCTGGGTGGCACAGCCGACTTCAGCCAGGTCACGATCTCGCGCTCGGCGAGTTCGAGCCCCGCGTCGGGCTCTGGGCTGATGGCTCGGAGCCTGGAGCCTGTTTCCGATTCTGTGTCTCCCTCTCTCTCTGCCCCTCCCCCATTCATGCTCTGTCTCTCTCTGTCCCCAAAATAAATAAACGTTGAAAAAAAAATAAAAAAAAAATAAAAAAATAAAAACAGCTTGGTCAAGCAAATAAACAAAAATAAAAACAGCCTTGTTTATTCTGGTCTTTCACATAAAAGAAATCAAAGAAGATGAAGTCATTTGTAACGGGTGTCTTTCACTCAGCATTATGGTTTCAGGATTCATCCATGTCATAACATTCCTCTTCACTGCTGAATACTATTCTATTGTAAGGATGCCCCATTTTCTTTATCCATTCATCAGTTATGGACATTTAGGTTCTTTCCACATTTTGGCTATTGTGCATAATAATGCTATGAATATCCATGTACAAGTCTTCGTGGAACATGTGTTCGTTGCCTTAAAATGTATTTTCCATCACACTAATTTAGGATAAGCCAACCTAGTTTTTGGTAATATTTGCTTCTTACATTTTCCCATCCCTTTACTTTCAATCTTTCTGTAATTAAATAGAATAGTTTGTAATTAAAATACAGCTTCATCTCATTCTTTTGCCCAATCTCATAACTTCTGTCATTTTACTGGCAAATTTAGTCTCTTCACAATCGTAGTTACTATTATTTTTGGATTTGTATCTATCATATCATGAAACTTCCTGTTCGACATTTTGTCTTTCCTCCTTTCTTATCTTTTACATCAAGCTTTATTTCCTCCTAATCCCCACTAGTTTGGAACTTACATACATTTGTTTGTTTGTTTGCTTGTTTGCTTTAGTTGCTTTACATTGTGAATATGTAATCTAAAGGGAATGAATATTTCTTATCTATTCTCAGAAAATAAAAGAACCATAGAATATTTCAACTTCTATCATCCCTCCCATTATACATTAAAAAAACAAACTTACTTTGGGCACCTGGGTGACTCGGTCAGTTGAGCATCCGACTCTTGATTTTGGCTCAGGTCATGATCCCAGGGTTGTGGGATAGAGTCTCATGTCTGCTCCACACTGAGTGTGGAGCCTGCTTGAGATTCTCTCTCTCTGTCTCTCTCTGTCTCTCTCTGTCTCTTTCTCTCTCTCCTTCTGCCCCTCTCCCTCACTCTCTAAAATAAAATAAAATTAGGGGTGCCTAGTTGGCTCAGTTGGTTAAGCGATTGTATTGTTCATGAGTTCCAGGCCTGTATCCGGCTCTGCACGAACAGTGTGGCGGTTGCTTGGGATTCTCTCTCTCTTTCTCTCTCTCTCTCTCTCTCTCTCTCTCTCTCTCTGTGCCCTTCCCCTGCTTGCTCTGTCTCTCTCTCTCAAAATAAACATTAACATTTTTTTTAATTAAAAAAAAACTTTCGAAACATTCACAGATTGAAAAGAAATTGTAAAGATAGTACAGAGAGGTCCTATGTATGCTTCACCAAATTTCCCCAATGGTTAATCTTTCATAATTATAATACAGTATCAAAACCCAGAAATTGACGCTTATGTGCACAGTCGTTTATCACATGTATTAATTCGTGTAACTACCACCACAATCAAGATACAGAGTATTCCATCACCACCAAGATCTCATTCATATCCCTTTTTAGTCATACCCATTACTTTCCCCCAACCATCTCTAACCCCCAGCAGCCACTAATCTGTTTTCCATTTCTACACTTTTGTCATTTTGACAAAGTTATATAAAATCCTACCAGATATGACCTTTGGAGATTAGCTGTTTTTTGCCATTCAGATCAATCAGAGTTGTTGTGTACATCAGTAATTCATTCCTTTTTATTGGCAAGCAGTATTCAATGGTATGGATGTACCATAATTTTGTTTGTTTCTACTTTTTGACTGGAATAAAATTTCTATAAATAATCATGTACAGGTTTTTGTGTGGACATAAGCTTTCCTTTCAATGGCATAAATGCCCAAGATTATAATTGCTCGGTCTGTTTTATTTGGATTTTAAAGAAACTACCTAACTTTCAAAGTGGCTATGATATTTTATATTCCAACCAGCCACATATGAGAGATCTGAGTTCTCTGCATCCTCTTTGGCACTTGGCATTGTCATTATTACTTTTAAGTTTATTTATTTATTTATTTTGATAGAGAGTGCAGGAGTGGCAGAGAGAGAGAGAGAGAGAGAGAGAGAGAGAGAGAGAGAGAATCCTAAGCAGGCTCCGCACTGTCAGTGCAGAGCCCAATGTGGGTCTTGAACTCACAAACTGAGTTTATTACCTGAGCTGAAACCAAGAGTTGGATGCTTAACCGACAGAGACACCCAGACGCCCTGGGCATTGTCATTTTTTATTTTAGCAGTTCTAATAGGTATATGGCAATAATCTTATTGTGGTTTTAATTTTCCATTTCCTTAATGGTTTAGTAAAATGTTGAATATATTTTCATGAGCCTATTTGACATCCATGCAGCCCCTTCAATAAAATATGTCTTTGTGAATTTTGCTTATTTTCTTCTTCTTCTTCTTCTTCTTCTTCTTCTTTTTTACTGTTGTGTTTTGAGAATTCTTTATATATTCTAGAAACTGGGCATGTGGATATGTGGTTTGGAGATATTTTCTCCCAGTCTTAGCTTGTCTTTTTATCTTCTTAACAGGAGCTTCGAGAGAGCAAAAACGTTTTAAATTTTGATGAAGTCCAATTAAATTTTTCTCTTTTAAGGATTTTACTTTGGTGTCTTATTTAGAAACGCTTCAAGCCCTACGTCCCAAGATTTTCTCCTGTGTTTTTTTCTATAATTTTTAGTTTCATATTTGACATTTTTTAAAATGTTTATTTATTTTTGAGACAGAGACAGAGCGTGAGTTGGGGAGGGGCAGAGAGAGAAGGAGACACAGAATCGGAAACAGGCTCCAGGCTCTGAGCTGTCAGCACAGAGCCCAACGCAGGACTCGAACTCACGAACCGTGAGATCATGACGTGAGGCCACTGAGGCACTCAGGCGCCCCCATATTTGACATTTAAATCCATGATTCATTATACAGAGTTCACTTCTGTATCAGGTTCACTTTTCTGGCTAGTTGATATCCAACTGCTCCCGCACCATTTGTTAAAAGACCACCATCCCTCTATTGCATTACTTTTGTACCTTTGTCAAAATTCACTTGGCTGCTCTTGTGGGGGGCTATTTCTGCTTTATTTTGTTCAGTTCATCTTGTGTCTATCTCTCTGCCAATACCACCCAGTTTCGATCTGTTACTATATAATAAGTCTCAAAATCTGGTAGATTTCTCCCAGTTTTTCAATATTGTTTAAGCTATTCTAGTTCCTTTGCCTTTCCATCCACATTAAAAAATTTTTTTAATGTTTTATTTATTTATTTATTAAAAAAATTTTTTTTTTCAACGTTTATTTATTTTTGGGACAGAGAGAGACAGAGTGTGAGCAGGGGAGGGGCAGAGAGAGAGCAAGACACAGAATCGAAGCAGGCTCCAGGCTCTGAGCTGTCAGCACAGAGCCCGTCGGGGGGCTGGAACTCACAGACCGCGAGATCATGACCTGAGCGGAAGTCAGCCGCTCAACCGACTGAGCCACCCAGGAGCCCCTCCGTACACATCTTAGAATCATCTTGTGCATAGCAACAACAATCTTGCTGAGTTTCTGATAGAAATTGCATTGAACTTTATCACTTTGGAGAGAATTAACATCGTCACTATGTTGAATCCCCTGAGCCGTAACATGATATAGATTCCCATTTATTTAGATCTGCTTTGAGGTCTTTCATCAGCCTGCTGTAGTTTTCAGCCTCCAAATCCTGTACATGATTTGTTAAATTGACGCTGAAGTATTCCTTTTTTCTTCTCAGAAATTGGAAACGTTGCTGGTGTATAAAGTACCGTTTTATAATACTTTTGCATATACTTAATTTTTATCTCGTGTTTCAGCCCCCAAATTCGGATTGGTTTTCTGCCATCAGTTCAAAAGTTTATACTTTGTTCCCCATTGCTTGGAGCTCTCCTTTCCTCTTCATCCGTTTTCCTTCCTCTGAAAGAACATCTTTTAAAGGTTCTGTCACTAAGCTCTTCCTTCTAAACTTTCTACATATTTTAAGATGGTTTTCTTTTGCCCTTGCTCTTAAATGAGCTTACTTATGTAGAAAGTTCCAAACCGCCATTTTCTCTCCAACTTTGATATTATTCCATTATTCTGACCTCTAGCATTGTTTTTCTCAAGTGCACTGTATATGGACAGTCTGAATAGGCTCTTCCTAATTGCCACGATGATCTTTCTCTATGGTGTTCAGTTGTGTTTCCACCATGAAATGCCTCATTAGGGATTTAGTTTAAACCTGTTGGTAACTCATTTTGCTTCCTAAAATTTTTCTTTAATGTTTATTTTTGAAAGAGAGAGACAGAGCGTTAGTGAGGGAGGAGCAGAGAGAGAGGGAGAATCTGAAGCAGGCTCCAGGCTCCGAGCTGTCAGTGCAAAGCCTGACACGGGCCTCGAACTCACTAACCGTGAGATCATGACCTGAGCCAAAGGCAGAGGTGTAATCGACTGAGCCAACCAGGCGCCCCTAGCTGGGCTTTTTAATTCCACATTGGGTTGTTTCAAATATTTTATTGTCATAAATGCTTCTCACTTGATATATTTTTCACTCGAGTGGCTGTTTTTTGTTTCTATAAATTTTCTGGTACTGTCTTTACACTTGTTTATTCTGATTAACACTCTCAACACTCTCTATTCTATTTCTTAAAGTTCCTGAAGAGTCTAATGATCTTTTTCTCTTTTGTGCCACTTGTATTCATTTGTGGCAGGGAGACTGTTCCCTCCTATGGTTTGTACTTTGGGGAAGAAAGTTGAGCTCACTTTTGGCAGACAATTTATGCAGCCTACATTGAGGATGTCACTCTCCATAAAGAATTTGTTTCTTCCAGGGGCGCCTGGGTGGCTCAGTCTGTTGAGCGTCTGACTTCAGCTCGGGTGATGATCTCACGGTTGGTGGGTTCGAACCCTGCGTCCGGCTCTGTGCTGACAGCTCAAAGCCTGGAGCATGCTTCGGAGTCTGTGTGTCTCCCTCTCTCTCTCTGCTCCTCCCCCACTCACACTCTGTCTCTCTCTCTCTGCCTCTTGAAAATAAATGTCAAAAGAAAAAATTTAAAAAAAAGTTTCTTCCAGGTGCTTGAGGGGCAGTCAATCCAAGGAGATGCTTGACGCATTAACTTATGAGCTTATGTGTTTCCAGGCCACATAAATAGTATTAATTCAAGATCCAAATATATATGAATACAAGCTTCCAGCTAAACAATTTCAAGGGAAGAGCTCCCTCTTCTCCCAGTCCAGAGCCCAGGCCAAAATAAGACAAGCTTCCCCCGTCCCTTCCTGAGAGCTCAGATTGTTTTTCCAGTCTACTTTGTGGTGAAGAGTGTAGCTCTTAAAAGGGTCCTGGCTGTGTAATGGTGAGTTCTTTTGAGCCCCAAAGTCAGGTGTACCATGTGGGTTTTCCGTTTCCTTTTCAGTTCTCCCTGGGCACTGGAGATTGTAATTTCTTTATGGTAGGCTGGGGTTTACCATCATTTTGTTTTTTGTGTTCTTTGGCAATTCTAGGTGTTCTGAATTGTATGGAAGAAGTTGTTTTGTTTACAGCCTTTTTTTAGGTAGGCTTTACACCCAGCATAGAGCCTAACATGGGGCTTGAACTCATGACCGAGATCAAGACCTGAGCTGAGATCAAGAGTTGGACACCTAATCGAACAAGACACCCAGGTGCCCGTTTACAGCATTTAAATGAAATCATGGGGGCATACAGCAACGTAGCAGACCATGGAGTCAGGCACAGCATTCTGAATCCTGCTTGCTACACATAACAGCTCTGTAACTATAGGCAAACAGTTCATCTTTGTAGCTATCAGTTTCTCCTATAAAGATAAGGTTGATGTGAAGATTATATTAATAAAGGCTATAAAACACTATTATAGTGCCTAGACTATCTCAAGTACTTAACAAATTACATTTTCACCTAAAAAAATTTTTTTTAATGTTTTTGAGAGAGAGAGAGAGAGAGAGAGAGAGAGAGAGAGAGAGGGAGGGAGCGCAAGCAGGGGAAGGACAGAGAGAGGGAGACACAGAAACCGAAGCAGGCTCCAAGCTGTCAGCAGAGCCTGACGCGGGGCTCGAACCCACGAACTGTGAAATAGGACACTTAACCGACTGAGCCACCCAGGCGCCCCTACATCTTCACTTTTTAATAATTTTTACAAAATAAAATGGTATGTTGTTAGGAGTGCAGATGTATGTCAGGTTTCTACTTTTACCTTTTTTTAAACTTGGGGCACCTGGGTGGCAGAGTGGGTTAAGCATCGGACTTCAGCTGAGTTCATGATCTCATGGTTTCGTGAGTTCGAGCCCTGCATCAGGCTCTGTGCTGATAGCTCAGAACCTGGAGCTTGCTTCAGATTCTGTCTCTCCCTCTCTCTCTGCCCCTTCCCTGCTCGTGCTTGCTCTCTCTAAAAAAAAAAAAATTTTTTTTAATTAAAAAAATAAAAGTAGCGATAAGACTGATTCCAACAGTAGACACATTTCCCAATTATTTATATATACATAAGGCACTATTATCTGTCAATAGAGTAATAATACCACACTCTGACCACATCTGTGAACACAATAGTTTAAAAAGGATGACGAAATAAAGATCATCACGTGAAATAAGGCACAGCTGTGAAGTCTCAAAGAGTTGAGGTTGCACACAATGTTTTGGTCCAGAACCCACTTACCCATCAGGGTTGTCCAAAAATAGAACAAGCTGCTTCACAAAAAGGGTACTGGTCGTTTTAAGTATTCAAAAGCAGAAAATGAAGGACCGCTTAAGAGCCACAACAGAAAGGATTCCTTTATTGGGACATGCTAGAAGTTAATGGTGAAATAAAAGGAGAAAAAACTATTTGGATAACCGTCTCATGACACTAATTTAAAAATACCATGCCTACTGCAAATAAGGAAGACTGGCAAACCCCAAACCAAACTTAAGTAGGTTAAAAACACTGAAAGCCAAACTTCAGAATTTTTTTTAGGTCATTAAAATTGAGGGATGCCTGGATGGTTTGGTCGATTAAAAACATTTGACTCTTGGGGCGCCTGGGTGGCGCAGTCGGTTGGGGCGTCCGACTTCAGCCAGGTCACGATCTCGCGGTCCGTGAGTTCGAGCCCCGCGTCGGGCTCTGGGCTGATGGCTCGGAGCCTGGAGCCTGTTTCTGATTCTGTGTCTCCCTCTCTCTCTGCCCCTCCCCCGTTCATGCTCTGTCTCTCTCTGTCCCAAAAATAAATAAACGTTGGAAAAAAAAAAATTAAAAAAAAAACAAAAAAAACCACATTTGACTCTTAATTTCGGCTCAGCTCACAATCTCAGGTTGTGCGATTGAGCAAGGAACCTGCTTGAGATTTTCTCTCTCCTTTGCTCTCTGCCCCTCCATTTGCTCTCTCTCTCAACAAAAAACAAAAATCTTAAAAAAAAAACTGAGTAACAAGAGAAGCTTTTCTCATGCCTAATTCCATTCCAGGCTAACCATACCATCATTAAAAATTCTCTTCTGAATATGTGTTCTTATGATTACATTGTCATTTTCCCCCTCTTCAGTACAGATGGCCACTTGAAGGTAAATCCAAATATTAAACACAGTATTTGAAAAAAGAGTCACAGAAAAGTCAGAATTAAATTTTATTTCACATTGGTAGAAACCATGAAAAAGATTTACATCGTCCCACATAACAGCACATTTCAACAGAATATTTCTTGCCATAAATTAGATCTTGTTGATTTATATAACTGAAACAACAATTTATATTAAGGTAAAGCAAAATGACTTAGTAAATGATTGTTTAAAAATTTTAAATCCAGACATAAACATATGGCTTCATTATTAACATTCTGTACAATCCATTACTAAATTATTTCCATTATCAATTAGCACCCATTTATAAAGATGCATCCCTAACACTGTTTTAGTCAGTTGGAATACAGCAGAAAAATTAACAACAGATCAGAAATATCAAGTGTACATTTTTGCTACATATTAAACTGTGGTAACTACACCATATGTATTGAGTTGTGATTCATTGTTGTCACCCATACACGTTTTCAAATAAATTTTACCAATAATCTGAAAAATTCAACTATGTAAAATCAAATAAAAAAAAAAATCTGACTAAAGTGAAGTCTTCAAATAAGTCCATTGGCAGATAAAAATAAAGCAAATTTTTCTAATGGATTGTTCATTTCCTACAGTAGTTGGTTTCAAACATATGTAGAAAACAAACTAAAACTATGCTACAAAGAGAATCATCTTAGAGCAAATCATCTTAGAAATTACAGTTTTTAAAATCTGTCTTAAATATTCGAGAACATACTAGAATATGACGTAATTACCCTTCCATTAATTACAGAAAAATACAACCACAGAATTATTCCAATTATCTAGACTGAAGATTCTAATAACTATATCGGTCTAACTTTGGACTAAGTAAGGTATAGTTTAAGAAGTAGTGTAGGAAGTTTAAAGTGATGTCAGGTGTCTTTATGTAAGTGTAAATACATTTAAAATACCATCAAATCTGTGATCCAGAATGTCAAATTACAGCATGTATTGGCAGGAGAGGTCTACAGCAAGGAGCCAATTGCCAAAGCCATTTGGTCTTTTATGAAGGATAAAAAAGAAAACACCTTTCTGGAGAGGAAAAAAAACCTTAAATAGAAATGATATCAGGGAAAGTAAAGCCTGGTCCCCAAAATAAAAGGGCCATTAACTGGAGAGAGCAATATTACTCTTTACTGACACTTAGAAGCATTACTCCCGTTACTGGGAATAATGCAGTAACACCTCACTCTCATTATGTAGTGCAATCATTAAGTATGTAAGGAACACATATATAAAAATACAGATAATGCATGGTGTCTACATTTTGGAGTAAGTCTGTAGACTAAGTCACAAGATGCACAAATAATTCATATCCTAACTGTTCCTTTATACCTGAACAAATTCTCATTAAGCATACTGATAATTTTCAAATGATGTAATAAAAAATCTGGTTACAGTATTTTATTATTTTGCTGAATTACATTTGGGAAAAAGTCAGCTGCTTCACCTATTTTAATACTAGTATATTCTGAATCATACAAATACACGTATAGAAACTTAAAAGACCATTATTTCCCACAAGGAGATATTATTATGTAGTCTGTGTTATCGGTGCGTATATGCAAAACATTTTAACACTGCAAACTTCCGAAGTTTCAAGATTGGGCACGGGAAAAGGTTTCTACACTACTACAACGATGCTGGTGTGTACTTCGACACAAGGCCTCTTAGTGACGTCAATCAATTGGAGGTAGAAGTTTATCAATGAATTGCTTGATATCCATCATTTCCTGTTTGGAATAAAGTGATTTAACAAGCTGTTACAAAATCAGAAATTAAATCCCCACTAAAATACCACCAAATAAATCTGTAGTGTGCCTAGGTAAGGCGAAACCACATTTTCACTTCTATTAAATGAAAAGTTGTAACAGAGAAATGAGGCTACGATAGAAATTTCAGAACATTTCCCGTGACTATGATGATTATTGTACGTTCAAATGATAGTTCCCAACTATTTTGAGGTCCCATGAAAATGGTCTGCACTTTGCTCTACTTGAACAAAACACTGGGGCTGAGTGCAGACAAAGGGCCTTAGGAGTGACAACACCTATCCCGAGAAGTATCAGTAAGGATACAATTACTGTCAACTAAGGTTGGGTGGAAAAACCTAGCTTTTAGCCTTCCCTCATTAGAATGAAATGCTAAATCCATAGCATAAAATATTTTGTGCCTTTTATCTCTTCTCACTTTCTGCTCCTAATCATTCAGTCCAGTGTTCTCCAATGTGATTGCAAAGAATCATCAGCTTTTATTTTACTTTTTTTTTCCTTTGTATGTAAGCTCTATGCCTGACATGAGCCTTGAACTCACAACTCCAAGATCAAGAGTCACATGCTTGGGGCACCTGGCTGGCTAGTCAGTAGAGCATGAGACTCTTAATCTTGCGGTTTTGAGTTCAAGCTCCTCACTGGGTGTAGAGATTACTTAAATAAAATCTTAGAAGAGTCACATGCTCTACCAACTGAACCAGCCAGGTGCCCCAATAGAGCTTTTTTTTTTTTTTAACGTTTATGTTTGAGACAGAGCATGAACGGGAGAGGGTCAGAGAGAGAGGGAGACACAGAATCTGAAACAGGCTCCAGGCTCTGAGCTGTCAGCACAGAGCCCGACGCGGGGCTCGAACCCACGGACCACGAGATCATGACCTGAGCCGAAGTCGGACGCCCAACCGACTGAGCCACCCAGGCGCCCCTAGAGCTTTTATTTTAAAAACACATCTAGGGGCGCCTGGGTGGCGCAGTCGGTTAAGCGTCCGACTTCAGCCAGGTCGCGATCTCGCGGTCCGTGAGTTCGAGCCCCGCGTCGGGCTCTGGGCTGACGGCTCAGAGCCTGGAGCCTGTTTCCGATTCTGTGTCTCCCTCTCTCTCTGCCCCTCCCCCGTTCATGCTCTGTCTCTCTCTGTCCCAAAAATAAATAAACATTGAAAAAAAAAATTTTTTTTTAAATAAAATAAAATAAAAACACATCTATACAAACACAGATACCTGAGTTTACCTGCTAACCCCCAATGTGCTGAATCAGAAATGCAGAGTTTGATTGGTGGCTCAGTCGGTCAGACATCCGACTTCAGCTCAGGTCATGATCTCATGGTCTGTGGGTTGGAGCCCCGTGCTGGGCTCTGTGCTGACAGCTCAGAGCCTGCCTAGAGCCTGCCTGGGACTTGGTGTCTTCCTCTCTCTCTGCCCCTCCCCAGTTTGCGCTCTCTCAAAAATAAATAAAGGTTAAAAAAAAAAAAAAAAGAAATGCGGAGTTTGAAGTTCTGGTGTCTGCATTTCTATTAGGCTCCAGGGTATTTGTAATGTAAAGCCTACTTTGAAAAACACTGCTCTAAATGTGGATGGAACTGGGGAGTGTGATGCTAAGTGAAATAAGTCAGGCAGAGAAAGACAGACACCATATGTTTTCACTCATATGTGGATCCTGAGAAACTTAACAGAAGACCATGGGGGAGGGGAAGGGGAAAAAAGAGAGAGGGAGGGAGGCAAACCATAAGAGACCCTTAAAAACTGAGAATAAACTGAGAGTTGAAGGGGGGTGGAGGGAGGGAAAAGTAGGGGGTGGGCATTGAGGAGGGCACCTGTTGGGATGAGCACTGGGTGTTGTATGGAAACCAATTTGCCAATAAATTTCATATTAAAAAAAAAAAAGAAAAAAGAAAGAAAACCACTGCTCTAGACCCTCAGTCCCTCCTGGATCCTGAGTGTCAGCCCACCTGCTTTCTGGATTCAAAACTTGCTGACAGTTTCAACTATGTTCTCAATAACACCCTAGAATCCTAGGCCCCCTTGTCTTTCTGGATAAATCATATTAATACCTCTTTTCTCTGCCCCTAAAGCAAATGATTCAGACCCACTCAGTGGTTGCAAAGCTAAGTTAAGTTGGACTACCTTAACGATGGGTAATCAGTTTTTATTCTAGACCTTTTCAAGCCTCCAAACCAATGCAGGCCTCCTTCACTCTTACCAAGTGACTGTATCTCCCACTTTACTGAAAAGACAAAGAAGATCTCAAGTGAGCTCTCAACTATTACCCACCTCAACAATCCTTGTTTATATTCATCCATCCTATTCTAGATTCTTAAGTGATGTTCTCCTCTTTGAAGGCAAGCACTACCCATTTTAGGGCTTTAAACTACATTATTATTTGATCTCCCTAAGATTCTCCCATTAGATTATTATCTTCTCTTCACTTCATTTTCTCCCTCCTTCTTCCCCACCCATGGGAGTCTTTTTCTCCCATTGACTAAAGAGCCTTCCTACTCTTTCCCCCTTTCACAAAAACCTTTTTAATAAAGGTCCTTATCCCTATCTAGTTCACTCAATCCACTGCAGGCTCCATTTCCAAGCATCCAAGGTCACAGATGGCTTACTATGGGATAGTTTCTTCCTGGCCTGTTTTTCCTTAATTGTTCTCTGAATCATGGGACACTCTTCCCTTCCACTCGGAAATTCTTTTTTTCCTTAAATAATTTAACCAATTAAAAAAAAAAGTTTGCACATGTATGTACATATATATGTATGCAATCTCTACACCCAGTTTGGGGCTCAAACTCAAAACCAGTATCAAGAGTCGCAACACACTCTTCTGACTGAGCCAGCCAGGCACCCAACCGCTCTGAAACGCTCTCCTCTTGTACTCCCATTCAACACCTAACTCCTTTCTAATCATACCCCCCTCAAACAAGTTCTACCCCTCAGCTTTTTTCCTGATATTCCAAGTTCTACCCCTCAGCTTTTTTCCTGATATTCCCCCATGGTAATTCTTCAGTGATCAATAATATTGGCCATTATTCTAAATCTCTATTACAGGCCTGAGCTCCAGACAAGTATTTCCAACATCCCATTTTGCTATGATGGGGGTACATCAATCTCAGTACGTTCACTAAACTCAATCATTATTGTCTCCTCCGTTACCCTAAAACTCCTCCTTGTAACTACTTTATGAGGACACCCAGCTTTTCATAAGACTATGGCCCAACTGGTCAGCTTGCTTTCCCTACCCCACAGTCCTTTCTCTGTACACCTGCTATCCAAATCCTACCCATTCTTTCAAATCCAGCTCTTCCTTCATGATCTCTGTACTTCCCCAAACAAAAGGAATCTCAGCTTTTCTCAGTTTTCTAGAATGCTTTTAAAAACTTCTAATATAACACGTATCACATTCTGCTTTCTACACATTTGGATATATACCCTTCTCCCCTATTAAATTTTAATTAATTTAGCTTAAATTGCAATAAAAAGGACTGTTTTTTATTTGTCTTTGAATTATGCACAAAACTTGCATGTAATAGGAAAAACAGTGAATATCTGTTGAATCAAATTGAAGAAACTCTAAGTCCTCACCTATGATTCAATGTGAATTCATTAATTAACTCCTTTAAATACCCAAGGAATCAAATGCTACTTAAGTTAAAAACATCACACGGAAAAGTGGTAAATATGTCTCTGCTTCCAAACAGTTACCTGCTGACATGAGCTGTGCATCATGCCTTGGTAGGTTTTGAAGGTTACATTGGCTGGGTTTACTAACATTTTTAGCTTTTCAGAAGTAAGAGAAGCAATCATTAGGGGAACTAAAGGGTCGCAATCTCCATGGCACTGAAGAATAGCAATATCTCTATTAACGCCACTGATAGGACCCTGCAAAAAAAAACAAAAAAACCAGTATCATTTATTCAAATGTATAGAGCATTATGCCAGGCATTTACAACTGCAGATAGATATGCACGTACATATGTTATTACTTACATCACAGGTTCTATTCGGCCACGGGAATAAAATTCCTTCCATCCCTATGCTCCCCACAACTCTTTATTTAAACTTTTACAGGACAGGGCAAGTGGGTGATGGGCACTGAGGAGGGCACCTGTTGGGACGAGCACTGGGTGTTGTATGGAAACCAATTTGACAATAAATTTCATATAAAAAATAAATTAAAAAAAAAAAACTTTTTACAGGACACATGATTATCCTGTCTTGTATTATTATTTTGCCAACGAACTGGTTCCTTGAAGCAGACTGTATCTTAATTATTCTTTATTATATTCAATGTCTTGACAGGAGAGGTACACTTTAGCTGGATCTTATTTAATTGATTTAAATAAGACGGTTAATCAGCAGCACTTACTACGTGTAAGACACCAAACAAACACTATATAATGATAAAGAAAAAAAATCCTAGATTTAAAGATGAACCTGAAAATAAATGTCCACACCTCCCATATGTGTTATATACTGCTTTACACTATAGAGTACTTAGAAATTATATTCTATGGTAAAATTCTGCTAGCAATCAATAAGAATATTGAATATTTAAAAATGTTATTTCTATGTGTAAAAAATTCCCCTTTTATAAGTATCTTAAAATGTATCAAACACTTCAAATAGAAGATTTGTGACAAAAGGACTTCTTTTTTACCCCATTCTATGCAATCTACAGTAAAGACAGTATAGTATACAGATCACAAAAGTCTAGGAAAATCCTTTTTAAAAAAGGATGATTGATGTAAACTATGGGCTTTAGGTAATAATATTGTGTGTCAGTGTAGGTTTGCTGATTATCAAAGATGCACCACCACGCTGCGGGGTGTTCACAAGCTGTGCACGTATGGGGACAGGGGACATGTGGGAACTCTGTGTGTTTTCTGCTCAGTTTTGCTGTGAACCTTAGCTGCTCTAAAAATATACAGTTTATTAATTTAAAAAAAAAATGACCCTCTCACAACATTATCTGCCTTAACTCAGTAATCTTATGCTGCAAGTTTCAATCAGGCTACCTGTGGAAATGAAGCCCGTAGTGGAAGCCAGCAACTGAGGGCAGTGACTCCTGCCAGTTTCTGCTGTGTGGTAAGAGCAGTGTATAAAGATAAAGCTCCTCCCTGGAAAGACAACAGAGAGAGTCAATGGAACACATGCTCTGCTAACAGCAACTTGATTTCTTGTTATTAATAATGTCCATTAAAGAAAAAATCAACCCGGGTGACTGATGTCAAGTCAGATCAGACAAGCTCCTAGAAACACAAACACCCCACTCCACCATGTCCTAAAGGATAAGATTCTCTACATTGAAGATCACTGTGAGAACACAGGGACCACCCAATCAGTTGAGAAAGAGTTAACAGTATATTTGCACTTACAGATGCCTTAGGAATATTCTAAACTTAGTTACTTATTTTCTCCTCTGAAAAGTCTTAGGTATAAAATCAAATCTAGTTGTAACTTGGTACTCTTTTCTAAAAAATTCAAGACAATAAGGACCCTGTAGCAGATACCTTTAGAGTATCCACCCCAGCTTAAATACCCTGCACTCTGGGAACTGTATTCCCGTTAGTCACCTGGATGCCATGTCACTCTGACCATCCCCACGGGTCACCGGGGCCCATAAGAACATGAGATTCCAACTCATCCGAGACAGTCAAGTTCTTTTTCCCAAGATTTTGAAACTGGAACTCAGTGACAGTGAGTCTGTCTCTGTGCAGCTGGGATGGTAACACGTAAACTCAAGAACTGGCAAAGTTATAGGCTGCGACGGCAGAAAAAGCCAACTCTAGATGAACAGGCAAAGGAAGCAGATGGGCAGAGAAACAAGGAAGATGGAGAGAAAGTCATGACGGCTCTCCAAGTCTTAGATATTTCCTGAGGCCTTGCTTCATTCTCATCCTTGACTTCCTTGACGTGACCCCACGGACTCATAACTTGCTCTTTCTGGCTTACGGTACTAGGAGTTGCTTTCTGTAATCAATGAATCCCAACCACATAGCCTCCTATGTTAACTTCCTACTCGAATCAAGCATTCATTTCTATACCTATATTTATGGCACAATGTGTATTACAATAGACATTATCTTGAACTTCAATAAATACCAAATCAGTAACATCTTTTTTACCATATTGAATCAACAAACTATCTACTAGATTTTAACTTCTAAATAATTCCGTAATTAATTCCATAATTCTAACATTGCCCAAATTCAGGTATTCAGTCTGAACACTAAGTTGTTGATTTAGAAGATTCACAGATTAGAAGCTACAGCAATGTGGGGATAGGTGAAATAAAGACATAAGGTCAATATGAGGTAACTACGTCTGCAGAAAAAGTATAGAAGGTAGGAGAAAAAGTATAGAAAGAAGAAGATACCAAAAATAAACATCACATATTTAAGTCTAAAATCTATTTTACAAGATGAAAAGAAGAAAGATGACAGAGTGACGTCACCAAGATGGGACACAGGTCATTCCTAACTTTGCTCCCTCTTCTAAGAACTAACATCTAATCATGGACAGGGCACCACTGAGAGAATCCTAGCACACGGAGGGGAGGCGGAGGCACCCCTGTCCCACAGAGACCAAGAAATATCACACTGGAAGGGAAGAGAAGTGGTTACACGCTGACCAGTGCAGCGCCACCCAGAGTCTCCCCGGAGCCTCCAGTTCCTCCAGTGGGAAGAAAGAACGCAACGGGGACAACCAGCATCCCCAGCATTGTGGGTCACTTTGTGGGAGCCCCTACTTAGATCTTGTCTCAAGGGGATTGCAGGGGGAGTCTATGGGGCTCAACCACCGGGAATCTGTGACAGAAAGAGAGAAGAAATTCTCCTGTCTTCTAATGTATTGTTCCTATCAGTAGTCTCCTCCTAGGAGAGGGGAGTTATACCTGTGTTTAAATTAGAGTTTTGTTTAAAGTTCCTATCAATTTGCCAAATAAATTTATTTTAAAGATATAATTTAGAAGGGAAAGGCAATAGCTGAAGAGAGAAAACTAGAAAAGCAAAAGAGAACACTCTTGTAATTAACTACATGTAATCCATTTGAACTTAATTCAGTATTAGCAATAGTGTAACAGATTCTACAACATCTACTAAAAAAAAAAAAAAGACTCCTCCATAGAAAAGGATGGAAACCACAGATTTTCTAGATAAATATACCAATGACATATCACCCAAACTTTACCTTACCTGAGAAAATCCTCCCAAAATAATTCTGTTAGAAGGAATGCCATTCTTCATCTCTTGCTCTATCAAAGCTTTTACTAAAAACAACATAAAATTAAATCACCAACACTGTAAAAGTTAAGCCTGATACCATTTTAAACAGGATAAATTAATTACAGAAAAGCACAAGGTATGTTAAAGGTGAATAATACGTGAAAAACTTGAAGCACTCTATTAAAATATAAAAGGAGGATGTATTTTCATTATAAAACTCATATTTGGCAGGTGTTGCTTAAATAGTTCAATTATTTCCTTTTTTTTTCTTCTTTTTTTAAGATTTTATTCTTAAGTAATCTCTATACCCAATGTGGGGCTTGAACTCAACCCTGAGATCAAGAGTCGCATACTCCGCTCTTTCAACTGAGCCAGTGAGACACCCCTGTCCAATTATTTATGTCATTTGTAAACAAAAGTTCTTTCTCTTACCAATCAATGGATATTCTTTTACCTGCGTCAATTCTGCCCATATACATTCTATATTTCTCTCTCTTCAATGAATCATAGGAATTTGTACCTCAAGTTGCCATTTTAAATCCTAAAAAATGTAGATTACATGGTTTGTGATTTACAGTGTTTATAAAGTTCATTCTAGGGGTACCTGGGTTGCTCAGTCAGTTAAGCATCTGACTTCAGCTCAGGTCATGATCTCGTGGTGCATGAGTTTGAGCCCCACATCAGGCGGTCTGCTGTCGGCATGGAGCTTGCTTCAGATCCTCTGTCCCCCTCTCTCTCTGCCCCTCCCCTGCTCGCACTCTCTCTCAAAAATAAACATTTTTGGGGTGCCTGGATGGCTCAGTCGGTTAAGCGTCCGACTTGGGCTCAGGTCACGATCTCACTGTCCGTGAGTTCGAGCCCCGTGTCGGGCTCTGTGCTGACTGCTCAGAACCTGGAGCCTGTTTCAGATTCTGAGTCTCCCTCTCTCTCTGACCCTCCCCCGTTCATGCTCTGTCTCTCCATCTCAAAAATAAATAAAACGCTTAAAAAAAACAAACATTTTTAATAAATAAATAAATAAATAAATAAATAAATAAATAAATAAAACGTTCATTCTACTAGGGGCACCTGGGTGGTTCAGTCAGTTAAGTGTCCACCTTTTGATTTCGGCTCAGGTCACGATCTCACGGTTCTCAGGTTTGAGCCACGTGTTGGGCTCCGTGCTCTCAGCGGAGCCTGCTGGGGATTCTCTCTCTTTGCCCCTTCCCTGCTCGCTCTCTCTCTCAAAAGAAATAAACATTAAAAAAACAAAGTTCATTTCTATTATTTTAAAACTCTAATTTTTCTTATAGCCACTAAATGATGTACGAAAAAAAATCAAAGGGTTCTTTTGTTTTGCAGAGCACTTTGACACAAATCATTAACTATAAAACTGCTGACTCCTCGAATTTTTCTTTATAATCAGTGCTATGTGTTTTTTTTTTTTAGTGTTTGTTTATTTTTGAGAGGTAGAAAGAGCACAAGCAGGAGAGGGGCAGAGAGAGAGAGAGGGAGGCACAGAATCCGAAGGAGGCTCCAGGCTCTGAGCCGCCAGCACAGAGCCCGACATGAGGCCTGAACTCATGACCTGAGCTGAAGTCAGATGCTTAACCCACTGAGCCACCCAGGCGCCCCTGTCCTTTCATTTTTTACATATGTGCAAGAGTTTAATTTTTTTACAACAATGTGACATTTTATTTATTTTTTTAAGTTTATGTATTCATTTTGGGAGAGAGAGTGCGAGCAGGGGAGGGGCAGTGAGAGAGGAAAAGAGAAAATCCTAGGCAGGCTCCACACTGTCAGCACAGAGCCTGACATAGTGCCTGAACCCACGAACCATGAGATTATGACCTGAGCCAAGATTAAGAGTCGGGTGCTCAACTTCCTGAGCCACCCGGGTGCCCCAAGAGTTTCATTTTTTAAGATCAGAATTTCCAATTTCATACTTCCTTTCTATCAAAAAATAAAAATCTGCTTTTTCTAAAACACTGCAAAAAACAAACGCCCGAATGAAAAATTATTTTCTTTTTTATATAAAGTTTAGTTCTTACACTGAGCATGAAAAGCAAGCAACACCCTGACTATGGCATGGAAGAATGGGCTAGAAAATAGGAACGGGGGTTAAGAAATAAAAGAAGTGCTGGGAAACCTGAGGGATTTATT
The DNA here is from genome assembly GCF_014898765.1 of Herpailurus yagouaroundi. Lineage (NCBI taxonomy): Eukaryota > Metazoa > Chordata > Mammalia > Carnivora > Felidae > Herpailurus > Herpailurus yagouaroundi. Next base: position 28,192,618 of record NW_024412406.1, on the reverse strand, counting down.
TACAGTGGCATGGAGGATGCAGAAGTGGCAGAAAAGGCCCAGTTGGGAGGAGAGAAGGCTTGTGGGGGCCTGGCGACTGGTAGCTGCTTGCCCACCGGCAAGCAGTGCCGGGACCACTTCCCCTGAATTTCGCAAAGCTTTACTCCTCAAGGTCACCCCAACTGCTAAGTCGTACAAGAATTACCTGTCTTTTTAAACAGCTAAGTGTTCAATCAGTGGCTTCTATTATTATTACCACACGAAAACTAACCACTAACATAATTTGCATCACACATGATTATATCATTACATCCATCATTAATTCAAGTCTCCTTAATGAAGATAACTGGCCACAACGATTAAGTTGCCATTTTCTCTATTAGCTGCTGTAAATAAAAGCAAAATTATGTATCCACAGATACTAAGTTTGATAAAGACCATTCTTCCCTATTCACTTCACCTTCGCTGCCTACAGTTAAGGGAGTCCATTTGGCAAACTTAGAGTGTGATCAGAAAGAAGGAAATAGCATCACCTACTAAGTTCAGATAATTGTACACCGGATTTCATCAGTATCAATAAAACTACTGAAGCCACTAAAATAAGAATTCTTTTGTCTTCGTAAAATTTTTCTGTACTTACCATTTTCTGCTGCCTGTTTAATTCCAGGTTCATCCTCCTGTGATTCTGGTGAAAGCCCAATAATATCGAACCTGGAAAACAAGGCAAAATCTTAAAAGAGCTATTTGATTCTAAAAATATGTATTTATGGTAAGTACATTTCACTAAACTCATGGTAGTCTGGATTAAAAGGGCAAACCATGAACATGAAACTCAAATTAAAATGTCTACAGAGGCCAAAATAGAACTTAAATGTGTGAATATGACATTCTACACGTTCCTTTCACCAACTAGATACAGATTCTAATGTTAAAAAATCACACTGCCACATAATTTTAGAGTAAGAATATCTAAGAAAATACCTAATCCAGTCCTACACCCAAGCAGGAACTGCGATGCACACTCCCCTAAAAAGTCTGCAATGAGTTCCAGCCACTCCCCTCCCCTTCTACTGCACCATAGGTCAGTCCAATGGGACAGAGCTACTTTACGCCGTCACCCTCTCATGCACCATCTCATAGCTATTAAACAGAGGTATTATACTGATCTCTAGCCACATTCTTCAAAACGTTTTCATCGTACATTGTAGGTACCTCAAACCAGAGCCCCAAAGGAAGCTTTCCTCTTCTCTGTCAGGCCCTTTCCATTTCCCTACTGGGTTATATCCTCTCATTGTGGTCTCTAGCTACGTTCGCTAGAAATTGTGGTTCTGGATGGGAGTTTTGCCAGAGAAGGAAGATGAAAGAACCAAAGGGCAAAATAGGCAGGAACCTGTGAAAACTGCCAAGAAATCTAGGGTAGACAGAAAGGAAGTGAAGGGGTGGGTAAGAAACGGGTGGCAACAAGTAGAGAGGACAAGAGGACAATAGACTGGAAGTAGCTTAGAGGAACGAAGAACTGACTCTACTTCCTGACTATAAAACATACAGGGAATGTGAAAATATCTTGAGAGTGCGGAAGAGGAAGTGGTCTCCTTAAAAACTTGTCAACTCTCCACAAAAGCAAGAGGTTGGAAGGGTGTAAGGTTGTGGCTTAATCAGAGTTATGCCACATGGGGTCACTCAAACCAACAAAGGTTTATCAGGCAGTAGGAGATATTTTCTACACTATTTCTATCTACCTATTCTCTCCCATTCCTCTACCTCTTGGCACAGCTCCTCAAGTTTACCCCTGAATCTAAAATACAAAACTTAAATAATTAAAGGTTAAACGTAAAGTTAATTATGTAACTTTGCAACTTAAAAATAGCTAATTAAAAATTGCTATATGCAAAAGCTCTTCTAATAAAAAACAAAAAAACTAAGTGTAAATAAAAAGGTCTTAATGAATAATTCTTACTTACCAGGAAGGCATAGCCATGTTCATATTCAATGTTACAGGCATAACTGGTCTACATAGGAAAGAAAAAACCGCAAACTGAGAGTAATATAACAAGGCATAAAACCTGATACATTCCATCACTGAAGGATAGAGAATTACTTCAGGCTTACACAAAATTGTATGCTACAATTTCAACACTGAGCTGTGTCACCGCATCCACATTGCATCATTTTCTCTACACATCCTCCAAATGTGTTCTGAAGACAGAGCAGCAGGTGTTCAGGACCACGCTTGGCAAATAAAAACATTTTCCTTTCTCAACACTCTTATTTAATACTTTCAAGCCAGACATTTTCTTACAAAAATGTGTAACCAAGACAGTTGGAAATGCATAAAATATAAGACTCTGGCTAAGTCTAAGGAAACGAGCAATTTACCACACAGATATGGTACATCAATTCCCATATGCTCAGATTATATTTTTGCTTATTTTCTAAGTTTCAGCTATGTAGTTGCTTAAGAGACCTCTAAATAAATATGGGAAATAGACGTTTTGCCAAAGTGTCCACTACACTCAGTTCAAGTCTTTGATGAACAATCTGTTGGATAACCTGAATGTAGCGAGATAAAAAAGGAAAGAGAAATAAATACACTATAACTACATCTCATCACTATCCTCCTGATTCATAAAACAAGTCTACCTTAGTTAGAGGTTACAAATCTTATCACGATTTCTTTGAGAACATGAATTTCCCTAGGTTGGGAAATGGCCTTAAATCAAATTCAATCTTGGGGCCAATCACAACACATGAGAACATTCTAATTAATCAAGAATTGTCTCTGGGGCGCCTGGGTGGCTCAGTCGGTTAAGCGTCTAACTTCGGCTCAGGTCATGATCTCACGGTTCGTGAGTTCAAGCCCCGCATCGGGTTCTGTGCTGACAGCTCAGAGCCTGGAGCCTGTTTCAGATTCTGTGTCTCCCTCTCTCTCTGACCCTCCCCCGTTCATGCTCTGTCTTTCTCTGTCTCAAAAATAAACACTAAAAAAAAAAAAAAAAAAGAATTCTCTCTTACATGAGTCAGAATAGAGGACACAGTAACCCTGGCCAGAGTATTTGGTAGTCTACAGAGGTAAGATGAACCACCTATTTAAGGATAAAAAGGGGACAGAATGTATTCTTACCTAATCAGATATGTTTCCTCCTTCCATTTCTTCTTTCACATTTATCAGCTCTACTGCTACCACCACTTCTGAGGATGAACTAACCTATTAGCATGAACTCGAATCACAGTTGTCTTCTCCATGGCTACTGTTTCTCGGCAACATTCTGACCTAAAATGTTGCCAATCTCAGCAATTTTCTGTTTCCTGAAAACTTTATAGTTTCTTTTTGACATCCACAAGCATCTCCATAATTTAAAACCAAACCTATGAGACTTCAAAACCTGTGGGCTTTTTCCCCATGGTGTATCACAATGCCTTTACCTGATAAACTTTAGGAGTGTTTCCAACATAGTAAAGACAAACTTGACAAGTAAATAAATCCCCTTGTGGATATCCTTAGATCTCAGATGTTTGTATATCTAAAGGAATTTTTCTAGTTCTCAGTTCAACTGACCTTCAAGAGAACATTATTTTAAATTTCCCAACATAACAGGAAAAAAATTCTATGTAGCCAAGTCACCAGTTTAGTTTTAAAGAATTTACTAATCTTTACTTTTAAACCAAATATTTAAAAGGACAAAAACAAATTATATTTATTTGTTATATATATATAT
>NW_024412406.1:28172814-28188523 GCF_014898765.1 Herpailurus yagouaroundi | reverse complement strand
CATATATATAATATATTATATATAATATAATATATATGATATATAATATAATATATAATAAATTATATAATAAATTATATAAATATAATTTAAATGCTTTTCTAGAAAAGTAAAGGTATCACAATGATTCCTCTCCAGATTCTGACTCACAAATGTAAAGATTAAAATACTTACGCATGCGGGCAGATATATTTGATATGTGAACTTCTGATACCCGCGAAGGCTTCTGCCCATCCATGCCTGGAGGGAAATTATGTGAATAATGCCATTAGATACTGTTTTAAATCCCAATAAATTAGTAACGGAATAGTACTTTAAAAAACTTGCAAGGATAAATGTAGCTCTTTATAATACCATAAAAGTATGGGCCGTCAATGCTATTAAAACGCCACAACAACCCAAAGGCTACTAAGCTTTGTCTACAAATAAAGATGAACTCTCCTGATTTCTGAAGAGCAGTGTGTTTTCTTTCACAGATTTCCACAGGGCTTTACTATTTACAAAATACAGGTATATTTATCTCTCTATAACGTCACAACAAAGTAGACAAGACAGATAATATAAATCATATTTTATATGATGGAAGAAACCTCAGAAGTAAATCAGTTGTCTAATATCTCTACATGCTTCTACTCTAATGAAAATAACTTTAATTAACATTCTTTCCTTGTGTGTATTATATGTGTTCAAAATGGAATACGAGAAAAACTAAAAAAAATAAAACAGTAAATCACAATCCTTCTAGCTGCAAATAAGCAGTTATCTTTTGGTGCACTTCCTTCTGATTTTTTTCACGCATAACACCTAAGCAACAGATACAGATTTTACAAAAATGGGATACTATACATACATACATACAGTACCTACTTGTTTACACTTGACATCGTAACTGATACTTCCTACATGTTACTTCTATTAAAGCATAAAAGAAAAGTAACCTAAGGGGCGCCTATTGGGCTCATTTGGTAGAGCACGGACTCTTGATCCCTAGGTCATGAGTTCAAGCCCCATGCTGGGCCCAGAGCTTATTTTAAAAAAAAAAGAAATTAAAAAAAAATTTTTAAAAAGTAACTTAGGACATTTTTTGTGTGAAATAGTCCAGATATAAATGTTAAATGCAGGGCACCTGGTTGGCTTAGGTGGTAGAGGATGTGACTCTTGTGTGATGAGTTCAAGCCCCATGTTGGGTAAGGAGGCTACTTAAAATTAAAAAAACAATTTAAAATTAAATAAACAAATACAAAAATGTTGAATGCTTTTGTATTAACTATTCTTCTATTTTAATACACCTCTCCCAAAAGTGTTAAAGGCATATAGAAAAATCAGTAACAACTGTAGTAATATTTACACTTATATAACAACACTAAGTCAGGCACTATTCTAGAGTTGTAGGAGTGCTTGCATGTGTAAATGTGTGTTTAATTTTTTTCAAATCTTTATTTACTTTTGAGAGAGAGAGTATGAGCAGGGGAGGAACAGAAAGGGAGACACAGAATCCAAAGCAGGCTCTAGGCTCTGAGCTGTCAGCACAGAGCCCGATGTGGGGCTTGAACCCACAAACTGCGAGATCATGACCTGAGCCGAAGTTGGACACTTAACTGACTGAGCCACCCAGGCGCCCCTAAATGTGTGTTTATATGTGAGTTCATGTGTGTGTGTACATATATGAGACTTCACTCTGAAAACTACAAAAATGTTGAAAGAAATTAAAGATCTATGTAAATGGACATCTCATGTTCATGGACCAGAAAACTTAATCTTCTTAAGGTGACAGTACACACAAACTGATCTACAGAGTCAATGCAATCTCTATCAGAATCATTGCTGGCTTTGCAGAAATTGACAAGCCAATTCCAAAATTCATTTGGACATGCAAGAGACCCAGAAGAGCCAAAACAATCTTAAAAACGAGTAAGGTTGGGGGCACCTGGATGGCTCATTCGGTTAAGTATCTGACTTCATCTCAGGTCATATCTCACGGTTCATGGGTTCATACCCTGCATCAGCCTCTGTGCTGACAGCTCAGAGCCTGGAGCCTGCTTTGAATTCTGTGTCTCCCTCTCTCTCTGCTCCTCCCCGACTCGTGCTCTGTCTCTGTCTCTCTCTCAAAAATAAATAAACATTAAAAAAAAAATTTAATGAGTGAGGTTGGAGGCCTCACACTTCCCAATTTCAAAAGACTTAAACCTAAGAGATAAAACTATAAAACTCCCAGAAGAAAATACATGGAAATCTTGTAGCCTTAGATTGGGTAATGATTTCTTAGATGCCAAAAGCACAAGCAACAACAAAATTTTCAAAAAAAATCATCAAAATTAAAAACCATTATGCTTCAAAGAACATTACAAAGAAAGTGAAAAGACAACCTACAGAATGGGAGAAATATTTGCAAAACATACATTCAGTAAGGGTCTAGGATCCATAACATATAAAGAACTCTTAAAACCCACAAACAGAAAGACAGCCTAGACATAAACAGGTAAAGGACCTGAAAAGACATTTTTCCAAAGATATACAAATGGCCAACATGGATAGGAAAAGATGCTCAGCATTATTAGTCATTAGGTACATGCAAATAAAATCACAATACCACTTCACACCCTCTAGGATGGCTATAATCAAAAGACAAGGGGTGCCTTGCTAGCTCAGTCGGCAGGGCATGTAAACTCTGATCTCAAGGTTGTAGTAAGTTTTGAGTCCCATGTTGGATGTACTTTAAAATCTTAAAAAAAAAAAAAAAAAAAAAGACAGAAACAAGTGTTAATGAGGATGGGGAGAAATCAGAATTTTCATGTACTGCTGGTTAACATGAAGTTACCATATGAACGAGCAATTCTACTCAAAGAAATATGATCAACAAGAAAAAGGAATGAAGTACTAACATATGCTACAACATGGATGAACCTTATAAACATTAGGTTAAGTAAAGGAAGCCGTTACAAAAGACCATGTTATATGATTCCATTTATACGAAATGTCCAGAATAGGTGAATCTACAGGTATAGAAAATAGTGGTTACCTATGGCTGAGAATATACGGGTTTCAGGGTGATAACGAGTATAGGGTTTCTTTTTGGAATAAAAATGGCTGCACAGTTCTGTGAATATATTAAAGGGTGAACTGCAGAATTCAAGTGGGTGAATTGTGCGGTATATCTCAAACTGTTGCCAAAAGAAATACATGACACAAGCCCAGTCATGAGAAAACATTAAAACTAAGTTAAGGGTCATTCTACAGAATATACAAAGGTAAGGCTCTGTATTTTAAAAATATAAAGGCTATGAAAATGAACCTGGACCACTTTCTTACACCATACACAAAAATAAACTCAAAATGGATGAAAGACCTCAGTGTAAGACAGGAAGCCATCAAAATCCTCAAGGAGAAAGCAGGCAAAAACCTCTTTGATCTTGGTCGCAGCAACTTCTTACTCAACACATCTCCAGAGGCAAGGGAAACAAAAGCAAAAATGAACTATTGGGACCTTATCAAAATAAAAAACTTCTGCACAGCGAAGGAAACAATCGGCAAAACTAAAAGGCAACCGATGGGAGAAGATATTTGCAAATGGCATATCAGATAAAGGGTTAGTATCCAAAATCTGTAAAGAACTTGTCAAACTCAACACCCAAAAAACAAATAATCCAGTGAAGAAACAGGCAAAAGACATGAACAGACACTTCTCCAAAGAAGACATCCAGATAGCCAACCGACACATGAAAAAATGCTCAACATCACACATCATCAGGGAAATACAAATCGAAACCACAATGAGACACCACCTCACACCTGTCAGAATGGCTAACATTAACAACTCAGGCAACAACAGATGTTGGCGAGGATGCGGAGAAAGAGGATCTCTTTTGCATTGTTGGTGGCAATGCAAGCTAGTGCAGCCACTCTGGAAACCAGTATGGAGGTTCCTCAAACAACTAAACATACAACTACCCCATGACCCAGCAATTGCACTACTAGGTATTTATCCAAGGGATACAGGTATGCTGTTTCGAAGGGGCACATACACCCCCATGTTTATAGCAGCACTATCAACAACAGCCGAAGTATGGAAAGAGCCCAAATGTCCACCGATGAATGAATGAAGAAGATGTGGTATATATGCACAATGTATTACTTGGCAATCAAAAAGAATGAAATCTTGCCATTTGCAACTACGTGGATGGAACTGGAGGGTATTATGCTAAGTGAAATTAGTCAGAGAAAGACAAAGATCCTATGGCTTCACTCATATGAGGACTTTAAGACACAGAACAGATGAACACAAGGGAAAGGAAGCAAAAATAATATAAAAACAGGGAGGGGGGAAACATAAGAGACTCTTAAACATGGAGAACAAACAGAGGGTTTCTGGAGAGGTTGTGGGAGGGGAGATGGGCTAAATGGGTAAGGAGCATTAAGGAATCTACCCCTGAAATCACTGTTGTACTATATGCTAACTAACTTGGAGGTAAATTAAAAAAATTAAAAATATATATATCCATCTATATATAAAGGAAATGAGAGATAGACTAATAAACTTTCATAACAGACATGATAGCTAAAAGTAACACAAATTACTGGAAAGGATCTTAGACCAGGAAGGAAACACATAGTTGGGAAAGTTGGCAAAACCTGAATGGATTAGGGGATGCCTGGATGGCTCAGTTGGTTGTGCATCGGACTTGGGCTCAGGTCATGATCTCACGGTTCATGAGCTTAAGCCCTGCATCAGGCTCTGTGCTGACAGCTAAGAGCCTGGAGCCTGCTTCAGATTCTCTCTCTCTGTCTCTCTGTTTTTCCCCGCCCCTCCTGGGATTCTCTCTCTCTCTGTCCCTCAGTTGGGCCATGTATCTCTCTCTCCCTCAAAAAAAAAAAAAAAAAAAAAAGTTCTGATTACTAGATAATGAGCATATACATATGGAGACAGAGAAAGAGCTTGAATGCATGCACAGTTGCACAATGTAGTAAAAGATTAACAATTGGGGAAGCTTGGCAACAAAGATATGGAATGATCAGCACAAGTAACCAAAGACAGAAAAAGATAAACTAGAATTCATCAGGATTAAAACTGTCGTGCTTTAATGTACACTATCAAGAAAGTGAAAAGATAACCCTTAGATTGGGGGATAATATTTGAAAATCACATACATGAGGTTTCCATTATCTAAAATATATTTTTATTTTTATTTTTTTAAGTTTATTTATTATTTTTAGTAATCTCTACATTCAATGTGCGGCTGGAACTCACGACCCTGAGATCAAGAATCACATGCTCTTCCAACTAAGCCAGCCAGACTCTCCTAGAATATATTTTTATTTTTTAATTATTATTATTTTTAGTTTTGAGAGAGAGAGAGAGAGAGAGCACGAGTGTGGGGAAGGGGCAGAGAGAAAGGGGGAAAGAGGATTCCAAGCAGGCTCTGAGCTGACAGAAGTGAGCCCAATGGAGGGCTCGAACTCACAAACTGCAAGATCATGCCTGGGCCGAAGTTGGACACTTAACTGACTGAGCTGCACAGGAGACCCTAGCATATATTTTTAAAGTCTTAAAAATCAACAAGAAAAAAGACAACTTGGTTTTAAAAATGGGCAAAGGGCTTGCACAGATATTTCTCTAATGAATATATATAAATGGCCAAATAAGCACATGAAAAGATGATCAACTTCATCAGTCACTAGGAAATGCAATTAAAAACCCAAACACTTCACACTCGATAGGATGGCTATAATCCAAAAGAAAGAGAATAACAAATACTGGTGAGAATGTGGAAAAATCAGAACCTTCTTACACTGTTAGAAGAACAGGAAAATGGTACAGCCACTGTGGACAACAAACGGTCTGGGAGCTCCTCAAAGGGTTAAACAGTTACCACTGACTCAGCAACCGTTCAAGTGAACGGAAAACCTATATTCATGTAAAATCTTGCACATGGATGTTCTGAGTAGCACTAATCATAACAGCCAAGAGGACGAAACAATTCAAATGTTCATCAACTGATAAATTTAAAAACTATGGTATATTCATAAGATCAATACATGGCTATCACTCCATGGAATATTATTTGAGAATAAAAGGAATAAAGTACTGATACATGTCACAAAATGAATGAACCTGAAAAACATGCTATGTGAAAGAATGCATACTAAAAGGTCAAATATTGTCCAATTCCATTTATATGAGAAATCCAGAAGAGGTAAATCCATAGAAACCACAGGGAGATTAGTGGTTGCCAGGGAAGGGAATAAAGAATATCTGCTAAGGGGTGTACCATTTCTTTGGGGGATGTTGAAAATATCCTGCAATTAACACCTTAGTGATGGTTCCACAACTTTGTAAATATACTAAAAACTATGGAATTGTACACTTTAAAAGAGTTGCTTTTATGATATGCAAATCATATTTCAATAAATAACATTAACAACTGAAGAAGTTTTTAAAAAGGGGCAGGCCAGAACTGAACTGTGGCCCACTGTTTGCCAACCACTCTTCTACACAAGAAATACTAAGAACTCTTATGAGAAAAAGAACAGAAATCTTGAGTTCTAGTCCAACTCTGCCTCTATGTAGAAGCGTGGATACAGACAGCTCAGACTAGTGGCTTTCAAAGTGTTCTCTCCAGATCAGTAATAATATCTGGGAACTTGTCAGAAATGCAAATTGCCGGGCCCCATCCCAGACCCAGTGAATCAGAAACTCTGGTGGTGGGGACCACATTGAGCCTTCCAGGTGATTTTTATGCATATTAAAGTATGAGAATCAATGCTTTTCTAGTCCTTAGTTTTCCCATCCATAATCTCCCCATCGCTTATAAAAAATCTTCTTTGAATGTTTATTTTTATTATTTTTCTTAAAAAAATTTTTTTTTAATTTACCATTTATTTTGAGAGAGAGAGAGAGAAAGAGAGAGCACGAGAAGGGGAGGACGAGAGAGAGAGAGAGAGAGAGAGAGAGAGAGAGAGAGAGAATCTGAAGCAGGCTCCAGGCTCTGAGCTGTTAGCACAGAGCCAGACACAGGGCTCAAACTCATGAGCTGTGAGATCATGACGTGAGCCGAAGTCAGATGCTCAACCGACTGAGCCACCCAGGTACCCCTAAAGATCTTTGACTGTAACTGAATTATACAAAAGTATGGCCAACTTGTTTCCAGTCCTTTTGTTAATTTTCAAAGTCAGTGGAAACCTCAAGATTCAAGAAGTCGAGACAAAGCTTCAGTTAAATGAACAATCTACTGTTCAGAAACCTAGATCAATCAGAATATATTTCACTTATTTGAAACAGAAAAAGAAAACAAAACATGCACACACACATATACATACAAAGGTTTTCTGAGTCCAAAAAAAATTTCCAGGCATATCCCAAGAAATATCACAAATTCACACTATTTTATTTCTCAATTGTGCTTTTAGAAAAGACTACAACAAAGTAACTAAAGTCTATTTCCATTATGCTCACTACTCCATAGTAATATGGTGTGGAACTAAAAACAAAGATTCCAGGTTTGTACAAGAAGCACTACTTATTACCATCCCTGTCCCAGTAGCACATCACAGTTACAGAATCTCTCCTATCTGTCCTAATGAGTCTTACCAACTATCTGGCTAAGAGCAAAATGACCCAAGGTGGGTCAGATTCATTTTTTTTTTTTTATGTCTACTTATTTTTGAGAGATACAGCATGAGTGGGGGATGGGGAGAGAGTAGGGAGACACAGAATCTGAAGCAGGCTCCAGGCTCTGAGCTGTCAGCACAGAGCCCGATGCGGGGCTTGAACCCACAAGATATGAGATCATGACCTGAGCCAAAGTCAGACGCTCAACCAACTGAGCCACCCAAGTACCCCAAGATTAGGTCAGATTTTTTTTTTTTTAGTTTTTTTTAAATGTTTGTTTCTATTTGAGAGAGAGACAGAGACAGAGCTCGAGCCAGGGAGGGGCAGAGCGAGAGAGGGAGTCAGAACCTGAAGCAGGCACCAGGCTCCAAGCTGTTAGCACAGAGCCCAACGCAGGGCTCGAACTCATGAGCCATGAGATCATGACCTGAACCAAAGTCAGACGCTTAACTGACTGAGCTACCAGGTGCCCCAAGATGGGGTCAGATTCTTAACTGAACACCAGAATTAGGGTTGATATAAAGTCAGAGCTGGGGTGGTCCATTTTGATCAGAAAAATGTGTCAGCTGAGGAAATTGTGCAAATACACAGAAAGAAGCAAAAGTAAGAGACCACAAGGGGATGAAAAGCAGAGAGATGAAAGGCACTTTGGTGCATGCAGTTGACTGAATAGTACCCACCAAAATTCATGTTCACCTGGAACATCAGAACGTGACCTTATTTGGAAATAGGCTCTTTGCAGATGTAATCTGTTAAGGATCAAGATGGGATTTATTAGGATTAGGGTGGGCCCTAAATCTAGCAACTGGTGTCCTTATTAGAAATGAGAAAATAAATGAGGAAAGTACACAGATTAACAGCAAAATGGTCATGTGAGGAGGGAGGCAGAGACTGGAAGTAACTCTCAAAAGCCAAGGAACTGTCACAACCTGGAAGAGGCACAGGGTTCTCCCCAACAGCTTTTGCAGGGAGCATTTGTAGTCCTTTTGACACCCTGACACTGGACTCCTAACTTCTTTAACTGTCAGAATAAATTTCTGTGGCTTTAAGCCATCTAGTTTGTAGTGTTTTACTATGGCAGCCCTGGGAAACTTAATATACTTGGTGACTAATTCCCATTATAGGTCTTGCCCCTTAATTCCTCATTCATTTATTTATCTACTCAACACTTAGTTCTTCTACGTATCCAGTAGCGTCCAAGCCCTGAGGATGCAGTATTAAGTTAAATAGAAAAAACCTGTGTTCTCAGGTGACTTTTATTTCAATGAAATTAAAAAAAATCTTTGCGTTCTTGGAGCTTATATGCTAATGAGCTATCTTGTATCCTTCCATAAATTTTGTATAAACTAGTTGAACAGTTTTCTAGTCCTTGTAACTAAATGATCCCCAAATCCCACTCTATAATTCTCTTAGTTCTTGATTACAAAAAGACCTGCAAATGAACGGTCACAAAATATACCCATGTTGCCAATTCAATATTATTTTTGATCTTACTTGATCTCTCAGTTAAGACTTAATCTACTTAAACATTTGTCTTTGAAACTTTATTTTTGTCTTTTTAATGTTTATTTATTTTTAGAGAGAGAGAGAGAGAGAGCACATGCAAGCAGGGGAGGGGCAGAGAGAGGGAGGGGGAGAGAGAGAATCCCAAGTAGGCTCCGCACTACCAGTGCAGAGCCCGATGCAGGGTTTGATCTCCTGAATCATGAGATCCTGACCCGAGCCGAAATCGAGTCAGCTGCTTAGTCGACTGAGCTTCTCAGGCGCCCCCGTCTTTTTTTTTTTTTTCTTTTGAAACTTTCTTTTCTAAGCTTTAAAATCTCCACAGCCTAGAAAATTCTCATGTAGATTGGTAATAAAGACCAGTAACTCCTGGAACATATGGAGGGAAGTTTACATGAAGAGGGCCAAGTTTTCCACCTGGCCTTTTCTCCTTCCCTGGAACTGAGCTTTCAAGTGTCACGTTCAGCTGTGTGGGGGCGAGGGGGGCGGTCAGGTGTGGAGGTGGTTCCCATGTATGAAGCAAAGCTGTGGGCTGGGGCACCTGGAGGGGTGATGAGGCAATGCCAAAACGCACTACTGACCAAAACTGCGGAACAGAAGCCAGGTTTCTTATGGAGTTACAAATACGGAAAGAGGGAAGGCTAGCATAATCCCAGTGGTGCTGACTGGAACTGGAGGAAATCAGTATAAAGCCCCAAATTTTAATATATGTAAATTTCAAAACTGATATAGATGTGTGTCCACACATGTATGTTATGTAGCTACACTTCCAGTTTTGTCTACGGAAAGGATCTAGAAGTAACGATTCCTTCAACAAGCACATCCGGCACTCAGATCTAGGTTCCTAAATAATACTCTACGAAAAGGAACCAGAGCTCTTGAAAAAAATGGCTGAGTCCCAGGACTGAAGTAGGAAAAATATAAGATGATCCTGGAACAGATCTTGCTGTATCAGAAAGCAGGGAAGTGTTCAAGGAATGATGGAGACATGTCCCATAAGAGCAGCTTGAAGGGGCTCCCGCTAGCCAACTACAAGATGATTTGACGTCAAAAATATGATAGATTTAAGTTTGTAACCCTCAGAGTAAAACAGCAATCCAAGAGTCTGTCCTGATTTGACACTTTAAAATGAATAAATGAATATATGTATACATAATAAGGGAGAAGGGAGAGTTGCCAATGAATAAATCTAGAATGAAGGATTTTTTGAAAAGATCATCATTTGGAACTTTCACAATAATAGGTATGGACAAGAATCATTAATGGACACTAAATCCATAGGTGAAAATTTGGCGAGAAACATGTTTTCATAATATCGAAGCATCTCCCTGTGGGGAAATAGGTTCTACTTACATAAATGGGTTAGAAAAAAGCTTAGAGTGGAAAGCCGCCACCATGGGGGAGAAAGCACCCGAGGATAGCTAGCAGGACATTATAATGGGGTCAGGAGTAGCTTATTACATCACCTGCAGGAAACTACTGTCCATCTGACACCAATATACTACTGTTCTTTGATTACAAACTCCACTTGCCCTCCAGACCCTTTGCTTCTTCCACACAAGTTAATGATTACTGTCTATTTTCTCCACGTTCACGTGTGTAAGATCTTGTTTTCTTCACGTTCACCACGTGAGTAATATCTTATGAGCTCAATAAATCCAGAGACAAAACCCCTGTTCAGGGCTCTTGTCTCCTCCCGAACACTAGCCTTTCAATTCTGCATCTGCTCTCTTGCCGGACAAGAAAGAACTCCAGACTCATAGTCTGCTACATCTCCCCACAAAATATTTTTAAGTAAACACACTTATTAATTTTACTGTGGAGAAATGGAACAAACACTATCTTAACCAGGTGAAAAAATGTAGCATCACCAGTGAACAAAAACCAACACAGTATGTGTCTGATACAATCCATAGAGAGGAACACAGCAACACCTGTGTTATTTTTGTCAAAAAAGGCTTAAGTCAGAGACATTACATAAACCCAAACTGAGGACAGCCCACAAAGTCATTGGCCCGTATTCTCAAAAAGTGTCAAGTCATGAAAGACAAGGAAAGACTGCTCTAGACTGAAGGAGACTAAGGGCACATGATAACTAAACGTAACATGTGATCCTGAATTGGATCCTGGGCCCGTAAGAGACATGATTGGGTCAAATCAAGAAAAATGTGATGACAAAAGCAAGATATTTGATGATCAATGTTAACTTCCTGATTGATGGTTAACTGTGGTGATGTGGGAATGTTCCTGTACTTACAAGATACACACTGAAATTTTATAGAGTAATGAGGCAGTACTTCTTCAGTATGTCCCAATTGTTCCAGAGATGTTAACAACTGGGTAATCTGAGAGGAAGAGCATCAGGAGCTCTAAATACTACTTCTGTTAAACATTTATGTAAATTTACAGTTGTTTTCAAAGAGCTAAAAATTTTAAAACACAGTAACAATGATGAAATGCCGTTCCCTAAATTTATAGTCCGCACAAAAAAATGGGTAGGGGCAAATTAATAAACATACAGAGTGACAGACTTAGAAAATCGTATCATATTAACAACTGAGTCAAGCAAGAATCATCAACGGATGCTAAAAACATTGGGTGAAAGCTTAATGTACAATCTGCAAAGTCTCAAAGTATCTCCCTACAAGTTGCTTTTTAAACTACAAAGGGACAATAACTGCAGTAGAGAAACCCGGAAAATGCCATCATGCTCAAGTGATCCAAGTAAACAACAAGGGGACAAATGCTATCATTTGCATGCTGACATGATGCAATGAACAGGACGTATCACCAGGTAAAGTTTGAATAACTCTTGCATTAGACAATGATATTAAGTGTTCAATTTCCCAAACGTGATGAACTGTTCTGGGGTTACATAAAAGACTCTCCTTGTTCTTAGGAAATACATGCTAAAGGGTTTGGAAATAAAGAATCAGGATAACTGCAATTTACTCTCAGGGGGTTCGGCAAACATAGTAACCTATTCAATAGACAGAGATTAGTGAATCTGGGTAAAAGGTATTGAGCAATCTCTATTCTTGCAACTCTTCCACAAATTTGAAAATACTTCAAAATGCAACATTTTTTAAATTGCTATCAAAAATAAGTACTTCTGGGTTTTTGGATTTCAACTAATTTTCATTCTCCTCTCATATTTACAGTTTGAATTTGTTTACAATACTAATATAACATTTTCATAATCCTAACAGCTACTCTTATTTTAGAAGGAAATCTGTGATCTCACACCATACAGTATAGTCTAAAACATATTTCTTTGAATACTAGTTTCACAGTTTATTATACATGTTATTAGCAACATTTTATCATAGGTGTTTCTTTACAGCAGAACTTTTCAGAATTTTAAACATGCTAGTGCATATGCTAGAAAATTTTTCAAGAGGACAATATGCCACTTCATATTTCCTGGACAGTAAGACATAATCTAAATAAGAGACACCACTGAAAAAAACAGCTTTTTAAGGGGGAAAAAAAAAATCACCACCACAATAAACACACGTGTAGTAAAATGAGCACCAATCTCAGAAACAAAAACGTGGGGGAAATTATATATTAGAATTGTCAAAATATAGAATTACATGGGTCTTCCAATCATATTTGGTCACCATTTTTTTCATGAGGAATCTAAAAGACACAGACCTGGAGACCTATGTTACCAGACAGTATACCTTGGCTAGTTCTACAAAAGTCTTAACCAAAAAGAAAAAGGAAAAAAAAAAAAAAAAAAAAGGCAAAACCTGCCCAATTTTATAGCAACGAACAAAATCACTTAATCCCCATCATCCGCCAATTTAACCCATATTTTAAACATTAAATTGCCACTTGTCAGATTGATTGCTTCTGAATTTCACCAAGTATTCATGGGACCAATTTAGAGTCAGCTTTTATCTCATGAAGTATTTTTAGAATTGGAGACCTTTAATTTTTTACATAAACCTAATTCTTGGTCAAGATGCCTGGATGCTCTTGGTAATTTTAATCTCACATTTCCTTCATCATTGTCAGTCTTTAACTTCAGCTCATGGATGGAATCTGGCTAAATTGGGGTCTACAGAGAATCTTCCTACACTGAAGCTTTCTTCTCTTGGACTGATTCTTTAGGCCTGGATCTCCTTAAAGAGAAAGTTACAGGGTAGCAAGTTCCTCCTTGACTTGTCAGGGATTGGTTGTAAAAGAGCTGTGAGACTCTCTTCAGTTAAATAATAGTTAAAAAAAAAAAAAAAAAAAAAAGTCTGTCATTTTCACAAGACAACATGATTGCCAGAAAGAGTCCTGCAACCTGTTCCCCAGCTCCATACAAGGTATGTGTCCTGCACCTCCACTTAGTAGACATAAAAGAATATTAGGAGTCACTTTTAACAATTCATCTAGCCCAACACCTCCTTGGAAAGAACATTTAATGGTTTTTGGCTACTTTATCCAAAATTTATCTATCTTCAGTTTTCCTCCAGTTCTGTAATTTTGCCCAAGTTTCAAATTGATAATCACTGGTTGGTTTATCGCTCCATACCCAATGTGGGGCTTGAACTCACCACTCTTGAGACCGAGAGAGAGCCACAGGCTCTACTGACTGAGCCAGACGCGTGCCCCCGATAATCACTGCTTTACATTAAAAACAAAAACCTCTCAGGGCACCTCGCTGATGCAGTCATCCAACTTCAGCTCAGGTCATGATCTCCCGGTTCATGAGCTCGAGCCCCGCGTCGGGCTCTGTGCTGACAGCTCAGAGCCTGGAGCCTGCTTCGGATTCTGTGTCTCCCTCTCTCTGTGCCTCTCCCCCTCGCACTCTCTCTGTCTCAAAAATAAAACAAAACAGTAAAAAAAAAAAAAAAAACAAAACAACAACAAAAAAAAAACACCTTTCCAAAACACACACCTCTCAATACAGAAAAAGCCTAAGGGAAAGATAAATCATGTGACTAAAGTTAGCACAACAAAATGTGGCTCATCAGCCTCCAAATAAATCTTTGCGTGTTCTCCCCTGCACTTCAACTGATTTCTTCTAAGCTCTCAATCAGAACACCGTAGACCTCACGTTGCTATTATGTGTCTTATCAAAACCAACTACTTCTCAGCCCGTCCTGCAATTTTAACTCCTGGAGAAAGTTCTCAATTGCACGCTGTCTCTACAAACATTCCGCCGATCTCTTGCATCCAAATACCCCCAGCAACTCAGAGAAGAGTTTGCAATTTTAATATGTTCCAGAAACAGGAGACGAAACATGACAAATTTAAGATGATGAGAGAAAAATTCAAAAATGAAAAGGTTGTATCTTATTCCTGGGCTGTAAGAAGCAGGACGAACAGCAATCTTCTTTTTATACAATCCTCGAGGCCTTAAACAAACCTTTGATGGTGTAAGTAGGGTTGCATAACCCCATTTCATTACTCTTACTACCAGCGGTACCTACCCTGTATCTCCCAAGCCGTGAAGGAAAATCACCTAAAAGAGAAGAGGGAAAATTAATAAGCAATGCCTAAACAGACCCACAGAGAAGCGTTAGACACTGAGGCCTCGGTTACGGTGGATGATGCCGCAATCACAGAGCACTGCCTTCAGCAAGTTCATCAATCTCTACAGACCTCTTAAGTGACGAAAATCTTTAACTTCTCTCCCCGAGTTCCTAAGACAATCAAGGTGGCGTTTTAGCACTTAAAAGAGGTCCCAAGTAGACATTCCTAGGTGCGAATGTCCACCCATTTTAAGAAAAAGACTTTGTCTCTTTCCAGTCAAACCATGCAAGCTTCGCATAGGGTGCCGAATTTTTCCATCGCAAAAAGGAACTTCCGGGCGGGCATAAAAAGTTTGAGATCCTCATACCCAAGTTTCCTAAAAAAATCAAACAAACAAACAAAAAAACCCAAAAAACAAAAACCAAAACAAAACCAAAAAACAGCACCTCTGGTTTTGGGAGACACGAAATCTTCAAACTTCTTTAATTTAGAACAAGAGTGCGAGGTAAGAAAATAAAGCATTCCCTCATCACAAATGAGACAGAAGCATGTTAGAAAGCCACCTCGTGTTAAGGCGCTTGTCCGCTAACGCCACTGTCCCCAAGCTGGGACGGGGGGGGGGGGGGGGGGGGGGGGGTTCGGGGGGGCCGGCGGGCCGCACTCGCTCCGCAATGCGGAGGACTCGGGTTCGGGGGCCGTTGAGCGGGAGGGAGGCGAATCCTCCGGGCCGGCCGCGACCCCGGCGCGCTCCGCTCGCGCCCTCCGCCCGCGCCAAGCCGCTCTTCCCCACCCCCCCACCCCCACGAGGGGCAGGGCGGAGCGCGCCCACCCACCGGTCGCCCACCGGCCTGCGACGCCGACCCCGCGCGAGAGGCGGCAGCCGGCGGCGGGCCGAGCGGGCCCCTCCGAACCCTGGCCGCCGCCACTCACCGCAGCGGTGGCTTTCCGGGCGGCGGGCACGATGGCGGGAAGCGGGGCAGACATGTTATTGCCGCACATACACCGGCTCGACTGACGGCGCGCGTCGGCGGCGGAACGGAGAGCGGGCGCCCGGCCCCGGCCCAAGGGCGTGCGAGCGGCGAGTCCCGGCCCGCCCCTCCGGGCGCGCGCTCAGGCGCGTGCGCGCCA
>NW_024412406.1:28120764-28167814 GCF_014898765.1 Herpailurus yagouaroundi | reverse complement strand
CTACGAGGTGCCTGGCCGCCCTGCGCCGGCTCCGCGCGCGCCCGCGCTGCGAGACGCCGGTCGGCCCGCCCCTCCCCCGCCGCCCGCTCGGCCCGGGTGTCACAATGCCCGGCTTCTCCGTCCGCCCGATTGGCTGCGACCGAAGCGGACCTTCTGGTGCCCCGCGGCCCGCGAGCGCTCGGTGCGGGTGGCCACGCGGCGCTCCTGCCCGTGGGGCGTCCCGGGCACCCCGGGGAAGGCTCGGAGGCCCAGGCCAGCAGCGTGGTCCCCGGAGCCCAGCTTTATCCTCCGCTCCTGGGGCCCCGTAATGAAAATAATTATCCCCGAAGCCAGTCGTCGTACCCAGTCCCGGATATTCCTTTGTCTCCTGAAGCCAGGGCTGTACTCAGTTCGTAAGAGTCAAGAAGGACTGGACTGGGAGAGGCCGGTGGAGCTTTTGCCGTATTTCCATTCGGGGCTCTGCTAGTGTGCAGTTTGGGGGTCGACTCCCCTCCTCCTTTAAACTTCACCTGAAAAGGAAAACACTCAATTGTGGATCCACAATTTATGACTGACGAATATTAACACTGTACTGATTTAAGCACAAGATTGGATGGCCCCTTTTCTGCACGGTGGCTCAAATTATATCACTTTGTGTATCCGGGAGGCGACAAGAGGCAGAAACGCTTGAAACCAAAATGCCTTGACCTTCAGAGGTTAGCAATTCAGTGGAGAAACGTAAAGGATCTATACAATCTTTAGAGAGTAGCACCTAAGGTAGGGAAGGAAGCTGGTGAACAAAAGGGTTTCAAAAACCCACTCCACTTTAATTCACATGGTAACCAGAATGCTGAAGGGTTGGGGATCTTACTGGTACTGTTTTTATGACTCGTATCTTGGATTGGAGTGCTGAGAATTCAAAAATGTTAAGTTGGTGCTCACTTATTGAAAATGATAATGTGACTCATTTCACATAGGAGTATACGTGTTTATGTCAGGCTTTTAAGTATTTGGTTGTGATCTAAATAGAGAAAAACTTTAGTTCTTGCTGTGACCACGACATATTCCCTAGTATGTGACTTTTTCTATGATGTAATATGTATAGTTCCCCGGGGCACCAATCCGTTCTAACGATTAACTTCCAACAGTGCGGAGTTGAACTGCTCAATTTCGTGTATTTCAGTCACCTGCCCCTCCCTCCCTATCCAAATGCTACTATTCCTGCAAGATTCTCCCAAGTCATACATCCTCTAAAGAACCTAAATGTTCTAATTAATTGATCTCTCTTTTCCTCCCGTAAGGGAATGAAAGAATTATAGTGGAAAAAAGACAAAATTATAGTTATTTTCAGAATTAACAGAAAATAGGGAAAACTTAATGAGTGGTTACAAGAAAATTTAGCAATATAGCTAATTACTAAATCAATATACAAAAATGAGTGGTTTTTCCGTCTACAAACAATACCTGGTTAGAACATCGAATGGAAGACAAAATATTTGCAATAGAAGTTTAAAAAAATGTATTCAAGCAAAATTTAACAAGAATGTATCAGACCTATATCAGAAAAAGCATGAAGGCACCAGGGTACGAGAGCAAATAATTGGATAGGAAGATGCACTGTTATAAGGTTATTAATTTGCTCAGAGTTACTAACACAGTGTACTTCCAATTAAAATCCCAATACTTTATACTTTGATAACAATTATTTTTGAATATCCCAATCAAATTTTCTAATTTCATAAAATAATTCTAAAATTCATGCGCATGGGAGAATAGACATGCAGGAAAATCCAGGAATTAAAAAAAGAAATATGGCAATTTGAGGTACCAACCCTACCATACATGTGACATTGAAGGGGGTCAGAATTCATGCCCCAAATTCTGCCATTTGGCAATATTGATCATTTTGCCTTAAGGCCACTGAGAAACAATAGATGGAGAAAGAAGCCATCTTGGGGTTTCCTTTAAGAACAGAAACTCTAAGGGGCGCCTGGGTGGCTCAGTCAAGCGTCCAACTGCGGCTGAGGTCATGATCTCCCGGTTTGTGGGTTCAAGCCCCGCGTCGGACTCTGTGCTGACAGCTCAGAGCCTGGAGCCTGTTTCAGATCCTTTGTCTTCCTCTCTCTCTGCCCCTACCCTGTTCACACTCTGTCCCTGTCTCAAGAATAAATAAACATTAAGAAAAAAAAGAACAGGACGGTCATAAATCTCCTCTCCTGGGGGGAGATTTATGGTCACAAAGAAGACAGAGAAAGCTGGCACCAAAGTGCTATTTCACAAACAAACTTTGCTAAATAACTTTTATCTTTCATTAGTTCCCCCGTAAATTTACCTTCCCATAAATTTACAAACCCTAGAAGCTCAAAACCCTTTTTGTTTGTCTTATCATTTCTCCATAAATTTATTTCCCTTTCTTCAAATGGTACATAAGCCTCTATGTCTGACTACCTCTTTAGAGTTGTGTGTTATTTTTTTCTCCTTACGTAATCTCAAGGACCAACGTAGGGCTCAAAATCATGACCCCAAGATCAAGATCACGTGTTCCACAGACTGAGCCAGCAAGGTGCTCCAACTCTTTAGAGTTTTTGTGTCATTTCTGTGAGGTCCCCAACACAGGCATATGAAATAACCCTTTTTCTCCTATTAATCCGTTTTTTGTCAATTCAGCTTGCCAGGCTGCAGTTACTGAACCTAAGAGAGGAGAAGAAAAAGTGTTTTCCCTGCCCATCAATATCACCTAGAATTACATTGGCTACAAGAGTAAATTACCAATGTAAGAAAGTACAAGTAGATCGGATCCTTTACTGAATTCCCTTAGTTGAGTCAATTTAGTTGTAAAATGGAATGAAAACTGCAAGAAAAAAAGAAACATAAGAGAAATAGGGATATGTTAAGGGTGACATTTCAAATCAATAGAAAAATGAGTTTTTCGGTAAATGAGAGCAGAATAACTGGCTACCTTTGAGAGAAAATTCAGATGGTTTCTCCATTATTCCTCCCACCAAATTGTAGGCAATATCCAGAAGAGAAAATCCAAATGACTAATACAAGGAAGTGCCCCACTTTTCAAATTATTAAAGAAAGACAAATTAAAACAATTTACTACTTTAGACCTGTGTTACTGGAAAGAACAGAACCATGTTAAATTGCACACACTGCTAAAGAAAAAATGGAATACAGCTGCAGAACAGTTGGGAAAGATCTAGTGAAGTTGCAGATGTGCAATGTGAGAAAATCAGTAACATGAAACCTCACTAAAACAGAGTGGGGAGGTTTGGGCAGGGGGAGCTCTGCCCTACCATGCCTAGTCAGTTGCAGACCCAACAGGAAGAGATAGACTTGACCTTACTTGGGTTTCATTTTGCCGGTGGCTACTACTCTGCTACTTCAGCTTGAGCAAGAGCCACTTTCCTCCCTCCACCCCTCCACCCCCCAGGCAGCTCAACCAATGAGAAGGCACCAGATGTCAGATTCCCAATGTACTCAAATGGACTTTTAGTTTATAGCAACCTTCCCAACGTACCCCTTTTCTCCTTAAAAGAAAAAAAGAATAATATTACCTCTCCTTTGTTCCCCGGACTTACCTTTGGTTTTGCCACAGTGTCTTTGTCCCAGATTATAATTCGCTTTTATTCCTGAACAAACCCATCTTTTGCTGGTAAAATAACCAGCAGTTTTTACTTTTTAAGGTTAACAGCAACTATGACCTGACAACTCTGCTCTGGGGCATACCTTGGAAACCCTCACATATATGTGCACAGAGAGACTTATAGGAATGTTAAAAGCATCACTTTGTAAGGTGAAAAACCAAGAGTTACCTAAACACTCATTGACAGGAAATGGATGAATTCATGGTTATATTCATATGATATTATACAAAGGTGACAATGTATGAATGGTGGATAAATACAGCAACATGAGCAGATTTCAAAAATAATGCTGAATTTTTTTAAATGTTTATTTATTTGGGGGGGCGGGGAGGGGCAGAGAGAGAGAGAGAAATCCCAAGCTCTGTCTGCACAGAGCCTGATGCGGGGCTCGAGTCCAGGAACCATGAGATCACGACCCGAGCTGAAATCAAGAGTTGGGCACTTAACCAACGGAGCCACCCAGGTGCCCCCAAAACAACACTGAATTTTTTGAAAACAAACAACAAAAATGAAATTTTGTAAGAAGTTTAAAAGCACATTAAGATACCATATGTTGTTTCTTTCAAGAGACCTGATCATTTTCTAGCACTTCTTTCGCTCAGCATCACTATTTAGAGATCCATCCGTATTGTATCAACTGTTCACTTTTTAAATTGCTAAGTAGCCTCCCACGACCCTCCCACGACCCTCCCACGACACACCGTTGTTTATCTGTTCACCTGCTGAGGAACATTTGAGTTGTTTCAAGTTTGGGGCTATTACAAAGGAGCTGCTATTACCAACCGTGTACAAGTTTTCTTGTAAACATAACGCTCCCATTTCTCTAGGAGTGGGACTGCTCAACCATGTAGAAGGTGAAGCCTTAACTCTTTAAAAACCTGGGAAAATATTCTCTAAAATAGTCATTTTATATATCTGATCACATCTTTTGTCCATGTTTTAACTGGGTTGTCTCAATATTATGTTGTAAGAATTACACAAATAACTTAGGGACAAATACTGTGTCAGAGACACGTTTTAAAACCACTTCTCCCAGGGGCGCCTGGATGGGTCGGTCAGTTAAGCATCTGACGCTTGATTTTGGCTCAGGTCATGATTTCACGGTTCATGAAACTGGTTCACTGACAGTGTGGAGCCTCCTTGGGATTCTCTCTTTCCCTCTCTTTCTCTGCCCCTCCCTTGGTCTCTCTCTCTCAAAATAAATAAACATTAAAAAAATACTTTCTCCCAATCTGTGGCTGAACTTCTCATTTTCTTATATGCCTTTTAAAGACTAAAATTTTTACTTTTCATGAAGTCAAATTTATCAATTTTTCTTTTATAGTTTATGCCTTTTAGTTTAGTTTATGCTTTAAGAAATTTTTGCCTAACCCAACATAACTAACATTTTCTTGTATGTTTTCTTCCAGAAGATTTATACTTTTAGCTATTATATTTAGGAGATTTATTATGATCCATCTTGAACTATATTTTCATAAGGTATGAAAGAACAATTGAGATTTTTTTTGCATATGGCTATCTGATTGTCCATTATCATCCATTGAAAAGATTATAATTTCCTCTTTGCTTTATTTTCCCCAGTATCTCCTCCGTTTCATTTTAAATGATTTCTATTAAGTCTTTGTTTGTTGCTCTTTTTCTATAGTGTATAACTTGCTGGTAATTTTACCCATACCATTTTCTTCTCAGACATTATATTTTTCACCTCTAGACATTTATTTGTAGTTTTGTTTGTTTGTTGTCTTTTGGATTAGCAAAATTTTTAACTGTGGTGAAACACATAACCTAAAATTTACCATCTTAACCATTTATAAGTGTACAGTTCAGTAGGGTTGAGTATATTTACATTGCTGGGCAATAGATATTTTTTTAACATCTGTGTCTTCTTAAAATGCTTATCGGTCCTCTATCTTGAACATATGAACTGTATTTATTCTGTTTAAACACTCTTGCCAATTGTTTCTATCATCTCTGTCATTTCTGGATCTACTTTAAAACATTTTTTTTAATGTTTATTTATTTTTGAGACAGAGAGAGAGCATGAGCGGAGGAGAGGGAGAGAGAGGGAGACCCAGAATCCGAAGCAGGATCCAGGCTCTGAGCTGTTGGCACAGAGCCTGATGCGGGGCTTGAATTCACGAGCTGTGAGATCATGACCTGAGCCGAAGTCAGACTCTCAACAGACTGAGCCACCCAGGCGCCCCTGGATCTACTTTGATTTTTTATTTCGTTTCTTTCTTGCCTCTTTGCATATATGGTAATTTTTTCTTTTACAATATGCTAAATATTGTCGATTTTATTTTCGTTATTTTGTTAGTTGTTGGAGTTTCTGAATTTTTTTCCTAAAATATTTTCGGCCTTTGTTTGGGAATGCAGTTAAGTCACTTGTTAAGTTGGTCTATTTGAGGCTCGCATTTTTGCTTTGCGAGGCGGGTCCACTACAGCCTTTACTGAAGGGCTAATTTGGTCCCAGCCCTTATGCAGTAACGTTTTGGGAATGTCCTTGTGTTAGGAGTTTTTTTTTTTTTTTTTTTTTTTTTTTTGGCTAGTGGTAAGATAAAGTATTCCTAGCCCTGTGTGAACTCTGGTAAAGCTTCTGCTTGCATCTTTCTCATGGCCGTTCACTGGCCTTGAGTGGTTTCTTCACACACATGTGCTGACTAATACACACTTGGAGCTTTTCCTGTGCACCTTTCTCTTCTCTTGTACTTGATCCCATAAATGCTAGTAGGCTTTCCCGGTACAGACTCTGTCTCTTCACCTCTGGGAGACTAGAGGGCTCTGTTTGGGTACTTCCTCCCTGGATGTAGCCTGGAAATTCGCTCCACGCCATCAGTTGGAACAATAATATAACTCAAAATTTTTGTTTCATTTCTCTCAGAGAAGTGCCTGTTGTCTAATATCCACCAGCCATTATGCTGTATATTTTGTCTGGTTGCTTAGTTGTGTGTGGTGGGAGGATAAATCTTTTTAAATATTATTATTATATTAAATATAATTCCTTTTAAATATTATTATTCAGTTCTTGCCCCATCATTGCCAGAAGCCAAAAATCTCAAAATATTATATGTTGATAATGGATATACAGAGACAGAGTAAAAGTACAAAGAAATGCATAGGAAGGATAAATTCTAAGTTCAGAATAGTGACTACTTCTGGGGAAGTTGGGAGAAATAGGAATATGGTTAGGTATAAAAGGAGACTTACAACTATAAAAATACTATTTTATTTCACAAGGTAGGTGGTGGGCACATAGGTGTTCAGCTCATTGTTAGTTATATTTAACATTGGTCTTAAAATATCTCACCATAGAAAGATTTCAAATAGGACAAAGGGTTAAGTGGGTTTTTTTTTTTTTGACAAAGAAACCATAAAAATGCTAGAAGAAAGAACATATATGTCTTAGTGGCATTTATAACCTTGATTCAACATTTTACTCTTTCTGCAAATGTATGTGTAATATATAAGAAATAGTCTTGAAATTAAATAATCTGCCATAAAAAAAAACACCGAGCCAGTCTTGTGCCCATTTATTTGATTTTTGCTCTATAATGCTGATGTGGAGAATACACATATTTCCAGACTGTTCTTGACTTCTAGAATAGTTTAAGGCAGTGAGACTGAAGCTGAGCAAATTGCAATCCTGAGTAGGGAGAATTAGGTAGTATTCTGTGGGCTCATTCTTCCAGCTCTGTATAATAGTAGGAAATCATTTCCTGAGTCTTAGGATTGGATACCAGCAAGACTTGGAAAGGCTCACCAAACCATCTTGTTTCTATTTTACATCTACCAGAGGGACCACACCTAGCAACACTATGGCACTGTATAGTTGTAGGAGAACTCTTGCTACTACGCGTCTATACCTTTCCCTTTTATAAACTTTCCTTTATGAACATGAAGGACTCTGTAGGTGGTGGTTTTTTTTTTTTCAAATATTTCTGATTCTCTGTCCTCCAGGACATGGTAGGATTGCACTTCCCAGATTTTAAGTGAGGTCATGTCAGTAGGTCCGGTCAATAAATTGTAGGTAGAAGAGACATGTGTCACTTTCAGACTAGAGATTTCCATTCCTGGTGTGAGAGCCCCCCAGAATCCTCTTTCCATCTGTCATAGCAACCTGCAGGTTTCATGATATGGCTGCTTTCTCATCCTGGGTTCTAGGATTAGAAAGATAAGGAATAGAGTTCCCAGCTCATCTTCAGTGGGCTTATAATGTAATCAAGAAATAAACCTTTCCTTAGAAAATGCTAAAAAAATCTTTTGTGTCCTTTGGTTCAAATGTCCCTTCAGAGAGGCAATATTTGACCATTCAGTCTAAAAGACAACACAAATATCAGTTATTCCCTAACAAAATCCCCTAATTGTCTCCATGGTACTCCTTATTCTGAGAAATAGTTTTATTTGTACTTATTTATTGTATTTCACCACCACCCCCCCGCCCCCCGCAAAAGAACCCAGAAAATTCCATAAGAAGACTTGCCTAGAGTGCTTGGGTGGTTCAGTTGGTTAAGCACCCAACTCTCGATTTTGCATCAGGTCATGATCTCACAGTCATGAGATCAAGCCTTGCGTCAGGCTTCACAGAGTGTGGAGCTTGCTCAGGGCTCTCTCTGCCCCTCCCCCACTTAAATACATAAACTTAAAAAAAAAAAAGACTTATTTCATTCACTGAATGAAATTGAATCAGATCAGCCTGATTCTCATAGGCCATGGTAAGAAGTTTGCATTTTACTCAGGAGCAATGTGAAGTCACTGAAGGGTAATGACATTCTGACTTTTTGGAAAATGGATTGGAAGGGCACAGGAGTGGAAGTGAAAATAGTCATCAGCAGACTGCAGCATTGTTCTAGGCAATATGGTGGTGGTTTGAACCAGCATTATGTTTACAGGTAAAAGTGATAGGTGTTGTTGATGGATGAAATAGGGAAAGAGGGGCATTAAGAATGACTCTTAGGTTTTGGCTTTAATAACTAGGGAAACAGAGGTGCCATTTATTGACAAGGAGAATATAAGGGAAGAGGAATTTGGGGAAGATTGTGGTAGAGTGTTGGAAATCTAGGATCCCCTTTTGATGATGTTAAGACATCTTAGTCAAGATATCATTTAAGGAGCTGGATACATAAAAGTTGAACTCCAATTTGGGATACAGATATAAATCTGAGAATCTATAAACCATTTAAGATCACCTTGAGAGAATATCTGAATAGAAAAAACAAATTTCAACATTTAGAGAGCAGAGAGTTTAAGACAACTCGGTAAAAGTGAGATCAACCAGGATGGAAGAAGAACACCAGAAATGTGGGTGGTCCAGAAACTACACAAAGTATTTCAAGGACAAAGTGATCAACTGCCTTGAATGATGCAAAGCACTCCTTTAAAAGAACAGAGAATTTCCATTTTTTTCAGCTTTATTGAGGTATAATATACAAAAATTGTACACATGTAATGTATACACTTTAATGAGTTCGGATATAAGCTTAGACCTGTGATACTACCACCACGATCATGGTAATAAGCAAATCCATCACCAGGGTGCCTGGCTGGCTCGGTTGGAGGAGCATTGTGACTCTTGATCTTGCGATTGTGAATTTGAGCCCCATGTTGGGTGTAGAGATTACTTGAATAAATAAGTAAACTTGAAAAGAATAGCCATCACATCCAAAAAATTTCCTTTGTCCCCTGGCTTTTTGTTTGTGGTAAGAATATTTAACATAAGATTTACCCTCTTAAGAAGTGTGTAATACCACACTGTTAACAACAGAGTGTTGAATGTTGTAGATCTCCAGAACATACTCATCCTGGAAAACTGAGACTTTATACCCATCAAACAACTCTCCCATCTCAACTATCAAACTCACTCCAATCTCCTGGCAACCACCAATCTATTTTCTGCTTATTTGACTATTTTAGATACATTATAGAGGAGGAATCATGCAGTATTTGTCCTTCTGTGACTGATTTATTTCACTTAACATAATGTCTTCCGAGTCCATCCATCTTGTCAAAAATGATAGCATTTCCTTAATTTTTAAGTTTGAATAGTATCTAATTATATGTATAGCCCACATATTCTAAAAATTTTGAATATAATTGACACACAATGTTACATTAGTTTCAATATCCCACATTTTCTATATCCATTTGTCTTACATTGGATATTTGGGCAGTTTCCAGATCTTGGCTATTGTGAATAGTGCTGCAATAAACACAGGAGATATCTCTTTGAGATCCTGATTCCAATTCTTTTGGGTATACACCCAAAAGTGGAATTGCTGGATCGTATGGCAGTTCTGTTTTTAATTCTTTGAAGAATCTGTATACTGTCTTCCAAAGTGCCTGCACCATTTTACATTCCCATGAACAGGAACAGCGTACAGGGTTCCAATTTCCTCACATCCCTACCGATACTTATTATCTTTTGTTTTGTTTTGTTTTGGCAATAGTCATTCTAACATTTGTGAAGCAATACTTCATTGTGGTTTTGATTTGCATTTCTTATCAGAACTGGCAACATGGATGTTATTCGTAGGAAAACATAGGATTAAAGAAGAGGAAATAGAGATAGCCTACATAGAACTCTTTTGAGGAGTTTTGCTAGGAAAGCAAGCAGAAAGATGGATACAGGTGAAGGCGTGTGGAGGGATGATGGGATAAAGAAAAGTGGTATAGTTTTTTCGTAATCAATGCTAGTCATGCGTTTTTATACGCTCATGAGACCACCTGGCATGAGGAGAGATTGATGATGCTGATGTGGGAAAGATAGGGGATATTCAAAACAACAAAATCCTTAAGCAGGTAGGAGGCATGGAAGTCCAGATCACAGTTGGAAAGACTGACCATTAGCAGGAGGAAGCCACTTCCTTGTCTTTAACAGGATATAGAGAATACATGCAATGATGGGAAGGATTGTACATTTAATGGTGGGATGTGGGAAAATGCCTGAGCTCATGAGTGCTTTTTGTAAAGTAGAAAGGAAAATCATTGGCTGAGAAAGAAGATACAAAGTAGTCATTGTGGAGAGTGAAAAAGTAAGTATTCTGGGACACTGGAATAGGATGACCAATTTGGGGTCTGTGATCTTGAAATTTTTTTTGTGTGTTTTTTTAATTAACGTTTATTTATTTTTGAGACAGAGAGAGATAGAGCATGAACGGGGGGAAGGTCAGAGAGAGAGGAAGACACAGAATCCGAAGCAGGCTCCAGGCTCTGAGCTGTCAGCACGGAGCCCGATGTGGGGCTCGAACTCACGACTATGAGATCATGACCTGAGCCGAAGTTGGACGCTCAACCGACTGAGCCTCTCAGGCACCCCTGTGATCTTGAATTTAAAGAAAGCTTGTTAGCCGGACAGCTAGTTCTTTATGGGCAGGAAAGAGAAACACTGAAAACTGCTCTAGAGAGAGAGAGCAGATACAGTAATTGTTGTAGCTTCTTATTTATATCCATGACAATGTTAAAAAAAAATATATATATATAGCTAAAAGATGTTGTAAGTAGAAGGGGCCAAAAAGTGTGAGAGGTTAGATGAGTCAATGCCTTCATCTTACACAGAGTGAGGAGTTTCTGTATGCTTTTGACAATTGACAATTCAAGAGATAGATATTTAAAGTACTCACATTATTTGAATTACAGTTACCATAGAGAAAACTAAAATACTAGGAAATAGTTTAAATTATCTAAATCTTCATCTATCTTAAGACAAGTGAATATACAATGTCAAAAATTAATAAAACAATTAGTGGTAGAGATAGTTTAATTTATAAATATAGAAGTACTCACCTGATGAAATAAAAACGAAAGTTAAAAGTTGATTGCCTATGGAAAACTGTTTCTCATGAGACTCTTCTGTACTATTTGATTTTTCTCCAAACAAATGAATGCATTACTATACTTTAATAAAATTAAAACAAAAACTATTCAAGTATAAATGAAGACCTATAAGTCAGGGCCAACCTTTGATAAAACTAGGTAGGTTTTATCAGGGTGACATTTATTTCCATCCCCTTCCCATGCCCTCTTGGTATTGTTTTTTCCCAGTATCAAAGGGATTTACTGCTCTCCTGCCCCTGGGTTCCTCCTCTTTTCACTAAGGAAACTCTCATCTCTAGTTGTTTTCCAATTCCTCAACTTTGATAAACACAAAATAAGCCTGTTCTTGGTTGCACTCTAAAAATGACTTGTTCTTGGGTCACAGAAAAAGTCAGTAATAATCTAATAACTGAAATTCTTTTCCTCTTGTTCCCATCCCTGCCGAAATATTCTTTCATGTGTGATCTCATTTAGGAGGAGAGTTTATGTGCATGTTTTTGTTTTGTTGCTTTTTAATCTCAGAAACAGAGGGGTAAGTTGATTAGCCTCTTCCTAGTGTATTTTGTTATGGTTCATGTAAACTGCCTTATATGATAAAATTATCCCTTTATTTTCATGTCCCCAACTCTCATTCTCTACCCACTTTGAGAATTTTCATTAAGAAAAAATTTTTTTTAATGTTTGTTTTTGAGAGAAAGAGAGAGAGAACGAGCAAGGGAGGAGCAGAGAGAGGGAGACACAGAATTTGAAGCAGGCTCCACACTCTGAGCTGTCAGCAGAGTCTGACACGGGGCTGTAACTCACTAACTGCGAGATCATGACCTGAGCTGAAGTCAGATGCTTAACTGACTGAGCTACCCCACACCCCGAGAATTTTCATTTTAAATGCGTTCAAAGGAATTAATCTATGTTGATGGACCGTTAGGGTCCTTGCATAAGTGGCAAAAGATTATTTAGGAGTGTGTGAGAAAGAGGACTTCCCAAGGAATTTCAAATTATACCACCTTCACAGGATTCATTTCATTCTTTTTATATAATGATGCAGTAGTCATTATTAACTGGGACTGGAATCAGGATGGACCTTAAGCAGTCACTGAAATGTTTTCTTTTTATGAAGACTTTTTAAAAAAAAAATTTTTTTTAACATTTATTTATTTTTGAGACAGAGAAAGACAGAGCATGAACAGGGGAGGGACAGAGAGAGAGGGAGACACAGAATCTGAAACAGGCTCCAGGCTCTGAGCTGTCAGCACAGAGCCCGACGCGGGGCTCGAATTCACAGACCGTGAGATCATGACCTGAGCCGAAGTCGGACGCTTAACCGACCAAGCCACCCAGGCGCCCCTGAAGACTTTTTTTTTTAAAGTTTATTTATTTATTTTGAGAGAGAGTATGCAAGCAGGGGAGGAGCAAAGGGAGAGAGAGAGAGTCCCAAGCAGGCTCCTCACTGCCAGCACAGGGGCCAACATGGGGCTTGAACTCATGAACCACGAGATCAGGACCTGAGCCAAAATCAAGAGTCGGAGGCTTGACTGACTGAGCCACCCACACCCCCCTGAAATATTTTATTACAAAGTCTTCTCAATGATTTAAACAGGGTATAGTGCAACACCTCAATCTTGTAGGTGTTTAATATGTATTACTGCAATACCCCAATCATGTGGGTGCTGAATAAATATTATCATACAATACTGATGATGTAAACCTTACACAGGCTTAAGATAAGGATTAATGACCTATTTATTACACAACCTTAATTTACATTTTCACAACACGATGATACTCATCAAATTGAGTTTTATATGCTTCCTCAACAAGTTGGTTATGGGATAAACAAACATATAGCCTACAATTTACGACAATTATTTCCACTGTTATTAACTAATGTCCCCCCAATAACATTATATAACCTACACGAATAAAAACATCTACTTCCAGGAAGTACAGCACACTGTACTGTATTTATATTTCCTGTATCTCATTTATTCAATAAAAATTATATGTTTAAAAATGTTATTAGTATTAACACTCACCCAAAAATTCACTACTTAATGCAAGCAACGATTTTCTAGGTAGAGAAAAAAAAAGCTGTGAATCTTTCTGCAGTGTATTTTGCAATTTTCTTCCCAGAAGTATGAAATTTCTAACAAAAAGATGATGAAATATATCGAATTGAAACCCTTAAAGTCAGGAACTAGTTTCTATTGTTTTCTGTATTTTCTTTTGTACTTCCAAATAGAGTATTTTATATTGTTTTAGAGAGCTCATATTTGTATTTTTCTTCTATTTGTGCTGTTAGGTCTACAAGAGACCTACTTTTTTTTTTTTTTTTTGACTTTTTAAAAAACACTCAATTTTGGGGCTCCTGACTGGCTCAGTTGGTGGAGCAAGCGATTCTTGATCTCCAGGGCGTGGATTTGAGCCCCACTGGGTGTAGGGATTACTTAAAAATAAAGACTTCAGAGGTGCCTGGGGGGCTCAGTCGGCTGACCATCAAACTCGATTTCCTCTCAGGTCATCTCAGGGTTGAGTTGGAGCCCTGCGGTAGGCTCTATGCTGACAGTGTGCAGCCTGCTTGGGATTCTCTCTCTCCTCTCTCAGCCTCTCCTTCACCGGTTCGTGTGCTTGCTCGCTCTCTCTCTCAAAAGAAGTAAACATAAGAAAAAAAGATGATCTTAAAAGGAAATTTTAAAAAAGAAATAAAATCTTAAAAAAAAAACCCGTCAATTTTGACAAATTTCCTGTTGTAGATTTCAAAAAAAAAAAAAAACCTGGGAGCAAGATCCTATTTGATTTCATCTTTGTATATTTCTCAGTAACAAGTTAGTTAGGGACGTGCTCATAAATATGCTTAAAGAAATGGATGCATCTTCCTTCTTTTATATTTCATTCAAAATAACTTCAGAAAGGTTTTGTCAAACATAGAAGTAGTTCGCCTCCCCAAATTTCTCAACTTCACTATTGTATAACTAATAGCAACCAGGAAGAACAACTCCACAGCAAGACAGTGAAATGTAAAAAGAATAAAACAAAAGGAGGGAACATGGTCTTTGACATTACATCCCCTCAAGGCAAAAATAGGGAAGTTGCTATTTTTTGAATGAAAATAACCTTATGTATTTCGTGCTGCAGATACTCAATTTTATATGATAAAAAAATACTACTTTGTAAGGAGGTAGTAGAAGTTTGAATCCTGGCTCTGCTTTTTATCGTGAGACCTTGGTCCAGCTACTCGACCTTGCCGAGGTCTGTAAAAAATAAAAACATCTCTACGACTGGTTTAGATAAACCGAGTAAGCCTGACTTAACACGCGCCTGACACATAACCAAGCGCTAACATCATTAAACAATAAGCGAAATTAGTTATCTCAGCAGCTCAGGCACAACAATGTAGTGTAGATACACCGGGATGAGAACGCATAGTTTGAGTCTTACTCACAGGTGGTAGGAGCCAGGCATTTTAATAGCTGGACCCCGGGTATTATTTTTGTCTCTCACCGCGTGTAGCCAGGCGAAGCTCAAAGCTAAAGGCTTAGCGCTCCCGTTACTTTGGTCTGGGCTCCACGCGGAGCTCGGGGAAGACACTGTCTCCTAGAGGCCAAGACACGAC
Source organism: Herpailurus yagouaroundi (assembly GCF_014898765.1). Taxonomy (NCBI): domain Eukaryota; kingdom Metazoa; phylum Chordata; class Mammalia; order Carnivora; family Felidae; genus Herpailurus; species Herpailurus yagouaroundi. Next base: position 28,152,766 of record NW_024412406.1, on the reverse strand, counting down.
AAAACGTGCCAGGCCAAACACGGACTCCCAAGATTCCCTAATGCATGGCGTTTTCAATGCGCGCTTTTCTAAAGCCGGGGAAAACGTCGTAGGCTCAGGGACGAGGTCAAGGCACGGTCTCCCAAACTACGCTCACACCCCCAGCGAACTAAAACCCAGAAAACGAGGTAGAGCAGCAGAGACTAACTTGCAAAACTTCGGACGCTACCAGGGCTCTCCCGGACACCGGCGAGCCCAGCGGCCGAGAGCGCAGCAGTTCCTGCGGTACGACAAGGGCGGGGCCGCGGCCGTAAAGCAGCGCCCGGAGACCACGTGGGCTCCCAGGCGACCCCGGGCGCCCTTGGAGGGCCTTGGCTGTGCGGGTCATGGCCGGTCCTCTGCGGGGCGGTGGGGCAGGGGCTCTGGACCTGCTCCGGGCACTTCCACGTGTGAGCTTGGCAAACCTAAAGCCGAATCCAGGCTCCAGGAAAGCGGTAAATGGCTGGTGGCGGTGCGGGGACGCGCAGGGGGAAGGGGCGATGGAAGCGGCCTGTTCTCGCCATCGTTCTCCCGCACTCTTTGCGGAGGGTGTTGGGATAAACGTAGGGTTGCCGAGCCCTTGTTCTCAACTGCACGGAGAACCCAATTCGTAACACGGTTCCAATTCGTAATAAGGTTCATATGGTAAAGCGTGATTCTGTCATTACGGCGGAGGCGCGAAGTCGCAGGAGCCACAAAATGATGGCCTCGTTCAGAGTTGGATTTAAGATGAGCTACTTTCCCGTTAACTTTATTTTCGTGGGAAAGATTTGAATTGATTATGGTAGTTGTCTTTTCTGCAAATCACTGAATACAGCTAGAAAAGCTGTCAGTTGACATACTGTCATTTATTTAACTTTAAAAATATTTTGTTTCCACCCAGCGTGGGGTTGGAACTCACAACCCGAGACTGAGCGCCAACACACTATTATTTAAAGAATCGGTTCGTTTTCACGAAGTGACAGGAAGTTAATTTGGGAAAAAAATACTTTCTTTACAAATTAAGGTTTAAATAATACACATAGGTAACGATTATGTGTTTACAATTAATTACAAAATAAGTGTTCTTAAATACCCTGTAAACCTTGTTTGTTGTGGATGTTTGACTCTAGGATTTTTTTCATTTCCAGCCTATCCTAGAGTCCTTACCTCCATTCCGTCCTTGGAACTTTTCCTTTGAAACACAATTTGGACTTTGGTTACAAGAATTCACTACATTTACAGAGGCAAGGATGCTAACTTAAAAGCGGAGGTTAGAGCAGTTAGAACAGAGCTTGGCACATAGTGTTAGCTGTTAGTACTGGTTGATTGGATAAATGAATGGCGTTTCTTTTCCTTGTAGGAAAGACGGCGAAGAGGTCAGAGAAGAGGTCGAAAATGTGGCAGAGGCCATAAGGGAGAGCGGCAGAGAGGAACCCGGCCCAGACTGGGTTTTGAGGGAGGCCAGACTCCATTCTACATTCGAATCCCAAAATATGGGTTTAATGAAGGTCATAGGTAAGGTTGCTTTGCTTTTTAAAGTAAAAATCCCTAATTTTCACTGACAGTCACCAAAAAACAAAAACAAAAACAAAAACAATTGCTTGGTAGAAATTTAAATTCACTTTGAAGTAAACTTTTATTGCTGTTTCTCTGAATCATTTTTGGTAATGAAATTTGGCCTGGATTAGGAGGGGAGAAAAGCCCGGACTTGATGCTCAGACCTGGCAAAGGAAGAGATGGTAATACCAGCTCTTGTGGTTGGCTAGAGGCTTAGCAATAATGTATATAAAACCTGGGTAGTCACCCAATAAATGACAACTCCACTTGTTACTTTGAGCTCCGTTAATGCGTAAGTCACATTTGACAAATTTGTTTAAATGAGTGAAGTAAATGCTTAGAGAGGCAAATTATTTTTAGTGAAATGAAGTTCTGGTTCTGTTTCATTGCCACAAAGCAAGCGATATTGTGTGATTTTGTTGCACTTAGGATGGTTTTATTTTTGTTAGATCATGTAAATCGAGGGAGGGAAATAGAGGACAAAGCTTTGAGTTGATCGGAAGAACTTACGGGAAGAGCCGTTTGAGTGTTCCAATTGTTTCTTTGTTTTGTAGCTTCAGACGCCAGTATCAGCCTTTGAGTCTGAATAGATTGCAATATCTTATTGATTTGGGTCGAGTAGATCCTACTCAACCTATTGACTTAACTCAGCTTGTCAATGGGAGAGGTGTGACCATCCAGCCACTTAAAAGGGATTATGGTGTCCAGCTGGTGGAGGAGGTAAGTCTGGATAAGATTTGTTGGTGTCACATAGAAGGCTATTTCTGATTACCATAAAATCAACACTCTGCCTTTTTAATTTTTATTTCTTTTATTAATTTAAAATTTTTTGAGAGAGCAAGTGAGCGAGGGGCAGAGAGAGAGGGAGAGGGAGAGAGACAGAGAGAGTGAGAGTGAGTGAGTGAGTGAGTGAGTGTGTGCAGAGCCTGGAGCAGGGCTCAAACTTACCCGGAGTGGGGCTTGAGGTCACCTGAAGCCGGGCTCGGACTCACGAACAGTGAGATCATGACCTGAGCTGAAGTCAGCCCAGGTGCCCCAATTTTTCTTTCTTTCTTTTTTTTTTTTTTTTAAATGGTTATTTATTTTGAGAGAGAGAGGGCAGGAGAGGGGCAGAAGGAGAGGGAGATGGAATCCCAAGCAGGCCCCCCACTGTCAACGAAGAGCCCAATGCTGGGCTCTTGAACCCATGAACCTCGAGATCACGACCTGAGCTGAAATCAAGAGTTGGACACTTAACTGGCTGAGCCACCCAGGCACCTCCCCCCCCCAATTTTTATTTCTTTTGAGTTACCATATAACCATTACACTGTGTTATACTCAGTTGTAGTTTGAGGAAGTTGGCATGGCCTTTGTCCTTGGTTCTGGGGTGCTCTGCTGTGTATCGATTCAGCTGGCTCTCTCCCTTTGATTCTCTGCTCAAAATGTCATATCTGGGAGATCTTTTCTGACATCCTTTTATAAAAGAATACTCACAACTCCTCCCTCCCCTCCCCTCATACTCTTGTCTGCTTTACCCTGTGCAAAGTATTTTTCTTTGAATGTATAAACACCTGACCTTTATTACTAAGTAATGCATTTATTTTTTCATACTCTTCTTCACACTATAATGTAAATTCTATGTCTAAATGTAGTGACAAGTACTTTAGTTCATTGCTATATTTTCAGTATTGGAAATACTGGCTCATAATAATTAGTTTTATGGAGACAAGGAATGAATCAAATCCAATTCTTTTTTTTTTTTTTAATTTCTCATTTTTTCAATATGTATTCATTTTTTTTTTTAAGTTTTTTTTTTTTTTTTCAACGTTTATTTATTTTTGGGACAGAGAGAGACAGAGCATGAACGGGAGAGGGTCAGAGAGAGGGAGACTCAGAATCGGAAACAGGCTCCAGGCTCTGAGCCATCAGCCCAGAGCCTGACGTGGGGCTCGAACTCACAGACCGTGAGATCGTGACCTGGCTGAAGTCGGACGCTTAACCGACTGCGCCACCCAGGCGCCCCAATATGTATTCATTTTTGAGGGGGGTGGTGAGGGGCAGAGAGAGGGAGACAGAGGATCTGAAGCAGGCTCGGTGCTAACAGCAGGGAGCCTGATGTGGGGCTTGAACTCACGAACTGTGAGATCATGACCTGAGCTGAAGTCAGATGCTCATTCGACTGAGCCACCCAGGCACCCAGAATCAAATCTAATTCTAACTGCAGCAAAACCTTTTTCTATTTATAGAAATTGGCTAAGAGTTTCATAAGCAGTTAAATTTCTTCAATAATACTTTTGTTTCTTGTAGGTCAGGAATACAGCTATGTGAGTAACTTAGTGTCCACTAGAGGGAGGCATGTGTTTATGGAAAAATCTTTTAGGTTCCTTTGAAAAAATGAACCTTGTGGATAAAAGTTTTCCAAATAAAATGATTTGAAAATAAAATACAAAATACTCAGTTAAGCCTCAGTATTCTATTCTGGGTATATAAGGGAATATACATATAAATTAATATGGAAAAATCTGTGACCTTGTCAGCCAATAGCACATTCCAACAGCTTTCAGGCATGTATCTATATTAACTAGGAAAATAATCCTGAAAACTACACCAGGGCAACAGTTGAGTAAGTACAGTTACAGTCATTTGTAGCTGTAAATTGGTTGACCTTTTCTGGATTTTAGATTTGCAATAAATAATGGTAATAATTAATCCATAGCACAAAATTACCAATTTCAGAATATATGTTTTCAAGGAATAACAAAAAAAGAAACTTAACTGATATAAAGACATTCCTAAAAATAGTATTTATAATACTGAAAACACCAGAATTAACTCTAATGCCCAAGAAAAGGAAATAGTTGGGCAATTTGGAATAGTAATTAAAATTCACAAATAATATGGCAAGACCTTATTTATTTATTTATTTATTTATTTATTTATTTAAATTTATTTGATTTTGAGAGAGAGACAGAATCTGAAGCAGGCTCCAGGCCCTGAGCTGTAAGCACAGAGCCTGACATGGGACTTGAACTCGTGAACTGTGAGATCATGACCTGAGCTGAAGTTGGACGCTTAACTGACTGAGCCACCCAGGCGCCCCAAGACCTTATTTTATTGAGTCAGAGGTGCCATTGATTAATAAAATGCAGACCAGTATCATAGATGGAAAAAAATGTGAGAATATGCATCTTATTTGGTGGAATATTTGTGTCTTACTTGATGGAATGGGTGAACCTATTTTTTTTAATGTTTATTTATTTTGAGAGAGAGGCAGAGCAAGTGTGATTGGGGAAGAGACACAGAGGGAGAGAGAGAATCCCAAACCGGTTCTTCACTGACAGAGCAGAGCTCAATCCCACGAACGAGCCCTGGGATCCCATGATCCCATGTGAGATCATGACCTGAGCCAAAACCAAGAGTCAGACACTTAACTGACTGAACCACCCAGGCACCCCAAAGGAGTGTTTTTGAAGTACATTAAAGCTTCATAATTAATAAAAGGAACTTGATTGGGAGCCAGCCTGATTCAACCACACCAAAATAGCAAAAAAAAAATTCTATTACCACAAAATAGTAATACTACCATCTTTTAATTCAGAATCTGTTTTGAAATTAGAGTAAAATGTAGTACAGCCTAATTAAAATGACCAAAACCAGAACTTTAGGAAGTTCAAGTCTACCTTTTTTAGTGTTGATTATTCTAGGGAAAAGTTCTTACTTTTTTTGTCCTTTTAGAGGCTGTGATAAAATCAGTAGTAAAAGCAGAGTGAATCTTTTGTCTAAGAGGCAGCTGATCCCTCCAAGATCAGATATTGTCAGAATTTTAAAAATTAATTAACTAATTAATTGTTTAGGTTTATTTATTTATTGAGAGAGAGATGGGGGCAGAGGGGCAGAGAGCATGAGAATCCCAAGCAGGCTCCGCGTTGTTAGCACAGAGCCCGATGTGGAACTCGAACCCATGAACTGGGAGATCATGACCTGAGCCAAAATCAAGAGTCAGACATTTAGGGGCTCCTGGGTGGCTCAGTCGGTTGAGCGTCTGACCTTGGCTCGGGTCATGACCTTGTGGCTCGTAGTTCGAGCCCCGCATCGGGCTCTGTGCTGACAGCTCAGAGCCTGGAGCCTGTTTCCGATTCTGTGTCTCCCTCTCTCTCTCTCTGCCCCTAACCCACTTGCATTCTGTCTCTGTCTCTCTCAAAAATAAATAAACATTAAAAAAAAAAAAAAAAAGTCATTTAACTGACTGAGCCACCCAGGTGCTCCAGATTTTTTTTTTTTAAGATTTTATTTTTAATCTACACACAACAGGGGGCTCAGATGTAGCCCCAAGATGAAGAGTTGCATGCTCTACTGACTGAGCCAGCCAGGCACCTCTGTTGTCAGATTTTTATTTTTCCACTGGTTCCAGCCCACTCATCCCATCATTAAAAATTTCTTGGCCTCTTGCTAACTTAGGGATAAAGAAGAGAAGTTTCTATCCATCTCAGTATGGTAGAATGTTGTGTGTAAGAACACAAATACAGGCGTCACCCTGAGCTGTGGCCCGCACTGCGATGCTGGGCACGTTCCTGGGTCTGTGCTACCACGAGCTGGCCACAACCTGGATTCCCACAGCAGGCATGTGGGGCACTGTGGGCACGGTAGGGCTGGTATGGGCCATGGACTGTCAGCTGATTCTGGACTGGGTGCCCTATACTAGTGGCAAGTTTAAGAAGGATGATTAGGTAAACTGACCCTTCTTGGATCCCTCTGACGTCTGCTGGTATTGTCTCCTTCCATGTTAGCTCCTGCTGTACCTGGAACAGCCCCCGCCCTCAGGAAAGGCCCCAACGGTATCTACAGCATGACTTAGGACTCCATGTTTGTGAAAATGGCTGTCACGTTTGAATACACACAGCATTAAACCTTGCTCTGAAAAAGAACAAAACACATGCTGTGACTGGACTCCCTGGGTTAGAATCCTAGCTGTGTGATCTTAACAAGTTGCTTAACCTCTGTGTGCTTTGTGTCCCCATCTATGAAGTTGGTGTAGCAATAATTTTGTCATGGGGTTGTCGGGATTAAACAGTCCACTGTTAATGAAATACTGGGGAAGGATGCTTGTGTTGCTGTCTACTAAATATGTAGGATGAAAACGTAGTCGTCCTTGCTTACGGAGAATGAAAGTTGGTAAAACAAGATAGCCTAAACAAACGTAAAAGAAATGAATGTTGTTTGGTAGGACCTGGAAGCAGAGGTATTTAGAGTTGGAATTACTGTAACATTGTAGGCATTTTGGAGGAGAAAACACGTGTAAAAAACTTGCCATAATTTTATACTCCACTGTTAACCGAGCTACCTACAAACAGACTTTGCTTTGCCATGTCGCAGGGTGCTGACACCTTTAAGGCAAAAGTTAATATTGAAGTACAGTTGGCTTCCGAACTAGCCATCGCTGCAATCGAAAAAAATGGTGGTGTCGTCACTACGGCCTTCTATGATCCAAGAAGCCTGGGTAAGATGTCCTGCAGTCCCTTTTTTCCTCCCTCTTCATCTCCTACTGGCTGCCGTGTGAGGATTTAAAAGGCCTCATGGCCCTCTGACTTGTGGTTCGGACACCTCAGTCTTCTGTTTTAGGGTTTCCTGTTCGTGGTGTGGCTTCTAGTATTCCACAGTCACTATGTCATGAGCAGGTTGTTTGTTTTGAAACATGGGACTTACATATGATATTATATACCATGTTTAGAAATTCACTCATTGTTGGTAACCCAGAGGTAACTTTGATTTTCAAGATCCAAATTTTGGAAAGTGAAGTATTTCCATTTGCTTACTTAAGACAAGTCTTTTTAATAATAATAATAATAATAATAATAATAATAATAATAAAAAGTTCTTGGAAGTTCCCATCTTGGTAGTAGTTAAAAATTAATAATCAAAAGAAGGGCACCTGGGTGGCTCAGTCAGTTGAGTGTCTGGTTTCTGCTTGGGTCATGATCTCACAGTTCGTGAGTTCGAGCCCCGCATTGGGTTCTCTGCTATCAGCACAAGAGCCTGCTTCGGATCCTCTGTTCCCCTCTCTCTTTCTGCCCCTCCCCCACTTGCCCTCTTTCTCTGTCTTTCAAAAATAAACATTAAGCACATTAACAATTAAAATCAAAAATAAACATTAAGCACATGAATAATTAAAATCATATACATATAGCCACTATTTGTATCTTTTTTATTTAAAACCTTTTCAGACATTCTGTGCAAACCTGTTCCATTCTTTCTGCGTGGACAACCCATTCCCAAACGAATGCTTCCGCCCGAAGCACTGGTACCGTATTATACAGATGCAAAGAATCGTGGTTACCTGGCTGATCCTGCCAAATTTCCTGAAGCAAGACTTGAACTTGCCAAGAAGTATGGCTATATTTTACCTGATATCACTAAAGATGAACTCTTCAAAATGCTTAGTACTCGAAAGGATCCAAGGCAGATTTTCTTTGGTCTTGCTCCTGGATGGGTGGTGAATATGGCAGATAAGAAAATCCTAAAACCTACAGATGAGAATCTCCTCAAGTATTACAGCTCATGAATTCCTTCCAAGAAAGCAGAGTTGTAAAAGAGTTCTGGAAGAAAAGAGACTGAAACATGTATATTTCTCATCATCTTTTCTCTAGTTGTAAATTTTCCATGTAGTCCCGTTTCCATTTTTATCTAAAATTAAAATAAAAATGCAGTAAGCAAGGCTGTATAGAGGAACTGAATCTGTGCGGGTTCTTTCTCAGTTAAAGAAACAACCCCCCTGGTTTTCTGCCAAAGGAAGATTATAACTCTTAGGGGAGCGTTCTTTTTTTCATGATCTTTTTGTCCAGGTCTGTGTTATCATTGTTGCACATCAAAATGAAGGTGCAGCTGGAACGGGATTGATGGGTGGGCCTGTCAAGGCTAAGCAGTTGCTACTGGTTGCCCATCTTAATCAGGGGCCTCAGGAAGCTCTATCCAGTGTCAGGATGGAAAGCTTTCAACTCTGGATTATTAAGATTTGGGATAGGAGTTTAAGATTTAAGGCTAGTGAATAAGTAGTACAATGTTTGCTAGCAAAATTGAAATAATTCCAAGCGAATTCATTTTCTCAAGTCATCTGATAAGAGTAGACAATAATGATTAAGCCCTTAGCCTTTTTCTTGAACAAGGTAAGTGTTCTAACTGATATTTTACTTATTTCATAGATAGTGGAGACCTTTGTTTTTCATTCATTTTAAATGAGTTTTGAAAAATTGTCCAGTAATTATGTAAGCCATAAAAACAGCTGGTATTGTGAAAATTAAACTCAGTTAACGTAAAAGTTTCAGCAATCTGTAAGCTTATTTAGCTTTCCAAAGTTACGTCGTATCTAAACCATACAGAAACGCAATTTGTCCCGCTGCAATTAAATCTAAATAATTCATGATAATTTTTCCACAGCAAGAATAAAATGATTCCTGGATGTTCATTTTCTTAAAATAAAAAAATTAAAAACCTAAATGATGCAATATTTTGTTCACTTGTCTACCTTCTGTATTGCTGATCTGAGATTCAGTTTATAAGGTAATTTATGTACCAAGAGTATTTTATTTATTTATTTATTCATTCATTCATTCATTCATTCATTCAAACTTGTTTTATTTTTTATTTTTTTAAATTTGCATCCAAATTAGTTAGCATATAGTGCCACATGATTTCAGGAGTACGTTCCTTAGTCCCCCTTACCCATTTAGCCCATCCCCCCTCCCACAACCCCTCCGGTAACCCTCCGTTCTCCATATTTATGAGTCTTTTCTGTTTTGTCCCCCTCCCTGTTTTTAATATTATTTTTGTTTCCTTTCCCTTATGTTCATCTGTTTTGTCTCCTAAATTCTTTTTGATTGCTGGGTAATACTCCAGTGTGTGTGTGTGTGTGTGTGTGTGTGTGTGTATGTATACACACCACATCATCTCTCTCCATTCATCCATCGATGGACATTTGGGCTCTTTCCATACTTTGGGTATTGTCAGTAGCGCTGCTATAAACACGGGGGTGCATGTGCCCCTTCGAAACAGCACACCTGTATCCCGTGGATAAATGCCTAGTAGTGCAATTGCTGCATTGTAGGGTAGTTGTATTTTTAGTTTTTTGAGGAACCTCCATACCAGTTTCCAGAATGGCTGCACCAGCTTGCATTCCCACCAACAATGCAAAAGAGATCCTCTTTCTCCGCATCCTCGCCAACATCTGTTGTTGCCCGAGTTGTTAATGTTAGCCATTCTGACAGGTGTGAGGTGGTGTCTCATTGTGGTTTCGATTTGTATTTCCCTGATGATGAGTGATGTTGAGCATTTTTTTCATGTGTCGGTTGGCCATCTGGATGTCTTCTTTGGAGAAGTGTCTTCATGTTTTGCCCATTTCTTCATTGGATTATTTGTTTTTTTGGGTGTTGAGTTTGACAAGTTCTTTGTAGATTTTGGATACTAACCCTTTATCTGATATATCGTTTGCAAATGTCTCCTCCCATTCTGTCGGTTGCCTTTAGTTTTGCTGATTGTTTCCTTCGCTGTGCAGAAGCTTTTTATTTTGATGAGGTCCCAGTAGTTCATTTTTGCTTTTGTTTCCCTTGCCTCTGGAGACGTGTTGAGTAAGAAGTTGCTGAGGCCAAGATCAAAGAGGTTTTTGCCTGCTTTCTTCTTGAGGATTTTGATGGCTTCCTGTCTTAAATTGAGGTCTTTCATCCATTTTGAGTTTATTTTTGTGTATGGTGTAAGAAAGTGGTCCAGGTTCATTCTTTTGCATGTTGCTGTCCAGTTTTCCCAGCACCGCTTGCTGAAGAGACTGTCTTTATTCCATTGGATATTCTTTCCTGCTTTGTCAAAGATTAGTTGGCCATACGTTTGTGGGTCCATTTCTGGGTTCTCCATTCTGTTCCATTGATCTGAGTGTCTGTTCTTGTGCCGGTATCATACCGTCTTGATGATTACAGCTTTGTAATACAATCTTGAAGTCCGGGATTGTGATGCCTCCCTCTTTGGTTTTCTTTTTCAAGATTGCTTTAGCTATTCGGGGTCTTTTCTGGTTCCATACACATTTTAGGATTATTTGTTCTAGCTCTGTGAAGAAGGCTGGTGTTATTTTGATAGGGATTGCATTGGATATGTAGATTCTTTTGGGTAGTATTGACATTTTAACAATATTTGTTCTTCCAGTCCATGAGCATGGAATGTTTTTCCATTTTTTTGTGTTTTCTTCAATTTCTTTCATAAGCTTTCTGTAGTTTTCAGTGTATAGATTATTCACCTCTTTGGTTAGATTTATTCCTAGGTATTTTCTGATTTTTTGTGTAACTGTAAATGGGATTGATTCTTGATTCTCTTTCTGTTGCTTCATTGTTGGTGTATAGGAATGCAACCGATTTGTGTGCATTGATTTTATATCCTGCAACTTTGCTGAATTCATGAATCAATTCTAGCAGTTTTTTTGGTGGAATCTTTTGGGTTTTCCATATAGAGTATCATGTCATCTGAGAAGAGTGAAAGTTTGACCTCCTCCTGGCCAATTTGGATGCCTTTTATTTCTTTGTGTTGTCTGATTGCAGATGCTAAGATTTCCAATACTATGTTGAATAACAGTGGTGAGAGTGGACATCCCTGTCTTGTTCTTGACCTTAGGGGGAAAGCCCTCCATTTTTCCCCATTGAGGATGATATTAGAGTTGGGTCGTTCATACATGGCTTTTATGATCTCGAGGTATGCTCCTTCTATCCCTACTTTCTTGAGGGTTTTTATCAAGAAAGGATGCTGTATGTTGTCAAATGCTTTCTCTGCATCTATTGAGAGGATCATATGGTTCTTGTCCTTTCTTTTATTGATGTGATGAATCATGTTAATTGTTTTGCGGATATGGAACCGGCCCTGCATCCCAGGTATAAATCCCGCTTGGTTGTGGTGAATAATTTTTTAAAAATGTATTGTTGGATCGGTTGGCTAATATCTTGTTGAGGATTTTTGCATCCATGTTCATCAGGGAAATTGGTCTAAAGTTCTCCTTTTTAGTGGGGCCTCTGTCTGGTTTTGGAATCAAGGTAATGCTGGCTTCCTAGAAAGAGTTTGGCAGTTTTCCTTCCATTTCTATTTTTTGGAACAGTTTCAAGAGAATAGGTGTTAAGTCTTCCTTAAATGTTTGGTAGACTTCCCCTGGAAAGCCATCTGGTCCTGGACTCTTGTTTTTTGGTAGATTTTTGATTACTAATTCGATTTCCTTACTGGTTATGGGTCTGTTCAAATTTTCTATTTCTTCCTGTTTCAGTTTTGGTCATGTATGTTTCTAGGAATTTGTACATTTCTTCCAGTTTGCCCATTTTATTGGCATATAATTGCTCATAATATTCTCTTACTGTTTTTAGTTCTGCTGTGTTGGTTGTGATCTCTCCTCTTTCATTCTTGATTTTATTTATTTGGGTCCTTTTTCTTTTTGATCAAACTGGCTAGTGGTTTATCAATTTTGTTAATTCTTTCAAAGAACCAGCTTCTGGTTTCATTAATCTGTTCTGGGTTTGTTTGTTTGTTTTTTGTTTTTTGTTTTTTTTTTGGTTTTGATAGCATTAATTTCTGCTCTAGTCTTTATTATTTCCTGTCTTCTGCTGGTTTTGGGTTTTATTTGCTGTTCTTTTTCCAGATCTTTAAGGCATAAGGTTAGGTTGTGTATCTGAGATCTTTCTTCCTTCTTTAGGAAGGCCTGGATTGCTATATACTTTTATGACCACCTTTGCTGCGTCCCAGAGGTTTTGGGTTGTGGTGTTATCATTTTCATTGACCTGCATATACTTTTTAATTTCCTCTTTAGCTTCTTGGTTAGCCCATTCATTCTTTAGTAGGATGTTCTTCAGTCTCCAAGTATTTGTTACCTTTCCAAATTTTTTCTTGTGGGTGGTTTCGAGTTTCATAGAGTTGTGGTCTGAAAATGTGCACAGGTATGATCTCGATCTTTTTGTACTTAGGGCTGATTTGTGTCCCAGTATATGTTCTATTCTGGAGAACGTTCCATGTGCACTGGAGAGGAATGTATATTCTGCTGCTTGAGGATGAAATGTTCTGAATGTATCTCTTAAGGCCATCTGGTCCAGTGTGTCACTCAAAACCATTGTTTCCTTCTTGATTTTTTGATTAGATGACCTGTCCATTGCTGTGAGTGGGGTGCTGAAGTCTCCTACTATTATGGTATTACTATCAATGAGTTTATGTTTGTGATTAATCGATTTATATATTTGGGTTTTCCCACATTTGGCGCATAAATGCTTACAATTGTTAGGTCTTCTTGGTGGATAGACTCCTTGATTGTGATATAATGCCCTTCATCTGTTGATACAGTCTTTATTTTAAAGTCTAAATTGTCTGATACAAGTATGGCTATTCTGGCTTCCTTTTGTTGACCATTAGCATGATAGATGGTTCTCCATCCCTTTACTTTCAATTTGAAGAAGTCTTTAGGTCTAAAGTGGGTCTCTTGTAAACAGCATATAGATGGATCTTGTTTTCTTATCCATTCTGTTACCCTATGTCTTTTGATTGGCACATTGAGTCTATTGATGTTTAGAGTGAGTACTGAAAGATAGGAATTTGTTGCCATTATGATGCTTGTAGAGTTGGGAGTTTCTAGTGGTGTTCTCTGGTCCTTTCTAATCTTTGTTGCTTCTGGTATTTATTTATTTATATATATGTATTTTCATCTTTTCTCCCCTCAGAGAGTCCCCCTTAAAATTTGTTGCCGGGCTGGTTTAGTGGTCACAAACTCTTTTAATTTTTGTTTGTCTGGGAAACTTATTATCTCTCCTTCTATTTTGAATGACAGCCTTGCCGGATAAAGAATTCTTGGCTGCATATTTTTCTGATTCAGCACACTGAATATATCCTGCCACTCCTTTCTGGCCTGCCAAGTTGCTGTGGATAGGTCTGCTGCAAAGCTGATCTGTCTTCCCTTGTAGGTTAGGGACTTTTTCTCCCTTTCTGCTTTCATGATTCTCTCCTTGCCTGAGTATTTTGTGAATTTGACTATGATATGCCTTGTTGATGGTCGGTTTTTGTTGAATCTAATGGGGGTCCTCTGTGCTTCCTGGATTTTGATGTCTGTGTCTTTCCCCAGGTTAGGAAAGTTTTCTGCTATGATTTGCTCACATAACCCTTCTACCCTTATTTCTCCCTCTTCCTCTTCTGGGACCCCTATGATTTTGATGTTGTTCTTTTTTAATGAGTCACTGATTTCTCTAATTCCTAAATCGTGGTCTTTTGCCTTAGTCTCCTTTTGTTTTTCCTGCTTCATTATTCTAAGTTTGTCCTCCATATCGCTGATTCTCTGTTCTTCCTCATCCATCCTTGCCACCGCGGCATCCATCTGTGATTGCGGCTCAGTTATAGCATTTTAAATTTCATTCTTACTATTTTTACTTCTTTTATCTCTGCAGAAAGGGATTCTAATCTATTTTCCACTCCAGCTAGTATTCTTGTTATCGTGATTCTAAATTCTAGTTCAGACATCTTGCTTGTATCTGTGTTGGTTAAGTCCCTGGCTGTCGTTTCTTTGTGCTCTTTCTTTTGGGGTGAATTCCTTCGTTTTGTCATTTTGAAGGGAGAAAAGAAATTAGTGAGGTAGAAAAATTAAAAAAATTAAAATTAAAAAAGTAGAACACACACACACACAAATCTAATAAATGATGCTAGATCCTAGGTGTGTTTTGGTCTGGGTGTTGAAAGCGCCCCCAACCCCCCCCCCCCCCCCGGGGGCGGCCCACATTGTTTGAGAATTTGAAAAAGTGAATACACTGAAGTAGACTGAAATGAAATGATGGGAGTAAAACAGAATTTGAAAAAATTTACACAAAAGTAAAAAAATATAGTAGAAAAAAATTAAAAATATTTTAAATAAAAATTAAAAATAAATTTTTTTCTCTTTATTCAACAAAAAAAGAAACGAAAAAAAAGGAATTGGAAAATTTGAAAAAGTGAATACACTGTAGTAGACTAAAATGATGGAAGTAAAATAGAATTTGAAAAAATTTACATAAAAGCAAAAAATATAGTAAAAAAATTAAAAATATTTTTAATAGAAATTGAAAGTAAAAATGAAGTTTTTCTGCATTCAAGAAAAAGAAATAAAAAAAGGAAATCGTTTGAAAATTTGAAAAGGTGAATACAGTGAAGTAAAATAATGGAAGAGATAGAATTTGAAAAAAGTTACACAAATGTAAAAAACATGGTAAAAAGATTAAGGAAAAATATTTTTAAGAAAAACAAAAATGAATTTTTTTCTCTTTATTCAAGAAAAAGTCGTGTAAAAGAAAAAAAAGAAAGAAAATTGAATAGATGAACCTGCTGACAGATTGAAGTAGGACTGAAATTACTTCTTTTTCCCCTAGAAGTCAGTCTATGTAGCGCTTCATAGTCCATAAACTAAGCCGTCGGTGAGACTTGTGTTCTTGAAGAGCGAGGTGGGCCCAGTCGGGCGGGGCTCGGTGTGACGGCTCCATTCTCCACTAGATGGCGCCGCTGGCCTCCTGGGGTGGAGGGTGGCGGCGCTTGTAAGTATGCGCGTGCGCGGGATTGTGAAAATGGCATCCTCCAGCTACCCTGTCTGTTCTCCCCGATCAGCGATTGCACACCTGTCCTCTCTCTTCAGCTTCTGTCCACTCCCCGCTTCATTCTCCGTGTCCAGGCCCCAGGCAGTACCTCTCTCCCAAGTTTTGTCTCAGATGCGGCTGTTTTCCCCGGACCCTTACTTCTGACGGACTGCGGCCTTGACCCGTTCGGCCCCTCTGCGGGAGGGGCTCACCAAACAATGGCCGAATGAGCAATGGCCAAATGTCGGCTGCACCCAGGAACGCTTGCTAGACCCTGCTGCTGCCGGTGCATTGAGACTGCGGCCAGGTGCCAGCCCGCCCCAGAAAAAGGTCGCGAGATGGTGTAGCAGCAGCATCTCAGGGATTATGGAAAATCACACCACACGCCTGGCAGCGGGCTTCATCCTCGACGACCTTGTTTCAGCACCAGTAAATGTGGCTGCCTTCCGGGGTCTGCCAGGACCAGGTGGCTTCCACAGTCTCCACCAAATGTCCTTCCAGCAGTGGAACCGCTTCTCTCGTGTGGCCCGAGCACCTCCCAGACCCCACTTTGTTCCTGGGGATTCGCCCTTCCCACCAGAGCACCGCCAGGTATGGAGCTGCAGAGTTGCAGCCTTTGCACTACCCTTGTTTATAGTCTTAATGGAATTTAAACCCTCTCCTATCTCCTTTCTCCCTTTTTCGTTTAGTGCCTGCGGCTGTTTCCAGTTTTCCACTTTCTCTCCAGCTGCTTTTGGGGAGGGGTGCTTGTCCCAAAATCCGCCCCCCCCCCCCCCCCCCCCGCAGTCTCCGTCCTCTCTCTGCCTGCAAAAGCACCTCCCTTCCCGTGGCTTCTCGCTCCCCAAGTTCGCCTCTCCACGCTGCGTACCTGCTGAATTCTGTGGTTCAGATTGCGCAGATTGTTGTGTTAATCCTCAGATCGGTTTCCTAGGTGTGTAGGATGGTTTAGTGTTGGTCTGGCTGGATTTCATGGGTGTGAGACACATAAAAAACATCCATGCTGTTCTGCCATCTTGGCTCTCCTCTCCCACCAAAAGATTTATTATTATTATTTTTTTTATGTTTATTTATTTTTGAGACAGAGAGAGAGCATGAACGGGGGAGGGGCAGAGAGAGAGGGAGACACAGAATCGGAAGCAGGCTCCAGGCTCTGAGCCATCAGCCCAGAGCCCGACGCGGGGCTCGAACTCACGGACCGTGAGATCGTGACCTGAGCTGAAGCCGGACGCTTAACCGACTGAACCACCCAGGCGCCCCTAAAAGATTTAAATGTTTATCCCGGATTACATAGTTTGGCTTGTTATTAAACCCTTAATAACCCAGAACTTACAGGAATCACTGTTAGGACCATCTTCTATGATAGTCACCTATGAATTTCAGAGGACAAAAATTTAAAAACATGGTTTGTATTTTTCAGAGACTTCAAGTGACAGTTGGGTTTTTGGGATTAGTTTTGGTCCCATTGATAGAAACTGCAAATCACAGTGGCTTCAAGGAAATAATGTTTATTTATTTATTTTTTTTCCCAGAAGTGCTGAGACTACTGCAGGGCTGATTGCTGGCTCTGTTCCATTCTCAAAGCCCATGGCTTCTCCCTGCTTAGCTCTCCCATCCTGAGAATGAGATGTGCATCTTCATGATCCAAACGGGGAGCAGTAGAGCCAGCTTGTCCTAAGAAACATTCCTGGCAGCTGCCACACAAAACTTACACATAAATCCCATTGGCCAGAGCTTAGATACAGTTCTCTCCTGCAAGGGAGCCTGAAGTCTTTACCTTGGTAGCTTATGTTCTTAGCTAAAGAATTCCTTTAGGATGGGTGAATAAGAGTGGGATGCATTGGGCCACCAGCAGGAGGTTGACCCCTGTTTTGGTATTGACCAGACTTGAACTCCGAGGTTAACCGACTATAATGGACAGCACAAACAGTGCAGAACTTCTAAATTCTTTGTTTACTAGTACATTCACCATTCCAGAATGCTGAGTTCAGTAACTTACATTAAGTCAAAAAGTTGGTGAATTCATCAATCTGGGTGAGCAAATGTCTTCGGAGTGTTGACAGAGCACCAGGAAGCGTCCAAGGAGTCCTCGTACTCCGTGCCTGCTTTTCCTGAACATTTTGGCAATGAAGCCATCTTACGCTTACCATGTTAGGTATCTAAACAGTTGTATTTGAATGTCATGTATGGAGGAAGTGAGATGATAGGTTGCAAAGAAAAATATCAAGGCACAAGGAAAATGGGTTTTTTTGACGATTACAGTGAGTCACTAAGGGTTGAGTAGAATACATTTTTTTTTTTTTAAATCACTGCTAGGAAAAGACCCCCTCAAAACTTTCTAACGTTATAAAAGTACTTCATACTTATTTTGAAATGATGTAATATCGAAATATAAAAAGTAAAAGCCCATATTGTCTTACTGTTGCCTGTCCCTGACCTGGTTCCCAGAGAGAACTATAAACCACTGTTCGGTGTCTTTTTTTTTTTTTTTTTTTTTTAATCAGAAAGGGATAGATTGTTGCACTGTTTGACCTTGCTTATTACATCTAATGTATTTCTTTTCTTTTTTATTAAAAAAAGTTTTTAAATTTATTTTTGAGAGACAGAGCACTAGTGAGGGAGGGGCAGAGAGCGAGAGACAGAGAGAGAGAGAGAGAGAGAGAGAGAGAGAGAGAGAGAATCTGAAGCAGGCTCCAGGCTCTGAGTTGTCAGCGTGGAGCCCGACATGGGGCTGGAACCCACAAACCGTGAGATCATGACCTGAGCCAAAGTCGAACGCTTAACGGACTGAGCCACCCAGGCGCCCTTCATCTAATGTATTTCAAAGACACTTTTTTCTGAATACTTTCCATTACAGTATTTAACCTTTGTGCTTTTATTCTTAAACCATGTGAAATAAGAGTCATTGGAGGAGTCACTTTACCTTTCTTAACTGTGTGAAATGCGTGACACTTAATCTCTGTGTAATCCAAGAGTTGTGTAGAGTGACCTCTAAAGTCTCTTTCAGCTCTATTGCCGTGATGATAAAGATGTTGCCTTGGGCTGAGGAAAGTTCTTTGACCTCCATCTATTTGCATAGATTTCCTTAAATTTAAACACATCCTGTTCTGCATCCGGACACGAAGTATGGAAACAAACCCAAAAGATACCATTTTTTTGTGTACCAGAGTGTGGGGACATTGCTGTAGGTAAGTTAGTGCCTCGACTTTTTTGTGCTGCTGGAGGTTTTTCTTTTGTGACTCAGTTCACAGTTGTCCTTTTGGAGGGGCTGGTATTGCCGCCACAGGAAAAGTGCATAATTGGAAATGAGTGAGAAGTTAGTCATGTAAAGATGGGTTACCCGGGGAAAAGCCCTCCAGTCTCAGAATGCACTTTTGAGGGCCCTTAGGATCTCCCCCACCCCCTCCGTGCACAATGACTAAGTCACCCTGAGTTAAAGATGGAAAAGGAGACAAGACTTGCTTAATTGTGGCTCGCGTAGGTGGCCTACAGGTGAAGGGAAATCAGGATGGAACGATAGAAGGAAGACTGAAAACAGGAAACAGATGTCTGGTGATGTAATGCTTGGATAGTACTTACTCAGTGAACCTGGGCTTAGTCACAAACAGCTGTATCCTGGTCTTAGTGTTGTAATTGTGCAGATAATTCTCAGCCCAAACAGGCATGTTCCCCAAAGTGTCCATTCTGTTTATAAAACAGGCAGTTCTTTTTTTTTAAAAAAATTTTTAATGTTTATTTATTTTTGAGGGAAAGAGAGAGAGCGTGAGCAGGGGAGGGACAGAGTGAGAGGGAGACACAGAATCTGAAGCAGGTTCTAAGCTCTGAGCTGTCAGCACAGAGCCTGATGCGGGGTTCCGACCCACAGACCTGGAGATCATGACCTGAGCTGAAGTCGGTTGCTCAACCGACTGAGTCGCCCAGGCGCCCCTATTTTCTTTTTTATTTTTTTTATTTTTATTTTTATTTGTTTTAAATTTTTTTTTTCAACGTTTATTTATTTTTGGGACAGAGAGAGACAGAGCATGAACGGGGGAGGGGCAGAGAGAGAGGGAGACACAGAATCTGAAACAGGCTCCAGGCTCTGAGCCATCAGCCCAGAGCCTGACGCGGGGCTCGAACTCCCGGACCGCGAGATCGCGACCTGGCTGATATCGGACGCTTAACCGACTGCGCCACCCAGGCGCCCCCCTATTTTCTTTTTTAAATGTTACTCTGTTTCTCGGACAATGGAGTGGCTCTGGAATGGTAAACAGAATGTCAGATACAGGGCAGAGTAACCCAACTTAGTGTCTGGGAATAAAGTGTGCTAATGTTCGTACAGGTCCCCGAATGGCTGTGTCTCTATACATTTTGCTGGAGAGACCTACAATGGTGGGGGCAGAAGTGCCCTGACCGCAGTCCCGGCTCCTCCAGCAGCTTGAGCGCTGCGTTCTGCTGTCCTGGGTGTGAAGGGGGGATCCCCCCTCTTCTTGCTTGGGGACTCGGGAAGGTTATCTGTGGAGAGGCACCAGGCTCAGAGAGCCGGTTTGGGGGGCCACCAGCCGTTGTTTTCTTGGACCCAGATCCCAGTAGCGGCCTTGTGATCACTGTTGAACCTCTCCATGCCCCAGTTTCCCACGGGGGATAGTGGTAGATCCCAAGACATGACTATGATGAGGATTGGAAGAAGTCACTACTTGTAGAAAATGTTAGCACGATGCCCGGCACATAAATGCCTGTGTTAGTGAATTAAGCCTCTTTTACCGTCCCTCTGTGGTAGTCATTCCGTAGATGTTGCTTTTCTCCTGAAAATTTTCATATATAATCAGTGTCTTTTTAATGAAAAGAGAAGCATGCTACACTTTCTTATTTGTATCAGGACCTGCTGAAAAAGTAAATTTTATTTTTTAATTTTTCTAATGTTTATTTATTTTTGAGAGCTAGAGAGAGAGAAAGACAGTGCAAGTGGGGACGGTGCAGAGAGAGAGGGAGACACAGAATCGGAAACAGGTTCCAGTTTCTGAGCTGTCAGCACAGAGCCTGACATGGGGCTCGAACTCACAAACTGTGAGATCATGACCTGAGCCCAAGTCAGACGCTTAACCAACTGAGCCACCCAGGTACCCCAAATAAGTACATTTTAAAGAGAGAGCATGGTAGGAATTAGACCCAGAACCAGGAGGATTAAGTTGAATTTCAGTAACTTAGTCACTGATTTGCTCTGCCATTAATTTATAAAAGCCGTTGGGGCACCTGGGTGGCTCAGTAGGTTGAGCATCTGACTTCGGCTCAGGTCATGATCTTGCAGTCAGTGAGTTCAAGCCCTGTGTTGGGCTCTGTGCTGACAGCTCAGAGCCTGGAGCCTGCTTCAGATTCTGTGTCTCCCTCTTTCTGTGCTCCTCCCTTACTCACGCTCTTTCTCTGTCTCTCAAAGATGAATAAATGTTAAAAAAAAATTTTTTTTTAATTTATAAAAGCCATTTACCTATCTAGGAAATTGAGAAAAAATTTAAATGGCTGTGTTGTCAGATCCTATAAATTCTCTCTCTCTATATAGGACATCTGGAAACTACAAAAAGGGAAGAAAATAAAAGTTAATCACTTAAGATTTTGACTATGTAATGCTCTTTTTTTTGTTTTTCTGTATGTATTTTTTTTTTTTTTGAGGTGGGGGGAGAGAGTGCAAGCAGGGGGAGGGGCAGAGAGAGAGAGAGAGAATTCTAAGCAGGCTCTGTGCTGTCAGTGCAAAGCCTGATGTGGGGTTCCATCCCATGAATCATGGGATCATGACCTGAGCTGAAATCAAGAGTTGGACACTTAACCGACTAAGCCACCCAGGAGCCTCTGTTTTTTTGTAAGTAGATGTATTTTTTCATTTTCATGATGGTTTTCATTTTCACCAATTAAGGTTATTGTGTATATACTATAGGATAGATTTATAAAAATCAAAATAGTTTAAATTTCCTTTATATGGGTATATATGTTTTAAGTACTGTGTAAAAGATTAAAAATTTTTTAAATGTTTATTTATTTTTGAGAGAGAGAGAGAGAGAAAGAGAGTGTGAGTAAGGAAGAGTCAGAGAGACAGAGACACAGAATCCGAAGCAGGTTCCAGGTTCTGAGCTGCAGCACAGAGCCCGACATGGGGCTCAGGCTCATGAGCCGTGAGATCATGACCTGAGCTCAAGTCAGATGCTTAACCGACTGAGCCTTCCAGGCACCCCATATTGTGTAGAAGATTTAAATGGAAGTATCAGGGCTAAAATTCATTAATATGAGCAGCAAAACTTTATATTCTCTTTTATTTATTTATTTTTATTAAAAATTTTTTCTTAATGTTTATTTTTGAGAGAAAGGAACAGAATGTGAATGTGGGGTTGGGGCGGGGGGGACAGAGAGAGAGGGAGACACAGAATCTGAAGCAGGCTCCAGGCTCCAAACTGTCAGCACAGAGGCTGACATGGGGGTCAAAGTCACAAACCGCAAGATCATGACCTGAGCTGAAGTCGGCACTTAACTGACTGATCCACCCAGATGCCCCTATATTCTCTTTTAAAAGCCTTTAATTTTATTTTCAGTAATGAAAGTAATTATTTCAAAAAAGCAACATCATCAAACTTAAGATTAGTAGCATTAAAATTTGTAAGGTACAAGAAACCAAAAGGTAACCTAATATTTCTTGATTTCTTCTGACCGTACAAAAATTATTCTGACAATTTGCTATGAACTTAGATCAAGAGCCAGAAATTCTCACAACTGCCCTCTGAGGTCGGTGTATTTTCCATCTTACATGTGGGGAAACCAGAAGTACGTTTTCCGTTGATGTGGAGCAGAATACATATGCAAGGGCAAATACACTCCGATGTGTGCCCTTCAACGAGGTAATCGGGTTAGTATAAACTGTCCCGTGTGAATCCTAAGCTTTCAGTGTGTGCTTTGGTTGAAGAGCCTGGACGGTGTGCCCTGCTCCAAATCAATCAAAAAGTAGCCATGATCTTGCTAATTCTCATAAGTCCACATTTAAAGTAAAATCCCTTTGCAAGAAAGGAATTCTTATTTCCTAAGTGAAGAGGTCAGTAGGAGCTGTTTATGTGTTGGGTCATGATCTTTGCATCTCTCGTGTTATAAGTTCACAGCCTTGTGTACGTACGGTTTGCCTTTCTCCTCTTCCCTAAAACCCCCATGTTTGTTGATCCTCTGGCAAACGCTTTCCACTGCAACCCCATTCCATGATTCCATCCTCTTCAAAGAGGCTCTGCTCCCTTGGCCTGGTGAAGGCTAAGCATTGATATCTCCTTTTTTTAAAAATTTAATTTAATATTATTATTTTTTAATTTATTTATTTAAGAGGGAGAGGGAGAGAGAGAAACCCAAGCAGGCTCTGCACTGTCTGTGTGCGATATCTCCTTTTTTAAAGGGTCAGGTTCACTGAGGTGTGATTTGCATGTAGTAAAGGTGTTTGGGTGTAGAGTTGAATTGTAACAACTTCATACAGTCCTACCGCCACCACCACCACAGTCAAGACCGTTCTATCACCTCTACTGCCCAAGTTGCCTCTTGTTCTTTTGTAGTCCATCTGTTCGCCCAAATCCTAGCAATCAGTGATCTGATTTCTGTCCCTGTAGCCTTGCCTTTTCTAGAATTTCCTATAGATGGAATCATACAGTTTATAGCATTTTGAGTCTAGCTTTCCTCACTTAACACAATGCATTTGGAAGACTTAATCATGCTGACTGCTTCTACGGCTCATTTTCTCCTTTTTATTGCCGAATAGTGTTCCATTTTATGGGCGTGCCACAGTTTGTTCATCTGTTTGCATTTGGGTTGTTTCCAGTTTTATTAATAAAGCCACTATGATTATAGATGATTTGGGGTTTGTCCATGTCAACGTGTGTATACATAATTCACTCTTTTTTATCGTGGAGTATGTGTTCCATCAAGCAGCTTATTTATTCAGCTACCTGTTGATAGGCCTCTGCATTGTTTGTAGTGTTTATCTATTAGAAGGAAAGCTGCGATGAACAGTGGCGTGTGAGTCTTTGTATAGATATGTGCTTTTTTTTCTTGTGGATAAATGTGAACATTGTGAACATCATGTAGAAACTGTTTTCTGAAGTGAGTGTGCCATTTTACATTCCCATCAGATGTGTAAGAGAATTCCAGATGCTTCTCATGCCTACTAGCACTTGGTGAATCATCTTTTTCAATTTCAGCTATTGTAATAGCTGTGTGGTGGTATCTCACTGTGGTTTCCCTACTGACTGTCGTGTGCTTGTGTACCATTCACATTTCTTGGAATATCTTCCTATTTTTGTCCATTTTTTTTAAAGTTCATTTATTTTGTGAGAGAGAGAGAGCATGCACGCATGCAAGAGAGCAGGGGAGGGGCAGAGAGAGGGAGAGACAGAATCCCAAGCGGCTGTGGCTGTCTGCAGAGCCTGACTTGGAGCTCAAATTCAGCAGCCATGTGATCATGACCTGAGCTGAGATCAAGAGTTGGACGCTTAACTGACTGAGCCACTCAGGTGCTCCTATTTTTGTACATTTTTAAATTGGATTGTTTTCTTATGGTCTTTTGAGTGTTTTTTATATACACTGCATACTAGTCCTTTATCAGGTATGTATTTTTAAATGTTGTCTGTCTGGGACTTGTCTTCATTTTCTTAACAATGTCTTTTGAAGAAGAGCTTTTAAGTTTGATAGAGTGCAGTTTATCAATTTTTTTCTTTAATGGATCATGCTTTTGGTATTGTATCTAAGATATCTTTGCCTAACCCAAGGTTACAAAAAAAATTTTTTTTCCTATTTTTTTCCCAAAAGTTTTCTTAATTCTAGGTTTTACTTTTTAGTTCTATGATACTTATAAAGTTAATTTTGGTTTAGGGTGTGAGTTATGGGTCAAAGTTATTAAAGCTTTTTTTTTTTTTTTTTTGGCACATGGATTTTCTATTGTTCTAGCATCATTTGTTGAAAGATAATTTTTGCACCTTTGGCAAAAATCAGTTGATCAAGGATGCCTGGATGGCTCAGTGGGTTGGGCATCCGACTTCAGCTCAGGTCATGATCTCACAGTCTGTGAGTTCGAGCCCCACGTTGGGCTCTGTGCTGACAGCTCAGAGCCTGGAGCCTGCTTCGGATTCTGTG
The DNA here is from genome assembly GCF_014898765.1 of Herpailurus yagouaroundi. Lineage (NCBI taxonomy): Eukaryota > Metazoa > Chordata > Mammalia > Carnivora > Felidae > Herpailurus > Herpailurus yagouaroundi. The sequence continues at coordinate 28,128,524 of NW_024412406.1, read as the reverse complement.
TCTCTCTCTCTCTCTCTGTCCCTCCCCTGCTCATGCTCATGCTCTGTCTCTTTCAAAAATAAATAAACATTAAAAAAAATTAAAAAATCAGTTGCTCAAATGTGCATGAGTCTATTTCTGGACTCTTCTGTTTCATTGATCTATGTATCTATCATTCTATCAATATACATGGTCTTTATAACTAGACCTATCTTACAGTAAGTCTTTATTTTATTATTTTATTTATATGAAATTTATTGTCAAATCGGTTTCCATATAACACCCAATGCTCATCCCAACCGGTGCCCCTCCACAATGCCCATCACCCACTTTCCCCTCCCCTCCACCTCCCATCAACCCTCAGTTTGTTCTCAGTATTTAAGAGTCTCTTATGGTTTGCCTCCTTCCCTCTCTGTAACTTTTTCTCCCTCCCCCTCCCCCCTGGTCTTCTGTTGAGTTTCTCAGGATCCACATAATAGTGAAAACATATGGTATCTGTCTTTCTCTGCCTGACTTATTTCACTTAGCATAACGCTCTCCAGTTCCATCCATGTTGCTACAAATGGCCAGATTTCATTCTTTCTCATTGCCAAGTAGTATTCCATTGTATATATAAACCACATCTTCTTTATCCATTCATCAATTGATGGACATTTAGGCTCTTTCCATAATTTGACTATTGTTGAAAGTGCTGCTATAAACACTGGGGTACAAGTGCCCCTATGCATTAGCACTCCTATATCACTTGGGTAAATTCCTAGCAGTGCTATTGCTGGGTCATAGGGTAGATCTATTTTTTTTTTTTTAAGCTTGCTTATTTATTTATTTATTTATTTATTTATTTATTTATTTATTTATTTAGAGCATGAGCGGGGGAGTGGGGCAGAGAGAGAGGGAGAGAGAGAATCCCAAGCAGGCTCCACACTGGCAACATGGAGCCCAACGCAGCGCTCGAGCTCACAAACCATGAGATAATGACATGAGCCGAAATCAAGAGTTGGATGCTCAATCAACTGAGTCACCCAGGTCTTCTTCTTTTGTTTTTATTTTAGTCCTTCCATCTGGTGTGAGGTGATGTGTCATTGTGGTTTTGATTTGTAGTTCTCTGATGAGTGATGTTGAGCATCTTTTTGTGTGTCTGTTGGCCAGCTGTTTGTCTTCTGCCCATTTTTTATTGAATTATCTGGTTTTGGGTATTGAGTTGTGTTCGTAATATATTTTGGATACTAACCCTTTATCGGATATGTCATTTGCAAATATCTCCTCCCATTCAGTAGTGCCTTTTAGTTTTGTTGATTGTTTCCTTTGCTGTGCAGAAAAGTTTTATTTTGATGTAGTCCCAGTAGTTTATTTTTGGCTTTATTTCCCTTGACTCAGGGGAGACCTATCTGGGGTGCTCTGGTGGGAAGGGCGAATCCCCAGGAGCAGAGTGGAGTCCGGGGGGCTTCGGGCCACACGGGGAGAGGCGGTTCCCCTGCTGGGAGGACAGCCGGTAGAGGCTGTGCGGCCCCCACACAGGCAAAGGTGCCAGCAGACCGGAGAACAACCACATTCGCTGGTGCTGGAACAAGGGCGTTAAGGGGAAACCTGGTGCCAGACGCGTGTCGCGATTTTCCATAATCCCTGAAACGCTGCTGCTACAGATCATGGGAGCTTTTTCCGGGCGGGTAGATCTATTTTTAATTTTTTGAGGAATCTCCACACTGTTTAGTCTTTATTTTTTTAAGTTTATTTATTTATTTTGAGAGAAAGAGAGTACGAGTGGGGGAGAGGCAGAGAAAGAGGGAGAGAGAATCCCAAGCAGGCTCTGTACTGGCAGTGCAGGGCCTGATGTGGGGCTCGAATTCATGAAACATGAGATCATGACCTGAGCCCAAACCAAAAGTTGGCTGCTTAACCAACTGAGCCACCCAGGCACCCTTTATAGTAAGTCTTTAAATCAGGTAGTATAAGTCTTCTAACTTTTATCTTTCCAAAATTGTTTTGGGTAGTCTAACTCCTTTTATTTTCTTTTAAATTTTAAGATCAGCTTGTCAGTTTCTATTAAAAACAAACTGCTGGGACTTTTATTTGGTTTGTGTTGCATTCTATAGACAAGTTTGAGGAGATTTGACGTCTTCACACTATTGAGACTTCCAACTACATATATGGTACACCTCTCCTTTTATTTAGATCTTTTATTTAGATCTTTATATTTTTCAGCATAGAGATCTTGGACCTATTTTATTAGATTTATGTCATATATGGGGGTTTTTTGGTGTTAATATAAATGATGACACCTTAAAATTTCAATTTCTAACTGTATATATTAAAAATAAATAGGGGCGCCTGAGTGGCTCAGTCAGTTAAGTGTCTGACTTTGGCTCAGGTCATGATCTCACGGTTTGTGAGTTCGAGCCCCGGGTCAGGCTCTGGGCTGACAGCTTGGAGCCTGGAGCCTGCTTTGGATTCTGTGTCTCCCTCCGTCTGCCCCTTCGCTGCTTGCACTCTGTCTCTCGCATTGTCTCAAAAATAAATAAACATTAAAAAAATTTTTTTAAATAAACATATTAACAAAATTGATTCTGTAAAATGTTGACCTTTTATTCTGCAACCAAGCTAAACTCAACTATTAGTTCTAGTAGCTTTTTGGTAGTTGTGTGTGTGTGGGGCTGTTTTCTATGTAGACAACCATGTCATCTGCAGATAGTGACAACTTTATTTCTTCTTGTCTGGTTTGTATCCCATCCCTGCCACCCTGCTTTGTTTAAAAAAAAAAAAAATTTTTTTTAACATTTATTCATTTTTGAAAGGCAGAGAGAGACAGAGCACGAATGGGGGAAGGGCAGAGAGAGAGGGAGACACAGAAACAGAAGCAGACTCCAGGCTCTGAGCTGTCAGCACAGAGCCCGATGCGGGGCTCGAACTCACAGACCGCAAGGTCATGACCTGAGCTGAAGTCGGCCACTTAACTGACTGAGCCACCCAGGTGCCCCAACCCTACTTTGTTTTGTATTATTGCGCTAGCTAGGACCTCCGGTATGAAGATGTGATGACAAATGAAAGTGGTGAGAATACACATCCTAGCCTTGTTCCAGATCTTAGAGAGCATTTAGTCTTTTACTATTAAAGATGATGCAGGCTATATATTATTTGTGCATAACCTTTTTGAATTTTAGGAAGCTTTTTTAAAATTCCGTTTTAATCCTTAGTTTGCTGAGAGTTTTTGTCATGAATATTAGTTGAATTTGTCAAATGCTTTTTCTACATTTATTGAGATGATCGTATATTTGTTTTCTTTAGTTTCTTGATATGATGAAGTACATTGATTTTCTAATGTTGAACTAACCGTGCAATCCCAAGATTTGTTAATATTTTATTAGGATTTTATTTCACCTTTGCCCATGAAGGATATCAATTTGTAATATTTTTTCTGGTACTATTTTTTTTTCCTGGTTTCGGTGTCAGGATAATGCTGTCTCTTAAAATGAATTGGGAAGAATAATCTTTTATTGTCTGGAAGACTGTGTAAAATTGATATTATTAAATATCTTAAAGAATTTGCCAGTGTAACCACCTGAGTCTGTAGTTATGTGATAAAGTTTTTAACTATAAAGTTTTTGTTTATTTTGAAAGAGGGACCGAGTGGGGGAGGGGCAGAGAGAGAGAGAGAGAGAGAGAGAGAGAGAGAATGAGAATCCTGAGGAGGCTGCTCTGCACTCAGAGGCTGATGTGGGGCTCGAACTCACAAACCGCGAGATTATGACCTGGGCCAAAATCAAGAGTTGGACGTTCAATTGACTGAGCCACCCAGGCACCCCAGATTTTTAACTATAAATTTTATTTCTTTAATAGATACAGGACTATTAAGGTTATTTATTTTTCTTTAAATAGACTTTGGTAATTTGTACATTTCAAGGATTTGGTCATTCATCTACATTGTCAAATTTATGGGTATGAAATTATTAATATACCTTTAATATTCTTTTTAGTTCTGTAGGATCTATAGAGATGTCTCTCCCTAGTTCCTGATTGTAATTTGCATGTTCCTTCATTTTTTTTTTGTTTTTTGATTGGACTAATTAGAGGTTTATCAGTTTTCTTTTTTGTTTTATTTTGAGAAAGAGAGAGAGCAGGGAGGGGCAGAGAGAGGGAGAGACAGAATCCCAAGAAGGTTCTGTGCTGTCAGTGCAGTGCCTGACGCAGGGCTCAAACTCAGGAAACCATGAGATCATGACCTGATGTGAAATCAAGAGTCAGCTGCTTAACCGACTGAGCCACCCAGGGGCCCCAAGGTTTATCAGGTTTATTGATCATCTCAAAAAACGAGTTTTTAGTTTCATTGATTTTCTCTATTTTTTGTTTTTAATTTTCTTGATTTCTGCTTATTGTTATTATTTCCTTTGTCTATGTTAGATTTAATTTGCTCTTCTTTTTCTAGTACATTTTTATTTTTTTAAAAACAGCTTTATTGAGATAATTAACATATTATAGTGATTCTCAGCGTGTGATAGTTTTTGATATACTTACAAAGTTATTCAGCCATCACCACAATCTAATTAAAGGGCTTTCCCATAATCACGAAAAGAAGCCATGCTCATTAATTAGCAGTCAGTATCTATTCTTTTCTCCTCCCCCCATCCCAAGGCAATTACCAACCTACTTCCTGTGTCTGTAGATTTGCCCATTCTGAAAATTTCACATCAGTATATGATAAAGATGTGATCTTTTGTGTCTCATTTCTTCCACTTGACATAATATTTTTTGAGGTCCATCCATGTTGCAGCATGTATCAGTGCTTCATTCTTTTTTATTGCAGAGTAATATTCCACCTTATGGATCTGCAACACTTTGCTTATTCATTCATCTGTTGATGGACATTTGAGCTGTTTTCACCTTTTGACTCTTGTGAATAATGCTGCTATGAACATTAGTGTGTGAGCATCTGCTTGAGTCCCTACTTTCAGTTTTTTGAGGGGTTTATACCTACAAGTGGAATCATTGGATCCTATGATAATTCTTTGTTTAACTTTTTGAGGAACCACGAAACTCTTTCCCAAAATGGTTGTTTTTTACATGTAAAGAACCTCATATATGCAAGGCGCTGTGCAAAGAATTTTCAAATATTCATTTATTCTATTAAACATTCAAATGCTTGTTTATTGAGTACCTCCTCAGTACTGAACCCTGGGTATGCCATGATGAATAAAACATAATCTTTGTCTGGCATCTGGGTGGCTCAGTTGATTAAATGTCTGACTCTCGATTTCGGCTCAGGTCATGATCTGAAGGTTGTGAGATTGAGCCCAGTGTAGGGCTTCATGCTGATCGTGGAGCCTGCCTAAGATTCTCTCTCTCCCTCCAGGCGCCTGGGTGGCTCAGTCAGTTGAGCATCCGACTTCAGCTCAGGTCATGATCTCACAGTTCGTGAGTCCGAGCCCAGTGTCAGACTCTGTGCTGACAGCTCAGAGCCTGGAGCCTGCTTCAGATTCTGTGTCTCCCTTTGTCTCTGCCCCTAACCCACTCGCTTTCTGTCATGGCTCTCTCAAAAATAAATAAATATTAAAAAATACATATATTCTCTCTCCCTCTTCTTCTGCCTCTCCCTTGCAGACAGAGGCTGTGCTTGTGTGCTCCCTCTCTCCAACAAAACAAAACAAAACAAAACAAAACAAAACAAAACAAAACAAAACAAAACAACCTAATCTTTGCCCTCCTGCACTTTACAGTCTAATTGGCAGAGATACTTATGCAAATGAATGGAACATTACAAAGGTAATAATTGCTGGATTGAGAATTATGTGTGATGATGACAGCATATCAAAAGGGAATTTGATCTCATCAGGGAGGTCATGGAAGGCTTCTGAAGTGACCAAATCCAAGTAGGTGTGAACTAAGGCAGAGAGAGCAATCCTTTCACGCAAAGGGAGCAGTGGGCATTGCACTGCCACCAAGGAAAGAAGCATCGCATTTATAAAGCTCTCTAAGACCTTTTGAACTCTTGTTGGAGCAAAGAAGCAAAGGAAGGTCCTAGGGAATAAGGTAAGGGTTGGACATTACAGAGAATAAATGTTCTTCTTTTCATCCTCACGGCAATTTTCCTCATTGAAGTGAATTCACATAACAAAATTAACGACTTTAAACAATTCAGTGCAATTTAGGACATGTACAGTGTTGTGTGACTGCTACCTCTGTCGAGTTCCAGAGCATTTTCATCATGCCAAAAGGAGACCTGTACCCGTTCAGCAGTCACTATCCATTCTCCCCTGTCCCTGACAACCACCAATCTGCTTTCTACCATTATGGAATGATCTATTCTGGATTTGTCACTTAAATGGAATCATACAATCTGTGGTCTTTTGTGTCTGGCTTCTTTCACTTCGCATGATGTTTCCAAAGTTCGTCCGTGTCATAACATATATGAGAACCTCAGTCCTCTTTATGGCTGAATAATATTCCATTGTTTGTATGTAGCACAATTTATTTATCCATTCATCTGTTGATGGCCATTTGGGCTATTTCCACCTTTTGGCTACCATGATCAGTGCTTCTCTGAACATTCACGTGCAAGGATTTGTTTGAGTATCTGTTTTCAATTCTCTTGGGTATATATACCAAGGAGTAGAATTACCGGGTCGTCTGGTAATTAATTCTATGTTTAACTTTCTGGGGAACTGCCAAACTTGTCCACATTAACTGTACCACTTTATGTTCCCACCAGCCATTTACCAGGGTTCCAATTTTCCACATCTTTGCCAAGACTGACTGGTTTTTGTTTGTCTGTCTGTTTGTTTTTTCCTGTAGCCTTTCTCGTGAGTGTGACATAGTATCTCATTTTGGTTTTCATTTGCATTTCCCGAATACCTAGTGATATAATCATCACCTTCATTGGCTTATTTGCCACTTATATACCTTCTTTGGAAGACTATCTGTTCATGTGCTTTGTCCATTTTTTAATTGGGTTATTTGTCTTTTAATTGTTGAGTTGTAATAGTTCTTTATATACTGAAGATACAAAACTTGATTAGATATATGATTTGCAAATGTTTTCTCTCATTCTGTGGGGTATCTTTTCAGCTTTTTGATAGTGTCCTTTCATGCAGAAAAGTTTTTAATTTTTCTAAAGTCCAAATCATCAATTTGTTGTTTCTTTTTTTTTAATGCTTATTTTTGAGAGAGAGAGAGAGAGAGAGAGAGAGAGAGATTCACAGAGAGAGAGAGAGCACAAGCAGGGGAGGGGCAGAGAGAGAGGGAGACACAGAATCCGAAGCAGGTTCCAGGCTCTGAGCTGTCAGCACAGAGCCTGACACGGGGCTCAAACTCACAAACTGTGAGATCATGACCTGAGCTGAAGTCAGACACTTAACTGACTGAGCCACCCAGGAGCCCCTCAATTTGTTGTTTCAATTGTTGTATCAATTATTGTTCATATTTTGGTGTCATATCCAGTGATTTCTTAATCCAAGATCGTGACGATTTACTCCTAGGTTTTCTTCTATGGGCTTTATAGTTTTTGTTTTTATATTTAGGCATTTGATTTATTTTGGGCTAATATTTGTTTATTGACTCAAAACATAAAGGTGTCCTTTATGAATAGTTTGCCTTCTCTTTACAAATTGGATGCTCTTTCTTTCTTTTTTTTTTTTAATTTTTTAATGTTTATTTATTTTTGAGACAGAGAGAGACAGAGCACGAGCAGGGTAGGGACAGAGAGAGGGAGACACCAAATCCGAAGCAGGCTCCAGGCTCTGAGCTTAACCCTAACCCTAACCCTAACCCTAACCCTAACCCTAACCCTAACC
>NW_024412406.1:28072653-28120754 GCF_014898765.1 Herpailurus yagouaroundi | reverse complement strand
ACCCTAACCCTAACCCTAACCCTAACCCTAACCCTAACCCTAACCCTCTGAGCACAGGGCCTGATGGGGCTCAAACTCATGGATTGCAAGATCATGACATGAGCCGAAGTCAGATGCTTAACCGACTGAGCCACCCAGGAGCCCTTCTTTCTTCTTTTCTTTTCTTTTCTTTTCTTTTCTTTTCTTTTCTTTTCTTTTCTTTTCTTTTCTTTTCTTTCTTTCTTTCTTTCTTTCTTTCTTTCTTTCTTTCTTTCTTTCTTTCTTTCTTTCTTCTTTCCTTTCCTCCCTCCCTCTTTTCTTTTCCCCTTTCTTTTCTTTCCCTAATTGTCCTTGGTACAACTTCCAAGACAACGTTGAACAGTAGTAGTGGATTCAGTCAGCCTTGTTCTTGATTTTGAGTAAAATCTATCTAGTCTATCACCTTTAACAATGATTGTGGGTTTTTTATACATGCGCTTTATCAGGGTAAGGAAATCCCCTCTATTCCTATTTTATTGAGTGTTTTATCATGAATGGGTGTTGGATTTATCATCTTTTATCATGAATGGGTGGTGGATTTTGCCAAATGCCTTTTCTGTGTCTTTGAGATGATCACATGGTTTTTGTAGTTTATTCTATTAAGGTGGTGTATTGCTTTGATTGATTTTTAGATATACTAAACCTTGTGTATCTGGGATAAATTCCACTTGATCATGGTACATAATCATTTTTATATGTTGTTGAATTTGGTTTGCTAGTATTTTGTTGATTATTTTTGCATATATGATATTTGATGTTTTATTTTAAAAATTTTTAATAAACTTTTAAAAAATGTTGATCTTATTTTTCAGAGAGAGAGCAAGTGGGGGAGGGGCAGAGAGAGAGGGAGACAGAAGATTGGAAGCAGGGTCTGCACTGTCAGCACAGAGCCTGATGGGCTTGAACCCACTAACTGTGAGATCATGACCTGAGCTGCAGGCAGACGCTTAACTGACTGAGCCACCCAGGCGCCCCAATATTTGATGTTTTCTTTTGATGTCTTGATGTCTTTTGATGTCTTGATCTGGTTTAGTTTTAGTTTGATGTCTTGATCTGGTTAGTAATTAATACTGGGCAAATAGAATGATTTGGAAGTGTTCTCTCCTGTTTTGTTTTTTGTTTTTTTTTGTTGGTTTTTAAGGAGTTTGTGAAGAGTTGATGTTAATTCTTCTTTAAATCTTTGGTAGAGGGGGGAGCTGGGTGGCCCAGTTGGCACAGTGACTGACAGTGCAGAGCCTGATTGGGATTCCCTCTCCCTCTTTCTCTGCCTCTGTCTCTCTCTCTCTCTCTCTCAAAAATAAATAAATAAACATTAAAAAAAGTCTTTTATAGAATTCACTAGTGAAGTAATCTGATACTGTGCTTTCCTTTGTGGGAAGTTGTTAAATGAAATGAAATGAAATGAAATTATTAAGTTAAATTAATGAATTTATTGGGAAGTTTTCAAAAATTGTCAATTCAATCTCTTGTTAGACATCTTTTCAAAATTTCTCTTCTTTTTGAATCCATTTTGGTAGTTTATGTCTTTCTAGCTGTTCATCCATTTCACCTAGAATACCTAATTAGTTGGCATGCTATTATTTACAGTGTTCTCTTATAATCCTTTTTATTTCCATAAGGTTGGTATTAGTGTCTCTTATTCATTTCTGATTTAGTAATTTGCTCTGCATGTGGCAGAAATACCTTTATTACTGTAAGAGTAAGAATATATATATATTTAAAGTAATCTCTATGCCCAACGTGGGGCTTGAACTCATGACCTGGAGATCGAGAGTCACATGCTTTACTGACTGAGCCAGCCAGGTACTCCATACTTTAAAATATTTTAAAATCAAGACATTTTTCAGTGTAAAATTTGTTTAAAATAAAATGATAGCAGTAGACATACTACGTGCCATGCCATAAAATTGCAGCCAGGTTGTTCAAGTGTAAGAATTCTATGCTTTTTATTGTGTACTTCCTACAAGTCTTAAAACTTTTTCTTAGCAGTGCCTTCTCCTATCAGTCAGAAGCTTATGGGTCTTTCTTTTCTCTGCCTCCAATATTCTGTCAACATCAAGTCACCACTCAAAGATGATTTTATAACACAAGGCCATAGGTCTCAAGGACCAGAGATTTATAATGTAGGAGGTTGTTTATCTTGAGTGTAAAGAATGACTCTGGTCCAGGAAAGTTCCTGGGGTAGGTGGGTCTCTTTTTATTGCCTCTCGAGTATATGGGTGGGGACAATTCCTAAGGTAGGAGCTGCCCTGGAAATAGGTCATGATTACTGTTCATAGACCGAGAGGTTGCTGAAGGGAGAGAGAGGTAGGAATTTATTTGCTCTGCCTTCCACTAGGAGTCACATCTGATGAGAAATAATTAGGGCACAGCCCAGCTGCCATGCAGTGGTACTGGTACTGAGCCTAGTTTCCCCCTGGAGTCACATTGCCTAGAACAAAACTAACTCCTGAGGGGATTGGGGTGGGGGAGTCATCCTAATGCACATTTACTGTTTCTCATTTGTGAATGTCATTTGTAGTATCTCTGTAATTTCATTGTATTGACTGAAGAATGAAAAGGGAGAATTCCAAAGCAAGCATTAGATGCTGCTGGATATTGTTTGAAGTTGGAGAAGAAGCTGGTGTCCATTCTCAGATGTTGAGATGATTGGATTGTCCATGACTTTTCCTTCGTTTACCTAGCGATCTCTTGGCTTTGTGTATGTAGTAGCTGTTGAGAGTGAGATGTTGGCCTTCTACTTTGAAAAATAGTCGTGAAGGATCCACAGAAGTAAGCAACGATAATCTCTGAGGCTCTTTAGAGCTCTAAGTGGCTCTAATTGTTCTTTCTTCAAGTGGAGACTGTCAACATCACACACACCCACCCACCCACACACCCCCCACCCACACACCCCCCACCCACCCACACACCCACCCACACACACACACACCCACCCACCCACACACCCACCCACACACCCACACACCCACACACCAAGACACCACACGGAGCAATTTAGCCATCTAAGATTAGGCAAGGCTGCCACCTAGTGGCCAAATGTGAACATTTCTCAGGGAATTTCTACTTTTCATTTTGGTCTGACTTAATTTGAATCATTAATTATTCATGAATTTATATACTCAACGAATATAAAGTACTCACACACTAGATGCAAGGCTAAGCACCAGAATCCTAAAATCAGAAAGGCAAAGTCATTGCCCCACAGGCACACACAGACCAGTAGAAGGGAACAGACAGCTAAATGAATGAATACTGAAATCACAGTGCAGTAAATGCTGTAAGTGACTTACTCCCAACACTCTGGTTCACCTTTAATTTTATAGGAGCTGGCACCTCAGTCTAGGCATGGCCAACCCAAGTTCTTCATTGCCTGGAGTTGGTGGCCATAAAAAAGAATGGGGAGGAGGAGGGCAGGGAGCAAACTAAAGGTGACAACAGTGGCTGTTGATTTTCACTGAAGTCTCTTACTATAGAGCTATAGACGCTGACTTTTGCAAGTTTGGAAAATTGACATTTACAGTCCCCGCTAGCATCTTAAGGATACAGAATAGATAAACTCTTGCTTTTTGAGGTGATACACTATGCACACATATTTGAAATCCAGCTGCAAACAGTCTAAGGAAGAGAAGCCCAGAAGTTGTGCACTCTCAAGCTAGCATTAAATGTGGTAGCGAAGTGGCTTAAAGCGGGTTTTGAATGCGCTGGTCCTGGGTGTGTGTCCCGAAGCAGCTGCTTACCCAGGAGAACTATTAGAGCTCTAAGCCTCAGCAGCCTCCCCGGCCAAACGGCAGGAGCATTACTGCCTTCTTCAGTATGACTGTGGTGCTGAGAACGACAGAAGAGGTATGCAGATCATTTAGCAAGTGCTGAGCGGAGTGAAGGTCCAATAATCACGCGCGCTCATTATGTTTGTGAAGACATTCTGTGGATTGCTTCAGGGAAGACAGTGCCTAAAACACAGACTTCTTTCCTTATGTGGCAGAATCTCATAGTGAACCCTGCTTGCTGGGCCTCCCTGCAGCTGTGTGGCCAGAGGCCACACGTTTTGTGCCCCCTGTGTTTTGCTCTCTCCCCTGGAGAATTTCTGTCTCTAGACAATTAGGCTGGGCACCTGGTATAATTTAGCCAGTGTCAGCTGCTGGGGAGACAAAATAGAACATGGGAATGTTACTTTTAGAACTGTTTTAACAGTAAGGCATGGGCAAAGGAGTAAGTAGACATGTTCCTAGATGCTGTAGTTACAAAAAAGGAAGGGTTGGTAATTAAAGGAATTTCATTTAGGGCAATTGGCTGTTCTGAAACTAGTAATTCAACAATGCCAGTTCATTTCAACGTACATAGAACCTCTTATAGAAAAGGGGAAAAGAGTTTGACTTCTGAATTTTTAACATGTAAAAAGATCTTTACATATATTTACAACTTTCTGATTCTATTTACACGACTATCAAACTCATTGAAATACCATGAACCAGCACCATGGGCATCCCCTGGGAGCTTGTTAGCAATGCAGAATCTCAGTCCTCACCCCTCACCTTCTGAATAAGAATCTGCCAGATAATTTTAAGATCCCCAGATAATTTAATAAGATCCCCAGATAATATAATTTAATAAGATCCCCAGATAATATAATTTAATAAGATCCCCAGATAATTTTTGTACACATTAAAGTTTGAGAAGCTCAGATAGAAGTATGGCTCTCGCATGTTGCAGTAGCACATGCTGAACACTAGGGGGACCCATTTCTTCATATTTCCTATGCTTCTAAAGGGTGAATTAAGACCCGCCACTTGTTGTTTATGCAATCCCCACCTCCCCACCCCCCCACATCGGAATAACATTTTGCTCTGTTAACAAAGAGAAAACAAAGATGATACAAAACATGTTATGTATGACATACATATTATATTTGATGAATGACTGTGGAGAGGACATAGTTTAAAACTTCTCTGTTAAAGTCTAAAACCTTTTAGAAAGACTAAAAACAATTATTGTTCTAAAAGTCCGGGCAAATCCTTGAAAATGATAAGACATTATTTGTACAATAATGTACAATTTTGTTGGGGCTACAATAAAAATGAGTAGGGTACAATGAAAAACTTTTGCTTTAAATTGTGCGTGTGTGTGTGTATGCATGTGTGCATGTGGTATAATTTATGACAAGAAGTACGGTCATTAAATGTGAAAAAAACATAAAAACGAGGATGGCGTCATTTTATAATGACATAAATAAACGATGATGAACCTTTAACCCATCAAACTTCATCATCAAAGACATCTAGTCAAGGTCACTGGTAAAAATGAACTTCCTGCTTCTTTCCTTTAGAATAAACAAAGAAATCTATAAATTGAGACTTCAGGCTTACCAGCTCCAGAGAACTCTAAGGCGGGGCTAAGTGACCAAACAGAACTTGTGATGACTGCTTGCCCAGCAGTCCCGGCCACACAATCTTCACACACAGCAAGAGCTGCCCAGTCTTTTTAGGGGGGCCGGAACACCCGAGTAGCTCTCCTTGAGGCACTTTTGTGTTCTGTGCCTCCAGATTGTAGGAACAGGCTTCCTGGAGGGAGGTTCCCAGCTTGTGTTGGGCCTTAGTGCCCTGGGAAAGTCAGGAGAATCTTGTCCTATCGCATCGAGTTTATTGGCTTGTGTCCTTCAGTGGGCATGGGTATTCATCTCTTAAGTTACTGTGGTAAGATGTGCATGACCTTGGATAGATGAAGCAGTGTGATAGAGGAATGAGAAGTTCAGAGAAGAAGTTCCTAAGTATGGAATCTCCATAACCTTATCAATGTGAAATAATCATCAAAGAATCCAGTGTTGGTGATAATGTGTGGAGCTAGGTTCTCTCTGTCACTGTTGTTGGGACCGTATGTTGGCCCAGCCTTTTAAGTGTGCAACTTGACAGTTATTTGCCAACATAAAAAATACTCATGCTTTTTCACTCAAAGCCATATTCTGAGCTAGAAATGGTGTTCTAACACTAGAAGCCTGACACAGAGGCCTTCAAATGCAGAGAGAAGGCCAGTGCCCAAAATTACTTTAGTTTTCCTGTGTGCCTGCCACCTAGATATATGCTGTTTATTCTCATCATATAGATAAAACCAAAGAGAGCAGAAGTCTGGTCCCTGGAGCCAATGACCTGTCACATCAAGATTCCAAAATATTCTTCAGATATTTCCCTTAGAAACACCAAATTGTACCAAAGGCAAATACAGGGGAATGGGACTGATAGTTTTTAAGGGTTAGAATGTCCTATATTTCAAAAAATGAATTGTGGAATAAAGGCTTTTCCTGTTGGCCCATTAGCCAGCTGACCCCCCCACCCCCACCCCAGGTCTCTTCTTGCCCACTCTCTGATTAAGCATATGGTCAGAATGGGGGAGAGGGTGCCCTGGTCTTTGTTCCACACCCTCCTTTGACAGCTGCTCCACAGCCAGAAGCTTCTCCATTCTCCCCAACCCTCACCACCCCCAGCAAGAGCTGGGTGAGAAAGGTGTATGGGGTGGCATGGCCAGAAATAGAATTCAATGTTCCAAGTCTTCTAACACAAAAGAAAACCAATGAGGCTGTTTTGGGTTCCCAAGTACACTACATACTAACGAGCTAAGTTTAAACAGAGATTAGAAAAAAAACAAACGTATTTAGACACTTGCACTGAACCATAGGGAAAGCCCCTCCCTCGCTGGAAGCAACCCTTTGAGCTGGTCTGAACCCCAGCTAAGTGGCCATACACACTGGATTGTCCAGAGGAGAGCAGATCTCAGGCTCTCTGGCGGAACGAAGGAAAACCTGTTTCACTTACCCCTCCCCTTCTGATAGTCGCCACCCCTGACAGATTTCTCCTGAAAGCTTGCAAGTGGGAGAGTAGTTTAGCTCATTTAACCTTGTCTTCCAGGTGCCCTGCTCAATCTACGAAACTGAGATAAAAAGGTGCACTTTTTGGGGCGCGTGGGTGGCTCAGTCCAGTAAGCATCTGGCTCTTGATTTTGGCTCAGCTCATGATCTCACGGTTCATGAGATCGAGCCCTTGGGGTTGTTTTTCTCTGCCTCTCCCTCTCTCTCTTTCTCTTTCTCTCAAGACAAGTAAATAAGCATTTTTTTAAAAAGGTACACCTTTATGACACACTCCCAATTTGCTGTATTTTTTATTTAAAAACACTTTTTTTGTTTTAATGCTCAAGACAGAGAAGCTTACGTTGGAGAGGAGCAGAGAGAGAGGGAAACAGAGGATCTGAAGCAGGCTTTATGTTGACAACACAGAGCCCGATGCAGAGCTTGAACTCATGAACCACGAGATCATGACCTGAGTCCAAGTCGGACGCTCAACTGACTGAGCCACCCAGGCGCCCCTGCTATAAGTATTTCTTAAGCGTAGAAAATGAGCTGATGCTTGTTGAGTGCTGACCGTGTCTGGGCCTAGGTGTAAGTTCTTAATGTAAATGAACACAGCCTCACACCCGTCTCCTGGGGGCCGACAGGAATGGCTGTCACTCTCGGCTTCTGGGGCATCTTGAGGGAGGTGGGTGTTGAGTTCGTGCCTGCTGGTGGTCATTATCCTTGCCTTACTGCACACGCTTAGTTGTCTTAGGTGGCATAAGAGATTACCCATAGATTCAGGAAACAAACTCTTGGAGGACCATTTGGCAAGGACTATGTCTGTGTTCTGAAAACCTCCAGACGCTTCTGCTAAGGGCAAGAAAGCAGCAGCCCTGAACCTTGGAGAAGGGGTGTCTGAGGCTTGCCGCAGGTCCCGGAGAAAAATGGTGGAGCTATCTTTGAAGACATCCTGCCCAGTGACCCCGATGGCCCAGAGATTAGCAGCCAACGTGTGGACACATGTGGACAACAATGACCAGCCCAACAAGCCATTCAGGGGAGTTGGGCTCTGAACTGAGAAAGACCTAGAAGTATCCTGATTTATTTTTATTGTATTTTCCTTTTTATGTATGTATAAGAGTGACAGGATAAAAACCTGTGTCTAAGTAAATCTAATAAGGACTTTTCATGAAATATAACAAATTAGAAGTGATGAGAAAGCCCTGTGTGCTAGTTTAGTTGGCAGTGTTTTCTCTTAGTGGCTCATAAAAGAGCCGTACATTCTACAATTGACAGCATTTTAGACTAGTTGAAATATGGCATCTTTTTTAGTTGAATTTTACGGATGAGGAATCGAGGCACAGAGAGGTTAAACAATTTGCTCCAGGTTGCACAGCTAGTTGGTGATAGGATGTGAACAGAAGAGCCTGCCTTCAGGGTGTGTACTCTGAACCCCCAGGGTATGTGCTCATTATCCACCTTGGTCTGGTTCTGTGCTGCGTTTTTGCCTGGCCTCCTCTGGCCTGGCTTGCCTGTGTGCCTGTCCATTTTCTGAACCTAGTTCTTCAGCCTCCACAGATACTCTGAACAATTCAGTGCACGTCTTTTGGTTTGAATCAGCCACGGTCAGTTTCTTTTGCTGACAACTCCCGCCTTTAAAAGATACCGGCCATAGATTTCACCATAAAGTGACCGTGCCCTTGAGGGATCTTCAGTTTGTTGAGAATAAATGAGCCCTGCGGGGCATGGGAAGTAAGAACCTGAATGGGCTCCTTTGCTCTTTGTTTGTTCTTCGCGTTCTGTGGTCCTGGTGATATCATTAGGTCCTCCATATTTCCCACTGAAACTTGCGATTTTCTGTACATTTCCTTCACATGTTCACTCATGCCATTTCCTTAATCAAGTGAGTGCTACTGGGCAGATGCGAAAATTTGTGCCGTCGCAATACCCGGACTGTCTGTTTTCTTCTGTAGTAAGTTAGACACTTGTCAGTTTCTTGTTTACAATTTTTTGTTTAGCCTCTGCCTTTTCCATTATGCTAATTTCATGGGCTGTTTTATACCTGGTCCTGGGTAAGTGCTCAGAAACCATCTCAGAAACCTGAAATTTTAGAGCCCGAGGCCTCAGAGGCCCTCTGATGAGATACTGTTAGTGTATAAATGAGGAAGCCAGCAGAGGCCTAGGGAGACGATGCACCTGGTCCTCTGTTACGGGGGGGGGGGGGGCGTCTTCACCGGATCTAGATTACATCCCTCCTAGTTCCTCATCCAGTCCTCCAGGCCTGGGTCTCTGTCCGGGTCCCATTGTATGTATCCTTCCTGAATATTCTATAGAGGAGAAGTCATGCCAGTTTATTGTACCTAAACAAATGTGTTTGTAAATGTTAATTTTCATTGGTTCAGCCATGGGTTAGGAGATGGGCCAGGAGGAAGCTAAACGATGGATGAAAGTCAAGGCTGAAGCCAGGCATCCTGGGAAAGGAGAAACAGCAGTAAGAAACGGAGGGGCAGCTCAGGAGTGGAGCCTCTGTGGAACCGGCAGTAGCCTGTGTTTCAGGACAAAGTGGCCACTGAGGGTGGCCTAAGTGGCTTCCGGGAAGTGGGGAGACTGATGTGTGTCTCCACCCTGTTCCCCAAACTTTACAATATGAGCTTTGTTCCCTCCCCAGAGACAGTGGTGCCTGGGCCGGTTACTGCATGGAGGGATGGCTCGTGGATGCCTCTGAAGATCTCAGCTGCCCTTTGGGTATGAGTCCTGTCACGCATGGTTCCTTTTCCTAGACCATGTCCCCAGAATCATCATCTCCAGGCAGACGTGCCCCCTGCACACGATGTCGGGCTTGACCAGGATGCCCAGGCATGGTGTCAGGGGGGCGGGAGCCTGGGTCACTCTCACCGTGGTCTAGAAGGCAGCCCCTGTCAAATCCTCACAGGGAGGCAGCGGACGTGATACCACAGGCAAACTCAGAAAAGGCGTGAGAGGCGTATGAAGTCCTGCCTGTGATTCCAATTCATACAGAAAGGGAAAAAAGAAAGAAATGGATGAAGCTCTTTGACTTGGAAACCTTTAGGAGAACGGATTAATCCAGCCCCATGAAGATAAAGGGGTTGGACCAGGCTTCTTTTCCACCCTTGGGGGGAGATAGGGCTTTGGCGATGCCCGGGACAGGGGTTGGAGGAGGTGTGTGAGGCTGGCTGCCTGCTCACCCTTTTCCAGAAAGCCCGGTGAGGCCCCGGCACCCCCAGTGTCCTGCGTGCATGCCTACGAACACACCAACCTCCTCCAAGTATGAACGAGAAATATTAACCAATGGAAACGAGCGAGAGTGGGAAGTCAACCCTATAAACTAGGCGGAGGCAGCCAAGTGTGAGGGCCAGAGCCCTTGCTGAGAATACGGATTATTATAGAAGGTCCTTCAAAGGGTGGAGGCTCACCTTCAGCTTTTTTTTTTTTTTTTTTAAGTTTTTAAATGTTTATTTTTGAGAGAGACAGAGACAGCGTGAGCTGGGCAGGGGTGGAGAGAGAGGGAGACACAGAATCCAACGGTGGCTCCAGGCTCCGAGCTGTCAGCACAGAACCCGACGCGGGGCTCGAACTCACGAACCGCGAGATCATGACCTGAGCTGAAGTCGGACGGCCAACCGACTGAGCCCCCCCGGCGCCCCCCCCCCCCCCCCGCTGCGGCTTTTGATGGATTCACCCTCTACCAAGCTAACAAGCCAATTTGTCTCATTTACAAGGGATAATACTGACGGCTTCCAAGAATAAGATTTTGTGGGTGAGAGCCCACCATCCGAGGCTAACTTAGGGAGTACGGCGCAGTATTTGAGAGATAGAGGAGAAAATGTCAAGGACGTTTGGCCAGCAGTGTCGCCTCCCGTTGGCGGTGCGTGTCTGGCCGCCCCCTTCCCTCAGACCATTCTCTCCCCGGATACGTAGAAGGTCAGACAGGTCTTAGGTATGCACCAGCTCTGCTGCTGACCAGAGAGCGGTTCTGGCTTTTGTCTTGAGTAGCTTTCATCTGAAGGGGTCTTTTGCAGCGGCTGCTGGAGAGGCAAAGCTTCCTGGAATATGGCACGGGTTGTCCCTCCTGCTCCCAGGCCTCCCGTGGGGCACGAGGCTGGTCAGCGAGCCAGGGAGGTGGCCTGCTCCTCCCCCCTCAAGATGCTAAGGGGCCTTCGAGTCACTTGACAGGCCTACCCCCCTCGAACTGGCTTGCCTGTTTGCTCTGTAAAACTCCTAAGTTCTCTTACAATCCTCTCTCGGTGAGCTGCTGCTTCACTGGTTTTTATGATGAGGCCCATACACTAGGAACCTGTAGGCGAGTTCACTTTAACAACAGAGAATCCCTCACAAACGCTTCTGTTTCTTTCTCGACTTATTTGGTGTCAAGATGACAAGTGGCTCGTAGGTGTGGGGTCTGTGTAGGAAGTCTCCGACATGGCCACACTGAGAATGTTTATTGTAGAAAGGGAACTTTTGCCCTGTGAAGTCACCTCCTCCGAGTCACCAGTAGCTTTCTGATATTCTATCACAGGAAATTCCTGGTGGTCCACAAAAGCCGTCTTCGGAACACAGCTGCAGAGAGAGAGAAAATAATTGCCGAACTTGACAGTAAGGTCTGGGGACCCGTGTTCAACGGTGGCCCGGCACCTGGGCTCTGTGAAGTGCACACTGGAGGATCTCGGAACAATGTCGAAATAATCCAAGGAAAAAAGGTCAACTGACCTCTCATTGTAATGCATTTAATGCAGAGAAAAAGGTACTAGATAGAGGATGTCTTTTGTATCCCGACGAGGTAGTAGGGGGATTCTATTTAGGTTTGCTTTCTTTGACACTGTAGTAACTGCCCCCCACCCTTACCTAAGAGTTGATGTCGATGATCAGAACCTTAGCTTGAAAATTTGGGTGAAACAGTGACATGTTTGAAGCATCAGATTTTGAACGAAAAACTATTTTACATCAGTGATTTTGACTCAGAATGTTAACATGCCCCAAACAGCTATATGTCCGTCAACCTCAATTCCCTGCATGACACAGGCCAAATGCCTTAATTCTCTGGGCTTAAGAGAGTGTCATGAGTCTTGGGGCGCCTGGGTGGCTCAGTCGGTTAAGCATCCAACTTTGGTTCAGGTCACGATCTCATGGCTTGTGAGTTCGAGCCCTGCGTTGGGCTGTGTGCTGACAGCTTGTAGCTGGAGGCTCCTTCGGAGTCTGTCTGCCCCTCCCCTGCTCACGCTCTGTCTCTCTCTGTCTCTCAAAAATAAATAAACATTAACAAAATTAAAACAAAAAAAGAGAGCGTCATGAGTCTGTAAGGGCTCTTCCAGAGTCAGGATCCTGTGATATAAGCCTTTCCGCATCCCTTCCTGGGGGAGGAGAAGGCAGTGTCCCCGTGCTGACTGGCTGCGGAAGCCGAACCATGTTTCTGTGGGTCCTGCCCAGGATTTGAGAAGATTCCAGTGCAAGTGTTATTTTCCTGGAACATCTGTGGCTCCAGCTGTGGTATAAGAATTAGAACGGGCAACAGGAGCCTGAAAGAACAGTGCAGATTGAATTAGAGACTGACTTCCCTAAAATAATTATGACCCTTCATTTGAGGTTGGTTCTGAGCTCTTTCCAGACCTCTTCCATGGCCATTTTTTCTGGAGCCCCATGGAACAGTTGTTGGGCTTTGCATTAAATCTCTCATGTTCTCTACCAATATGTTTTGAGTGACTTCCGTGTGCCAAGTAGCTTGCTTGAGTTGGTCCGATTTGATGTTCTCACCCTGCTGCTGGAGGATTGGCCTGGAATCCTTACAGGTCTCCATTCTTCTCTCTGCGGTAAGATAGAAGGCCAAGCAGTGCCATAAACCCATAGGAACTCATAGGCATTGATGAAACTGGGAAGGAGCGATTGACTAGTCTTTGTGGCCTTCTGATGGCAGCCGGCATTTTCTAGCCACACAACTGTCGGCAGCTACACACCTCCCACAGGCCACAACAATTCATGGAAATTAATAAATGCATTTATTGGGAGAGGTCATGGGTGAAACAGGAAAATCAGTCCCCCAGCTTCCCGGACAAATACTTTGGGATCGAGTTTCAATAGAGACCAGCAGTCTCCTTCACAGCGCTGTGTATTTATGGCAAACAGAAGTGGTTCAAGTTCTTAGGTAGTTCGGCAAGGTGAAGTGTGCAGTTCTTGTATTTGTTTAGTTAACAAATGTGTTTGGAGGAGGCTTATCCCACAAAATACCGAGGACCAGGAATTCTGGAACGTGAGGAGACTGAATTAATGAGCCTGATTGTCCTCCCCTCAGACCGTGCTCACACAGAAACGGAACCAGTTTTTTTGCTTAAAATTGCCATGTAGTTCAATGGGGTAAAAAGAATCTTTTCCACAAGTGACGCTGGAAGAAGTGGATATCCACACGCAAAAGAATGAAATCAAATCCCTTCCTCATATCATATACAAAATTAATTCGAAACAGATCACAGACCTGAGTGTAAGAGTTAAGATGATGACATTTTCCAAAGAAAGCATGAATAAATTTTTGTGATCTTGAATTAATTGTGTAGCCATGACACGAAAAAGCGTAAGGAACCGAAGAAAAAATACATTTGACTATATCAAAACTTAAGCTTTTTGTGCTGCAAATGATATATCAGGAAAGTGAAAAGACAACTCACAGGATGGGAGAAAATTACTCAGAGATCACATGTCTGATAAGAAACGGGTATCCAAAATATATAAAGAATTCTTAGAAGTCAACAACAAAAGGACAGTAACCCAATTAAATGGGCAAAGGATTTGAAAAGGGATTTCTCCAAAGGAGATATGCAACTGGCCAAAAGGCACGTGACAATATGCCCAACATCGTTAACCATTAGGAAGATGCAAATTGAAACCACAGAGAAATACCACTTCAAACCCTTGTTAGCAAAGATACGGGAAAACTGGAACCCTCGTATACTGCTGGTGGGTATGTGACCTGGTGCAGTGCAGATGGTGTGGAAATTAAATCAGTTTGGTGGTTCCTCAAAACGTTAAACACAAGAGTTGTCATATGAGCCAACAATTCCACTCCTAAGTATGTGCCCACGAAAATTCAAAGCATCTAAACCAGAACATAAGTGTCCATAGCAGCATTATTCGTAATAGCCCAAACATGAAAGCCACCCAGATGTCCACTAATTAATGAATGGACAAACAAAATGTGGTGTGTCCAAATACAGTATCCAATGGGATGTTGTTGGGCTATACAACAGAACAACATGTTGATGCACGCCAACCCCGTGGACGAACCGTGAAAACATTGTGTCAAATGAAAGAAGTCAGGCACAGAAGACCACTATGATTCCGTTTACGTGGAATGCTCGGAATAGACAAATCTAGAGGACGGAAAGTACATTAGTGGTTTTCTAGGGCTGGGGGTTGTGGGGGCAGTTGGAGGAACGACTGCTAACGGGTTTCAATATTTGGGGTGATGTGATTACCCTAAGTTCAGATCACGGTGATAGTTGTCCGGCTCTGAGAGTATACTGAAAAATCATTGATTTGTATACTTCACATGGGCGAATTTTAGGATATGTGCGTTATATCTCAATAGGTCTTTAAAAGAACTGACATGTAGGTGGGCACGTGATAAGATACTATGATGTGCCTGTGCTCTCTGGGCCTGCAGCACCCCGTGCTCCCCTTTTCTCCCTCCACCACGTCCTGGTCCCAGGCAGCCCAAGGAAGACCTTTTCCAGCTGGGCTGTGAGAAGAGAGAGGCTGTGTTTCCTTGCTCCTTCCTCCTACTTGTCTGAGTCCCATAAATAGAAAAGACCGAAAGAAATGCCTCAGGCTGAGACGCCTGGGTGGCTCAGTTGGTTAAGCTTCCAGCTCGATTTGGGCTCAGGTCATGATCTCATCGGCTCACGAGACTGAGCCCTGAGTCTGGCTCCCGGCTTTGTGCTGATAGCACACAGCCTGCGTGGGATTCTCTCTCTCCTCTCTCTCTGCCCTTCCCCCCCCCCCCCACCTCACATGCCCATGCACTTTCTCTCTCTCTCAAAATAAATGATAAATAAACTTAAAAAGAAAGAAAGCAAGCAAGCCTTCAGGCTGTTTGTGGTTACCAAGAAAAGAGAAATGTTTTCTATCACGATGAAAAAACTTGTATATATATTACAATGCCTTTCTCTCTGGAGCTTTAAAGGTGGTTTTTAGTTCCTCATGGAGTCTACTTAAAGTTCAAGTATTTACGTAGTACGGATTGACACTCTATATGACCCTCTGTCTAGTTCTTTTCCTATTACGTATTCACAATGCCCCCATTATACTGATAGGCGTCGGTAGTTTTGCCATTCCATTTTTCTATTTCAGAGTCTTACTTAGTCCCCGCTTCCCCTACAGTGTGGTTTATTATGGACTATTTTCTCGGTAACCATAACTGGTGGTGGTGGCTCTAAAATGCACCTCTTAGGCTTTCTTCTTGCAGAGAGCGTGACGCACTCTGATATCCATCCATGTCTACGTTCACACGGAAGACACGCCGCCGCGGCCGTTTCCGGCCCGTGGCTGAGCACACCATGGATTCCGTTCCTGGGATGCCTGTGACAGGTGACTGTGTCTCTAGCACTCCCTGTCAGCCCTGCTGAAACTTCTCCAGGACGACACTTCAGCCTTCCACCCTTCAACCACGCCGCCTTCCTCCCCTCACAAAGCGGGAGACGGCATCCTGTGGGACATTTGCCCTTGACGGCTCCAGGCAGCCTGGCAGGTGGGCTAAATGGGACCCTTGACCCTGGTCAGGGCTCACTGCTGTTGGCCCTTTTTAAGGTTATGTTGCTGTTGTTCCAGTTCGGTCAGCAACCCCTGCCAGAGCATTGTGGCCTGGGAAACTGATGCGTGCCCAGTGTTTGGCTTTCTGGGCCATTTGCATCTGGACAATGGCGAGCCTTTTACTGCAAAAGGTGCTCAACAGTGTGCTGCTAGTCAAGCATTTGATGGACCTTCTGTAGTTTCTACTACTCACAGGCATCCTGTGTTGCTGAGCATTGAAACAGCCTCCCCCTGGGGAGCCTGGGTGGCGCAGTCGGTTGAGCGTCCGACTTCAGCCAGGTCACGATCTCGCGGTCCGTGAGTTCGAGCCCCGCGTCGGGCTCTGGGCGGATGGCTCAGAGCCTGGAGCCTGTTTCCGATTCTGTGTCTCCCTCTCTCTCTGCCCCTCCCCCGTTCATGCTCTGTCTCTCTCTCCCCCCCACAAAAAAAAAAAAAAAAAAAAAAAAAAGAAACAGCCTCCCCGAAATTTGACAGAGGAAAGAATTGACAGAAAAAGGTTCTGACTCTACTCTCTCCCCCTTTCCTGGTCCACACCCCTTAGTGAGACAGTTTGGTGGCTGAATTTGGCAGAGTCCCCGGATAGGTGTCTTCTCCTCGGCTGCTTCCTGCGTAATGATCAGGACAAAAGAAGTGGGGGGCGATCATCAGGAACCGTGGAGGGTTTATCCTACTTGCAAACTGGAGACTTAGCCTGCTACCATTTTAGTGATGCTGGCAGAGGGCATGAGACTCGTGGGTCTCAGAGACAGAGGGCTTTGCTGCTCAGGGTTGTCAGGGTTCTTGGGTCCGATTCCACAGAGTAATGTGATGAGGGGCATGTGAACCCTACACATGAAATGCATTGCATACGCGAAAAGAACCCCAAGTTCAAGGAGCCCAAATCTTTAGTAATGGGCAATGAGACTGCCTGATATTTGCCCTAGAGAGAAACATGATTATACTGGAAAGTTAACACAGCTGCTCTTTGCGCTGGAGGGAGACATTATATTCATTCTCCAAGGCTGTACGCTAGACAGACATTCCGGGAAAAAGAGTCCAGAACAAAGAGGGCCAGTGCCTTTGCTCACGGTGTTCAGAGAGACCCCCTGGGGAATTGTCTCCCAATAGTTATATAGACCTATTTGAAAGGGGTGCCTGGGTGGCTCAGTCAGTTATGCATCTGACTCTTGGTTGTGGGACCGAGCCCCGCGTTGGGCTCTGTGCTGGGATTCTCTCTCCCCTCTTGTCTCTGCCCCTCCCCTGCTCACACATGTACTCTCTCTCAAAATAAATAAGTAATCTTAAAAAATTTTTTTGGTTACTTTCCTTATGATAATTGAGCATTATGTTCCTTTCTTTCACCTGTTGGCAGTTCGAGGCTGGCCTGGTGGTATGCTTTCTGGGGGCAGCCCAGCCAAAAGGAAGACCTTATACATACATAATACTCTCTTTCAGCCACTTGAATTCTCTTGTTGGCTTAGCATGGCCCTAGATGATAATGATCACATGACTGAGTATACGCCGCTTACCAATTCTTTCTACAGTGGCCCACACAAGCCAAGGTTGTGGGGGTGGGTAACTGTTGTTATGGACTGAATCGTGTCCCCCTACCTCCCAGTTCATATGGTGAAGCCCTAACCCTCGATGTGACTGTATTTTTAGCTACGGCCTTTACAGAAGTAATTAATGTTAAATGAGGCCATAAGGTGAGCCCTAATCCATTAGCCCTGGTGTCCGTATAAGAAGAGGAAGTGACACCAGGGGTCTGTCTCTGCACAAGTGCAGAGGAAAGGCCACGTAGAGACACATTGAAACGGCGGCTGTTTGGAAGTTGGAAAGAGAGGCCTCACTGGAAAACACTCTTGGCACCTTGAGCTTGGACTTCTCAGCTTCCAGAACTGGGAGAAAATAAATGGCCGTTGTATAAGCCACGCAGTCTGTGGTATTGTGTTACGGCAGCCCTGGCAGACTAACACAAATGCTCTTATACGTTCTATAAAAGTGTCCTTGTCCCTTGTGTACTTGACCCTTCCAAAGAATGGTCTTGGTGTGAATAGTGAAATATTTGAACACCAGGTGAAGTTACAGGTACTAGAATGAACCACACCAATTTTGTGGTGATAGAGGGAGAGCAAGAATCCTGGTGCCTGGGAAGGGGAGGCCTTAGACCTCCTGAGGGGGAGTGAGGGACAGTGGAGCCTCTCAGAGGAACAGGTCCTGGTGCACCTTCTTTGTCCTGTTGCAAGTTACTTAAATTTAAGACTGCTGGGTCTGCCACCAGACGACTCTGACCATGACTGATCATCCTTTGCCTTAACCTTACTGAAAAATTTGTTGGGAGCAACAGAGGAGGACCTGGTCATGCAAAACCCTTGTTGGCACCACTGGGTACCTTCCCCACTCCCCATTCCTGTAGTCACTGTTCCATCATTCCGTGGGGTGAATGAATACTGCTCTTCTGGTGTCATGTACAAACAGGATAGCTTTTGTCCTAAAAATAAGGACGGGACTCAATTATTTAAACTGAACTGAGACCCAGATGAGCTGCCCAGGACCACGTCCTTGACATCGCCAGACTTTTCACATCCACCCCAACGATGTAGGGCTCATTTGAATGGCCCCAACAATTGTGCACTCTCAGTATTGTACGTCTAGCCTGAAGTCAGGTGTTAATCCGCCTTTCTCATGATAACGTGGGGACTTCACCTCTAAAGGTGGCCATAGGAGACTTTGCAATATTTAAGGCAATACCATCAGGAGATCATGTAGCCCTCACACAACTGTGGAGATCTCTCCCAAAACAGCTATACCTTGGTTCTCAAGGGAGTGTCCTGGAGGGATAATTGGCTTGTTATTTATCTATATGCACCCCACCACCAGTTCTTCCTGTGACGGGAAACGTCCAATTAGAGGAGGTGGCATGGAATCTGCCCCTGATTTTAGCTGGAGTGAATACTGATATGACCTTGTCCTTGAAAGCCAGCCTAAATATATTGGCCAAGATTGTTACCATGGATAGAATTACCCTAGACTTCCTCCTTCTGTACGTGGATTCATGTATTGGGCCAAGTTAAAAGATCAATAAGATCAATATAGTAAGTTAAAGAGAAAGCCACTTGGATTTCTAAAGACCTTGATGGTCTATGGGATTCGTTCAGCCTCATTGGATCCAGGACCCTGAGGGGCATGGTTGAGGTCAGCACTGGCCACGTCCTGCTGCCTGGAGTCCTAAAGGCATTAGCCTTAACTAAATGCCACATGAGAAACATTGAATGGGTTTGGACCCAGCCTCTGTTGGTCAGATAAATTGTAGAGGATGACTGAGTGGCATACTTTTGGGAAAACTGACCAGAAACCAAGATGGTGTAGAAATGAGGGGTGAATATATGGGGAAACAGTTTTCCATGGATCTCTTGAGTTCCTGCAAACCTTGCCTGCAGAAGTATTAACTGCTCTATGTCTTT
Organism: Herpailurus yagouaroundi; assembly: GCF_014898765.1. Classification (NCBI taxonomy): domain Eukaryota; kingdom Metazoa; phylum Chordata; class Mammalia; order Carnivora; family Felidae; genus Herpailurus; species Herpailurus yagouaroundi. The sequence continues at coordinate 28,101,659 of NW_024412406.1, read as the reverse complement.
TCAAGAATACTTATATAGTAAATATCCTTGGATGATAGAGGCAGTGTCTCCCTGTGGGGCAAAGGGCAGGCAGCCTACTGCTCAGTATAAAAGATACCCTAAGCTCAGGGTTCTCTTCTCTATTATAACTGAACTTGCTGTGTGTGCAGGTACCCATCTGGGCTCGTTTGCATCCACCCCATGGTACTTGGGGGCAAGAACTCATGACAATATGCTGATGCTCATACTGTTTGCTATGTAGGGAGCTATATATATATATTTGTCTGTGACCTAGGAGTTGTGTGTCTTTTGCCAGCATCCATGAAATACTAGCAGACTAACTTACCAGCTTCTAAGTAGAGTAAACTCTCAGACACCTCAGAGTTCTTTTTTTTAAATTTAATTTTTAAATTTTATTTAAATCCAAGTTAGTTAAAATATAGTATAATAATGATTTCAGGAGTAGAATTTAGTGATTCATCACTTAACATATGACACCCAGAGCTCATCCCAGCAAGTGCCCTCCTTAATGCCCATCACCCATTTAGCCCATCCCCTCACCCACCTCCCCTCCAGCAAGCCTCAGTTTCATCTGTGTATTTAAGACTCTCTTATGGTTTTCCTGTCTTTCTCTTTTTATCTTATTTTTCCTTCCCTTCCCCTATGTTCATCTGTTTTCTTTCTTAAATTCCACATATGAGTGAAGTCATATGATGTTTCTCTTTCTCTGGCTGACTTATTTCACTTAGCGTAATACCCTCCAGTTCCATCCACGTTGTCGCAAATGGCAAGATTTCATTCTTTTTGATCGCCGAGTAATATTCCATTGTATATATATGTACCATGTCTTCTTTATCCATTCATCAGCCAATGAGCATTTGAGACCCCCAGCAGTTCTTATGTAAGTAGCATGAGTCGTCAATGACCATTAAATATTTCATAAGTTGTGGACTAGCGAGAGGGAAGGAATGAATTAGTGCACAGAAAAGGACTTTCTTCTCTCACAATTAAAAAAAAACAAAATTAAAATTACAAAATTAAGATGAAATTAAATTAAAATTAAATTAAACAAACAGGGGCGCCTGGGTGGCGCAGTCGGTTAAGCGTCCGGCTTCAGCCAGGTCACGATCTCGCGGTCCGTGAGTTCGAGCCCCGCATCAGGCTCTGGGCTGATGGCTCAGAGCCCGGAGGCTGTTTCCGATTCTGTGTCTCCCTCTCTCTCTGCCCCTCCCCCGTTCATGCTCTGTTTCTCTCTGTCCCAAAAATAAATAAAAAACGTTGAAAAAAAAAATTAAAAAAAAAATCATGTCATCTGCAAACAGTGATAATTTTACTTCTTCCTTTCCAATTTGGATTCATTTTATTTCTTTATCTTGCTTAATTGCTTTGCCTAGAACGTTAAATACTATGTTGAATAGAAATGGTAAAAGCAGGCAACCTTGTTTAGTTAATGATCTAAAGGAAAAAGTTTTCATATTGTCTTTCCCCCCTTGAATGGTCTTAGCACTCTTATTGAAAATCAATTGACCTGGGGCGCCTGGGTGGCTCAGTCGGTTAAGCGTCCGACTTCGGCTCAAGTCACGATCTCGCGGTCCGGGAGTTCGAGCCCCGCGTCGGGCTCTGGGCTGATGGCTCAGAGCCTGGAGCCTGCTTCCGATTCTGTGTTTCCCTCTCTCTCTGCCCCTTCCCCGTTCATGCTGTGTCTCTCTCTGTCTCAAAAATAAATAAAAACGTTAAAAAAAAAATCAATTGACCATATAAGCAAGAGTTTTTTCCAGTATTATATTAGCTGTGTCTTTTTCTTTTCTTTTCTTTTCTTTTCTTTTCTTTTCTTTTCTTTTCTTTTCTTTTCTTTTCTCTTCTCTTCTCTTCTTTTCTTTTCTTTTTTTCTTTTCTTTTTTCTTTTATTCTCTTTTCTTTTATTCTCTTTTCTTTTCTTTTAGAGAGAGAAAGAGAGAGCATGAATGGGGGAGTGAGGTGGAAGGAGAGATAGAGAATCTTAAGTAGGCTCTACATTCAGTGCAGAGCTTGATGCAGGGCTCGATTCCATGACCCCGGTATCATGTCCTGAGCTGAAATCAAGAATTGGACATTCAACTGTTTGGGCCACCCAGGGTCCCCCTAGCTCTGTGTCCTTTAAAAAAATATATGGCCTTTATCATATTGAGAAAGTTTCCTTATATTCCTAGTATACTGAGTGTTTTTATCATGAAAGGTTTTTGAATTTTTGAATTTTTATATGTGTCAATTGAATAGATTATGTGGCTCCCCCCTCCATTCTGTTAATGCAGTGTGTTACATTGTTACGTTGCATTACATTGTTTTTCAGATGCTGAACCATTCTTTCTATTCTTATGGGAATAGGTTTCACTTGGTCATGGTGTATAATTCTTTTAATATACCACTGAATTTGGTTCGCTGATATTTTGTTGATGATTTTGGCATCAATATTCATAAGGGATATTGGTTTGAAGTTTTCATTGTTTGTGGTTTCTTTGGCTTTAGTGTGAGAGTAACACTGGCCTTGTGGAATGACCTAAGAAGTATTTCCTTCTCTTTAAGTTTTTGGAAGAGTTTGACAAGGATCGATGTTAATTCTTTTTAAAACGTTTGATAGAATTCACCAGCGAAGTAATTCTCAGCTTTTATTGTTGGGAGGTTTTTGATTACTGATTCTGTTTGCTTACTAGTTATAGGTCTGTTCAGATTTTCCGCTTCTTCAAGGGTTAATTTTGGTAGTTTTTGTGTGTCCATTTCATCGAGGTTATGCGATTTTTTTTTTTGGACACACAGCTGTTTAGCATAGTTTTGCAAAGCTGAAGCTCTGCATCCACTGAACAATGACCCTCATCCTGATCTTCCCCAACTCCTGGCACCCACCATTGTTTCTGTCTTTCTGGTTTTGATGAATGTAAATGCCTCATATAAATACAATCATGTGGGATTGGGTTTTGGGGACTCACTTATTCACTTAGTATAATGTCATCAAGGTTCACTCATGCTGTAGCATATACCAGAATTTTCTTGCTATGTTAAGGCTGAATAATATCCCATTGTATCTACGTAGCACATTTTGTTTATCCATTCATCCATTGATGAGCACTCGAGTTGCTTCCACCTTTTGGCTATAGCATGTTTTGAATCACCGTAACCTAACTTTGAGAACTATCTCTGTACTTGGGAGTTTTTGATCTCGGGCAATTTAATTTCCTTAAGTCTCATCTGTATAAGAGCATAATGATGGAACCTCCCCTGTAAAGTTATTGAATTAGATGATAAACTGTTTTTAAAACACTTAACATGGGGCATCAATAAACATTCATTACCTTCAGCAGGGTGGCACAGGAGAAAGAGTTGTCTTTAGAATCAAAGAGTCCTGTGTTTAAATCTCAGATGTTTTGCTATCTAGTTATATGACTTAGGGAAGCTGAGCTTCTGTTTCCTTATTTTAAAAATCAGAATAATAACATTCATTCTTTCATACAATAAATACTTATTGATACCTATTTAGTGCCAGGCATTGTTCTTTAAGATAGAATATAAGTGAACAAACAGAAATATAAATCTATGCCCTCATGGAGCTTACATTCTGTGGTGTGAGAACTGAAACAAATAATTCTCAATTCATGTGTTAAACAATGCTAGGAAATAGTGCTTTTTATCAAGACTAATAGTTCATTTACCAAGTCCTATGAGACCCCATTTTGCTTTTTTCAGTAGGGCCATCTGGTCCTCAGCCATTTGGTCCAAGCCAATTGTCATAAATTGTCCACTTTTAGCCAGTTCACCACCTTTGCAAGATCGTATTTGACATCACTTAGCCCAGGCCCTAAACCCTCATAAATACTCTGCTCTAACTTTTCTTTTTTCTTTTATTTTAGAGAAAGGGAGAGGAGTGCATGAGTGAGAGAGAGAAGGAGAGAGAGACAGACAGACAGACAGAGACAGAATCTCAAGCAGCCTCCACACTCAGCACAGAGTCTGATGTGACTCTGTGTATACACACACACACACACACACACACACACACACACACACCTTGTACACAATTCGCAGTAAATATCAGGTCATTAGGTTCCATCCCTTTGGCAAACTAATTGGAATTCAGGAAATAGAAACTGGCGCTGTAATTAAGTTCTGCTCATCACCTTTAGGTACCATTAGGTACCATTAGGTAGCCAGAGGGTGAGAGAGTGGTATTACACACAGCCTATCTACTATTTTTCTGAATTTTAGTGGCTGCACACCCAATCGCACAATGTTAGATCTTCAAGCAGACATTGGCCGGGAGTCCAGGGCCCCATAGATATCCATACGTCCAGTAGGAAACTTTCAGGGAAAAGTGCCGAGTCATGGGTTTGTTTCCTTCTGAGTCTGTGTGGTTCTTATCATGTTCAGGAAACATTAGCACACCCAGCTATTAATAATGGTGATGAAATGAATTTTCTGACTAGATCTGGGGTGGAGGTAAGGGTCACCTGCCCGGCTAAACTACACTTCTATCTGTTCAGGAAGGAAGGGACCTATCTGAAGGCACGCTGTGAAGATAGGAATGTCCATTCTGAGAACCCTCCGCTTCACGCAATAGGGCAACCTGAGCCTCCTAGAGGTCACGGTTGGGCGGGAGATATGGATGTTGTCATTGGCAGATTTTCTCAGCCATTTCCAAAATCCCTTAGTAGGCAAAGAGTCCAGATAAAGACACAGCATGTAAGGCCTTACAAAGAGTGGGATGAGAGTCCTTGCCATACTGCAGGAGGAAGTATTTGTTTCAATTAATAGAAGACCGTGCTTGCACCCTTAAAATGGATGAAATATTTCCCCTGGGAGACGTGCTCTGATTCGTTATTCGCTTCCCCCCCTTTTTTGTTAAAGCATGAGATTTCACAGATGAGAGCCCATTCTTTCCTGTACCCCTTCTCCTGCTATCCCTACGTCCCCTCAATGGGCTTAACCAGTTCTGATAAGCAGGAATGGTGTCAGATCATCATTTCTGTGTGCTGCCTAGAACCTTCCAGAATTTATGGTTATCAGAGTGAATCACGAGAGAGACTCTGACTCTATTTTTTCTCTCAGAAGGCGAAGGACGGTTGTGGCCATGCCCCTCAGTGAATAGGCCATCTTATGCAATCACCTGCGTTGCTGGGTGCAGAAGCTCATTCTTCTACCCACAAACTGACTGGAAAACTTACCTCAGGTGATGGAATATATACTATGCTCCCATTGCCCAACAAATCAAGACCTGACAGAAGGGAAAGTTCAGTTCAACTATTTTTGTTTCCTTCCCTTTATCGAATTCATACCCGAGAAGTTTTCACAACAGATTTTAATTTCCAACACTTAAATCAGGTTGATGATTAACTCAAGGAACCGGGGGAGAATTTCCGTCACAATGTGTTACCACAAATAGAGTTGTCGAGCTTGCTAAAGCAATACCCTTGCAAAAGTCAGCCAACAGCTGCCACTGCCGCTCTCACTGGGGTAGCCACGGGCCACGCATGGCTCTTTAAACTTAACCCACCATGAGTTTATACTAAAAACCCCCTTCCTCAGTCACACTAGTCACATTTCATGTGCTCAGTAGCTACATGTGGTTTGTAGCTACTGTATCGGGCAGACAGGTACAGAACATTTCTATTGTTCTGGAAAGTTGTCTGGGACCGCGCTGGCCTACAGGTTCAGTTTCATCATCTGAGAAGGGGGTAGCAGCTCAGGTCCCAGAGGAGATAGTGCACGGAAACGCTGTTCCTTGTGAAGTGCAACACAAACTGTGCCACTGACCCTGACTTGTAACTTGGATGGACGCAGAGTGGAATCCAGATTTCCTAAAGCAAAGTGTTGTGAAATAATCTGACTCCCTAGCGTATGTGTCTGAGAGTTTCACAAGTCTGCCCTGTTTCTCCCTTTATAATCAGCAGTGCCGGCATTCACCCTTCCTGGGCAGAAAGAGACATAAGCCCTGTCCACTCTGACCCCTGGTTTCCCAGGTGCTCCTCAGTCGGCAGCTCCCTCCCCCTGCACAAGCTCTAGGACTTCGGTACCCCCACCCTCAGCCCCGTGTTCTGAAGCAGCAGGATGCCTGCGGGAGAGCAGAGAACTATCCTTCCCCCAACTCCGCGTTCACGCAGAGACCCTAGAAGCCTGTGCTTCCAAGGGCTCGAGAATTTATATGGCAGAGAAGGAGAGGAGCATATACTTGAAACGGGACGAGGCTGGCTCTCACCTCTGTCACTGCTTAACTCTGTGACTTTGGCGAGTAGGTGACCTTCCTTGAAGCAGGGTTTTTGTTTTTGATTTCTTTAATCTGTGTGAATGGGGACAAGGCACTCACTTTGCGGAATTGTGGCAAGAGTGCCCGGGGAACACTGTGCTTGGCACATAATGGAGGCTATGAATAGCGATGGATGTACTTACTCAAGACCCGATCTCAGTTCTGGTCGGGGGGGGGGGGCCGGGGGTGAGGAATGGTGCTTTTTTTGTCTCTTGCAAAGCAATGGAAGGATCTCAGGTATTTCATTGTCCACATCTAGATCTGTCTAAACATCAGTGGGACGGGCCTAAACAGCTTCAAGTAAAAGTGCCAGCGACAATACGCATGTTGTACTAAATCCTGTTGGTTGTTCACCTAACAGCCATCCCTCCCCCACGCTTTCCCCCTTGATAGCAGAATCCAGATTTTGTTTCCATGCATGGTCTCCAGGGCTCCCTCTTCAGGTCCAGAGTGTTGAAGCTTTCACCAACAGGATGGGTTCAGGCTTTCAGGTTAGTATTTGTTTCACCAGTGACTGGTATAAGAAAGGTCATGTGACATCATTCTGATAAGGGGGACATAGGGGAAAGTGTGGGGGGCAGATCTAAGAAAGACTTTTCTGCCCTTAAAAATGAAAGAAAAACAAATGGAAACACTGGACTCTGTTTTTTCCATATTTCTAAAGGAACATGGAAGTGAAATACAGCCCCTGCAATTATAGACTGCTTCTAACAGAACTTCTACCATGAAAAATTAAAATAGAGGGTTGATAGCGAGGGAAAGCCTGGGATTATTAATACTGTGATAGATTCTACTTTTTCCTATTCTACATGTGGTGTATCATCCTTCTAGAAACTCTGACTTAGAAATTTGAGGGGCGCCTGGGTGGCTCAGTCGGTTGGGGGTCCGACTTCAGCTCAGGTCATGATCTCGCAGTCCGTGAGTTCAAGCCCCCCTGTTGGGCTCTGTGCTGACAACTTGGAGCCTGGAACCTGCCTCGGATTCTGTGTCTCCCTCTCTCTCTGCCCCTCCCACACTCATACTCTGTCTTTCTCTGTCTCAAAAATAAAGATAAACGTTAAAAAATTAAAAAAAAAAAAGAAATTTGATATGGCCAGAGCACCTGGGTGGCTCAGTGGATTAAAGTGTCTCACTCTTGGGGCGCCTAGGTGGCTCAGTTTGTTAAGCGTCCAACTTTGGCTTGGGTCATGATCTCGAGGTCTGTGGGTTCGAGCCCTGCGTCGGGCTCTGGGCTGACAGCTCGGAGCCTAGAGCTGCTTCGGATTCTGTGTCTCCCTCTCTCTCTGCCCCTCCCTACTCATGCTCTGTCTTTCTCTGTCTCAAAAATAAAGATAAACATTAAAAAACATATTTTTTTAAATAAAAAAAAAAAGAAATTTGATCTTGCCAGGGCGCCTGGGTGACTCAGTGGATTAAAGTGTCTGACTCTTGTTTCAGCTCAGGTCATGATCTCATGGTTTGTGAGATCAAGCCCTGCACTGGGCTCTATGCTGAGAGCAGGAAGCCTGCTTGGGATTCTTTCTTTCTCTGCGCTTGCTTGCGCGCTCTCTCTCAAAGTAAATAAATAAACTTTAGAAAAAAAGAAAGAAATTTGATATTGTCTTTGACTCTTTCCTCCTCATTTATCCCTTGTATCTGGAGAGTTGCCAAGCTCCGGTCATAACATCTTGGCTTCTCAGCTTCCCCAGGGCAAACAGGTTTTAGGGAAACACTGGCCTATACTGTCCAAGCAAATGAGATTGGTGTGCGACAGAAAGGCCACGTAATTTTTTTCTAATGGGAGCTGCGTCTTTTCAGGAGAGAAGCCTACCAGGGAAGCTAGATTGAGATCGAAAGGGCTCCGGATAGATGGATGGGAACAGAAGATCAAGGTGCCACTGCAGTGGCCGGACATCCTCGGTGCCCTACATGGGGCGGCCCCGCTCTTCCCCTGCAGGAGACTCACGGTCTGTCCTTTCCCTACGGCCCCCCCGCCAGCTGTCCTCTTGGCCCTTTTCATGATGGCAATAACAATGTAAAGATGTGAAGAGCCCTTAGTAGACTCTAGGCTTTCTTCTTGATTAGTCAGCATTTCTAATGATCTGAAAGGGTATTATCACTCTTCCGAAAATGCTCAACATCATGAAAGGCCGTGTTTCCTCCTAGCCTCCGTGGCAGGATCTCCTCCTGACTCACACGCCCGTCCAGCAGTCTTCCCAAAGGGCTACGGGGCAGGCAATGCACCTGTTAGCTGAGCTTCCTAGTGGAGTGGCCCCCAGAGGAGAAATATTGCAGCAGGGGATGAGGGACTTTCTGCTGGTGAAGGGGAGGGTTTGCACACACGTGAGGTCTGAAAAGCTGTCATTCCACCCCAGGCTCTTGTGTCCTCCTTCCCAGCTGTGCAACTTTCTGTGTTACTGCTTTTGCCTGAGCAGAGATTTCTCGGCATGAAATCTCACTGGGATGCTATAAGTGATTCCATCTTTGTACCAAAAAAAACCTTTGGCTCTTTCATTCAGATGAGAGAAGAAAGAAATGAGTGAGAGGAAAAAATATGTACTAAGGAGGGGAATAGAAAAGTCAGGAAAGAGAGCTTGCTGATGAAAAAGTGGAAAAGGAAGACAAAGGAAGTATTTGGTTAGAAGCTTAAAAAACAGGGAAGAAATAACCACAGACAACACTGTTAGCCAAAAAACTCATATAAAGATGGTTCACGAAATAGGGGTGGGGGGGGGGACAACAACCAGGGAGGAACAAAAGTGAAGAAAATAAAGGAATAAAGGAAGATTGACGAATGTCAACTTGACTACTTTTACTAGAATAATTTTTTTCCTAGTGCATTTCAAGGGTGACTTATTGCCTAATAACTAGTAAAAACTTCCGATATTACCAATATTGCCAAATAGCTTTCCTGCTCTTATAAATGGCAGTTGCCTCCTATGTTGTTCCTGACCCTTCTCATAGAACCTAGAATTTTAGAAATGAAAAGGGGCGTGGAGAATTTCTCACGTTTGATCATGTTAGAGGAAAGGAAACCGTCGTCTGAAGAAGGGACTTGCCCGGAGTTGTGTAGCTGGTACCATAGGAAAGCCAGGACTTGACCTTCCTTGAAGGGGGTCTGAGCTGGTTGGGTACCCACTGAGGCCTCTTTTCTTCTAGGGCTCCCAGTTCCTGTCCCCCTTCCTGTTAAAATTTATTTGGCCCATGGCTCAGTCTGATTGAGTCTGATGAATTCAAATTGGTACTAACAAACTACGAAACAAGTAACATTCTAACATGAATATCAATTAGTATTTAAAAATTGCTAAATAGGGTAATATGTTACAACGTCATAGCTAATATTTATAGAAATGTTACTCTCTGTTAAGTATTGCCGTCAATATTTTACATGTATTAACTCACTTTATCCTTAAGTGAGTAACAATATAACATGTTAATGCTGGAATTATTGACAACTTAGCTAACACTTATGGAAATTTTACAGTGTGCCAGGTATGGTGCTATTCTGGGTTGAATTGTGTCCCCGCAAATTTATCTTGAGGTAACCCACAGCACTTCAGAATGTGACCTTACTTGGAAATAAGGTCATTGCTGATATGATTAGTAAAGATGAAGTCGTTAGGTTAGATCTTAATTAGGTGTCTTTACAGAAGGGGGAAATTTGGACACAGAGGCAGACAGAAATATGGTGAAAGTGATGTAAAGACACACGGGGAAGGCAACCTTCTACATGACAAGGAGAGAGGACTGGAACAAGTCCTTCCCTCTTGGCTCTCAGAAGGAACTGACCCTGCCCACACCTTGACTATAGGCTTCTAGCCTCCATAACTGTGATAGGATATGATGAATTTCTCTTGTTTAATCTACCCAGGGTGTGATACTTGGTTACGCAGCCCAGGCAAACTAATACATGCCCTAAGCGTTTTGCAAACATTAACTCGTGTAATCCTTACCATTAAACCCAGGAGATACGGAAAATGGAGAGAAAAAAGTTAAATACCACTAGAAGGAAGAAGTCCACCTAATCCAGAATGTGGAACATTCCAAAAGATGAATGATAGGGCTATTCCGACAAAACAATGCTGTGGTTTAGAGAGAGAGAGAACTGTTGTAGAATACAAGGGGTTTAATGGGGGCACCTGGGTGGCTCAGTTGGTTGAGTGTCCAACTTCGGCTCAGGTCATGATCTCATGGTTCGTGGGTTCAAGCCCCACATTGGGCTCTATGCTGACAGCTCAGAGCCTGGAGCCTGCTTTAGATTCTGTGCCTCCCTCCCTCTCTGCCCCTCCCCTGCTCACATTCTGTCTCTCTCTGTCTCTCTCTGTCTCTCTGTCTCTCTCTCAAAAATAAATAAAAATGGGACGCCTGCGTGGCTCAGTCGGTTGAGCCTCCGACCTCGGCTCAGGTCATGATCTCACAGCTTGTGAGTTCGAGCCCCGCGTTGGGCTCTGTGCTGACAGCTCAGAGCCTGGAGCCTGCTTCAGATTCTGCGTCTCCCTCTCTCTCTGCCCCTCCCCTGCTCATGCTTTGTCTCACTCTGTTTCTCAAAAATAAATAAATGTAAAAAAAATAAAAAAAATAAAAATGTTAAAAAAAAAGAACACAAGTGGCTTAAGGTATATAATAACCACATTCAACATTTGGACCTTATTGGCCTTCTGAGTGAATCAACCAGCTGTGCAAATACATATTTGAGACAATCGAGGAAATTGGCTATGGACTAGGTATTAGATGACAAAGAATTCTTGTTAATTTTGCTAGGTGTGACAGTGGCATGGCAGCGATCTTAGAAAATGCATACCCCAATTAGTGAGAGATGGGTGAAAATGGCATGAGGTCTGGGGTTTGGTGTAAAGGAATTCAGGAACAAATGTTTGGGGCAGGTGACGTATACATGGCAGTACATTCTACCATTCCCTCTACTGTAAAAAATATGTTTGAAAATGTCCATAATAAAAATAAAAAAAAAAATCTAAAGTTTCTCCTATTGCTTTTTTACAAATGAAGAAACTGAGGCCAGGAGAAGTTTAGTAAACGCCTTGGAGGAGCAGAGCTGTGACCAGTCAGTCTGGTTACAGAGTGTGATTCCAAACACGGATGTAATAATATTAGTGTTTAATGAGAACGTGATGATCCTTTCCTATTCATTCTATTCCGGGCCTCTGAGATTGGCATCCCCGGCTGGGTGCATCCTCATCGGGTACATGGGTACAAGTCATCCCCGCTACAGAGGTGGAAGCGAAAGTCAGAGGTGATTTGTGTAAGGTCACATATTCACTAGAGAATGTCGAAACCAAGAGTGGAATCCAGATTTCTTGACTTCTCATCAAATGCAAACACCAGCTCCCATGGCCGAAACCCTTCACATTTCAGAGGAAAGACGTAGGGCTGGGACCTCTGCACAGGGTTCCCCACGGACAGTCTCCTCTTGCTCGGCTCACACACGGCCTCAGATGTCCAAAACAACGCAGAGAATGACCACCGCTCAATCTCTGCCCACGTTGGTAGCTTACCGGCGTAGCAAACGCTGTGCGAATGCTAGCCTCTTCTATTTACGTCGTATCGTTTACTGGTTGGTGAGACAAGAAAAATGTGGTTCGGGGGCCCTCATCAAAGGCAATTTTGAGGGCAAAATGGGACATCGGGGGTTCTTACAATGTCATCAGGTTTCCACTCACAAAATGTCAACGGCTTGAGATAAAAGTCAGGGCATAGGTGGGATACACACTCAGGCCATTCCTGGGAGGCGGCTGTGCCTTCCTGACCTGTCTCTTGGCAGTTGGATAGTGGATGGTACACTTTTAGCCCGTGCTTCTCAGAAGCGGCCTGCATTATCCATTAGGGCCTGTCCATCCAGTTCAAGTTCACAGTGATAAATCTCATAGCCTCCAAGGGTCCTCACAAAGGTGGGTGTGGTGTGCTGATAGCATGCATGATTAAGTGCTTTCCTGTGTCAAATATAGCTGTAATATACTACAAACAGGCAGTTGAGTTTTATACAAACTGATCTGGCCGCTATCAGCTGCTCTGACATTTTATACTAATACTTAAAATAAATCTAGAAACAGGAAAGAAAGTACAGAATTATTGTTTTAAGCAGCCTATGCGAGCTTATCTTCAAAGTGACAGAGGTTCTATTGTATTTAGAGAAACTGCTCACTCCACTGGCATAAAGGTTAGCAGCGGGACCGCCACCACCACCGAGAGCGAGTTTCCCACGTGAGCGCTTGCCCTGTAGCACAACGCTCGCCCCTGGCCAAGGGCTCTGTCCGGTTTTCGTTTTCTTCTTGCACACCCGAAGACCTTACAGTGCACCTGAAAACACCAGATACTTGTTAGAAGTCATTTAGAATTTCTCCTGAAGACAGACCAAGCCATGATACATGGTGGTGAGGGTACATTCAAAGTCTGAAAGCATTTCCCCTTTTAAATTATTGGTCTTGACCTCTGTGTGTGGTGTCTTTCTTTGCATGTGTGTGTCTCATAGCTGACAAGAAAAGGAAGCTTGTGCCATTTTCTTTCTGGAATGAGAATCTGAGAGAGAAGTGCCCCCAAGGAAATAGAGACCTAGTTTTTGACAGAGAACATAGAAATCATCTGGCTCATCTAGGGATTCTCAGTTCTGGCAATGCATGAGAATCCGTTGGGGAGCCTTAAAAACTATTGATGCTGAGGACCCATTTACCAGAGTCCAATTCCACAGTTTTGGAAATTTCTAGGGGCATTGATATGTTTAAAACTCTGTATTAGGTGATTCCAATGGGCAGAAGTGTAGAAAAACCATTTCTTTATTCCAATGACTCAGTATACACAAGTGGCATCTGAGGGTCAGAAAGGAGGGGCCACTGGGGTCTCACAGAACGTGTGAGGGCTTTGCCAGGTCAGGACCAAATGCTCCACTCAGCAGTCTTTATTAGACATTAAAATTTATTGGTACCCTGGGGTGCCTGGGTGGCTGAGTCGGATAAGTGTCCGACTTCAGCTCAGGTCATGATCTCGTGGTCCATGAGCTGGAGCCCCGCGTCGGGCTCTGTGCTGACGGCTCAGAGCCTGGAACCTGCTTCGGATTCTGTGTCTCCCTCTCTCTCTGCTCCTCCCTCACCCGCACTCTGTCTCTCTTTCAAAAATAAATAAACGTTAAAAAAAAAAGAAATGTAAAATTTATTGGTACCCTGAAATAAATCTACAAATGGATTGAATGCTAAATACTGACTTAAATTTGCAATTGTGGGGGTGAGTCTCTTGCTCATAGTTTTAGTTCATAAATCAAATTACCTTTTTTCTATAGACATAATCAAAGGATTTCTTGTTATTTTGTCATTTCTGGAAACTCCTTTACTTCTTGGTTCCTCCTTCCTCTGTCAAAATGACTTCGCTTAGTTTTGAGTTATGAGAGATTTTAGAAGACTTATGCTCCATTTTCACTTTGTAAAGTTGAATCAATAATGAAAAATAACATGGCAGAGGTAGCACAGAGAGTAACTGAATTAGGTTGGGTGGCTGCACTGAGTATTACTTCTGATTTTATTTGTAAGAATAAGAAAGCTTGTTATTCTTCCTGTGCTAATATCTTCATTTTTGGTGAACATTTTCAAGATTTTCTACCAAGCATATAATATGTACTATATATGATTATGGAGGTTATACCTCCAGGATTTTTTGGGATAGTCCTATTTTATATTTATATCAAATCTTTATATTCAAATAGAAAGTAAAGAGGGCCTAGGAATTTCAATATTTTGGTATCCAAATGATGTCTCTGAGATTATACTTGAAGTGTTATATGAAATCATGTGTTCCAATTTTGGTTTGGAGAAGATGGTCACTTTAGAGATTCTTCCATGATGCTGATGGAACCTGTTCAGGGCCCTAAGACATAGGTGTGGGTCACTGCTGGCCTGTAGATAATAACTTCTGCTCTTCGGATCTGCCTATCTATCCCGTTGGGAGCAAGTGACTCCTGTGGCCAGTATGACAGCACACTGCAGAGACCCAAAATCTGGCCTCATATGCATGTCTCAGTTAGCACATCTTAAAAACAATAGTGGGAGAAGTTCATGAGGCTGCTTTGGACCGTCATGAGCCACTCTTCATTCTTCATCCCCTTTGGTTGTGTCGCTGTCTCCATCCCTGATTCTTCCCATATCACTTCTTCGACCATCTCAACCCCACCTTCTCTGTGCTCTAGAGACTTACTGTATATGGAATTAGGCCTGGCCAGACACCACCATCTCCTGTCTGGCTATGACAGCAGTCTCTTCATGGTCTTCCCATTTCACTGTTGTCTTCCCATTCCTTATGCACTATCAGTAGCATCTGGTCACAGTCCTCCCATCATTAGCAAACAGAAAATTCATGAAAGGCCTCACTACCTCCTTTACTTCCTTTTCAGTGCCAGCCCTCAGGCTCACTCCTGGCCTTTCTTTGGGCTCACTCTCTGCACTCCAGGATACGCGTTCTCAAATGTGGATGCACATAAGATCACCACCAATGTCTGCTGTTTAACCCTGGAGGTCCTATTCATTAATCTGTGGTGCCACATGAGCATGGGATCCTCCCTAAGCTCCCCAGGTGATTCTAATGGGCAGCCACGTTGGAGAACCTTGCTCAGTGTTTGTCAGCTACTTGCATGTTGGCTCCTCTCCGGGTCTTTGCTTCCTTGGCCTGAATGTCCTCTCCCACCCACTTCTTTTGGAAATTTGTCCATCGCTTACTCACAAGCGGAGGCTATCAGAGAGTTCAGTGTTAGCTGCAGGGCAAGGCAGCCGACGGGAAATTCAAGGGAGAGTCCACACTTAGAGGGCCAGCAAGTCATAACTTTGTAAGAATATAAGAGGAAAGACGTTAGGTGGAGAAGGGCCCTCCCTCATGGAAAATGGCCTTTGTCTTTTAATTCTGCCTGGCTGTGGTTCCAGACCACGTTCTCTAATACAAAGTAAGATTGGAAATGAGATACTTTGGAGAGCCTGGAGGCTGTTCCGTTCTTGAACTTCTATGTCCTCTGTGAATTCTTTGCACAGCCTGCGTGCTTACACTCAATGTTCCCCCACCTCTACGGATTACAGAAGGGCAGGGTGCTCAGGTCTCCAGGTCTGAAGTGCTAGTGGTGGTGGGAGGAGTAGAGACAACCTGAGGTTGTTAACACGTCTTCAGGAATTGACCTATTACAGTGATCACCCCCCAAAGGTAGGAATACCGATGGGCTTTGATCTTTCCATTCTACTTGTACAAGTAACAGTCAGTGGATTAAAGGAGCTTGAAACTGATCACTGCCCTCAACCATCTAAATATATTTCATATTTTCCCTTCCCCCACAAGCATCTTTGACATTGTCTTCTGATTTGTGCAAGAACTTACAGATCCTACTTTAGAGGTCTATAAAGGACATTTAAACAAAAACCCAAGTGCATGTCAATAAAGGAAACTTGTAGGTCAGTCCCAGCCCCAATCTTATATAACACGCTGATTCCTATATGTAATCCTTGGTGTTCACAGAGGACACATGCCATTCAAATTGCTGTGAATTATTTTTTTTTTATTTTGAAGTTTATTTATTTTGAGAGAGAGAGGGAGAGGGAGAGAGCGTGTGTGTGCACGCGCGTGCGCGCACGCGCGCGCACACACACACACACACACACACACACACACAAGTCGGGGAGAGTCAGAGAGGAGAGACAGAATCCAAAGTAGGCTCTACATCATCAGCGCAGAGCCTGATGCGGGGCTTGAACTCACCAACTGTGAGATCATGACCTGAGCGAAAATCAAGAGGGGGATGCTTAACCGACTGTACCGCCAGGCACCCCCAAATTGCTGTCAATTTTACATGCCGTGAATAATAGCAAAGAACATGAAACCTGGATTCATTCCAATCCCAGCTCCACTATTTACCAGGGTGTAACCCCAAGCACATTCCCAACCTCTCTGTACTGCCAGTGTCCTCACCTCAAATATGGATGCAAAAATATCCAGAGGTCGGTGTGAGGTTTAACACGGTGATTCTTTGTGAAGAGCTTACCTGGCACTTGGTAATAAATGTTAATTTAATAAATGTAACTTCAAAAAAATGATTAGGATTTAGTTTTTTTTTTTTTTTCTGATAGTTTTCCTCTTGGCATTAATAGTACCATTCTCTTTAAATAGGTTAGGCCACGGGTGGCTGGGTGGCTCAGTCGGTTGAGTGTCTGACTTTGGCTGGGGTCATGATCTTAGAGTTTGTGGGTTCAAACCCCATGATAGGCTCTCTGCTGTCAGTGCAGAGCCTGATTCAGATCCTCTGTCCCCCCCCTCTGCCCCTCCCCTGTTCTCTCTCCCTCTCTCTCTCTGCCCCTTGCTATGCCCCCCATCAAAAATAAACATTAAAACAAACAAACAAATAAATAAATAGGTTAGACTAACCAATTCCCGTAGTTAAAGATGGCATAAGAAAGAAAGATGTCCTGTCCAAGTTCAGGTCCCACTGTCACTACAGACTCTGTGTTTGGCCAATACAACCTTCAGAACATTCATTTGCAACGTAGAAGTGACATCACAGGTCCCATTCCTCATTAAAAGGCAAATTTCAAGCTACAGAGCTGTCCAGTGACTCTGAGTCGCAGAGGTGGCTTAGCAGCAGAGCTGTGATGAGCTTTTCAGGTTTTCACAGGACACTAGGCTTCCAAACTGCATTGGGCATGACTTTCCTGATCACATCAGAGCAGTGCTAATTTATCCCATCTTGTCATTTCTGTCTGACAGTACTTACATTAACTGGATGTCAGAAGCATGGATCACTTCTGAAAGGACAAATTTGTGACAAAAATATAGGAGAACTTTGTCATCAGGACACCTTTGCTGTTCTGCATCTTTAAAAAATTTTTTGTGGGCGCCTGGGTGGCTCAGTCGGTTAAGCGTCCGACTTCAGCTTAGGTCACGATCTCGCGGTCCGTGAGTTCGAGCCCTGTGTCGGGCTCTGGGCTGATGGCCAGAGCCTGGAGCCTACTTCCGATGCTGTGTCTCCCTCTCTCTCTGTCCCTCCCCTGTTCATGCTCTGTCTCTCTCTGTCTCAAAAATAAATAAACGTTAAAAAAAATTCATTAAAAAAAATTTTTTTTATTAATGTTTATTTTTGAGGAAGAGAGAGACAGAATGTGAGCGGGGGAGGAGCAGAGAGAGAGGGAGACACAGAATCTGAAGCAGGCTTCAGGCTCTGAGCTGTCAGCCCAGAGCCTGACACGGGGCTCGAACCCACGAACTGTGAAATCACGACCTGTGCTGAAGTCAAACGTGAGCCACCCAGGTGCCCCTGCTGTTCTGCATTTTAATAGCTGCCCCTGAACTTGAATGTAACTTGCAAAGGTTAAAGCATGAGGACTGGGAGTGTAAGGACAGGACTCGATGTGGTGGGGATGAAGGTATTGCATAGTTATTTCCGAAGACTGGCCCTGCAAGTCTGTAGGACTTAACCAGACAGATATCCCCGATTGTCACTTGAAAGGAGAAAGAGTGAGCTTTTTCATCTTGTAGATGCAGGTATGGCGGATATGGTATGCCTCTCTTTATTGTTGACGGAGAGGGTAAAGGGGCTTGTAATGAAATCAGCACTAAGCAAGCAGCGTGGTCAGAGCTGGATAACACCTAGAACCAGTAGAAAAGCATTTCCACAAAAAGAAAAGAATTCATCAAGAGAAAGAATTGGGTAACTTCAAGATATTTAATGTTATTTCCTCCTCTGCCTCTCACCCCCAGCTCTTCTTTTCTTTAATTAACTCACAACTCGGAAGTGCTGGATGATGACCAAGAACATAACAAAACGGGGCCACTCATCTGTGTGTGTGTGTGTGTGTGTGTGTGTGTGTGTGTGTGTGTGTTAGCACAATTTCACACCAGGGTAGGTCTTAATGCCACTCGTCTGTAATCACATCATCACAATGACAGCTTCCTAGAATGTGGAATCTTTGGGTCTAGCAACCATGAGCCTCCTGTGTAATCCAGATCTCACCAGTGAGGCGAAAATAGCTTAGGTGATCACACTAAATAAACCAGGTCCCTCAGTCCGAATTTTACTAAATGCCTTTGAGGTGAATCTGTCGCAGGCTCCACAAGCACAAGGGAGGGGCATGGGTGGTGCCTAGATGACATTGTTCGGAGATAGACCTTGATTAGATGGCCCCTAGCATGGGGGGTTCAATCTGCCCGGGTTTAGAGGATTGCTCTGCTGGGACACCACCTGTAGAGCCAGGACAATGCTTCATAAAGCTTAGACCCGCAGCCTTAAACTGGACAGAACCTAAACAGATAACCTTTGGGAAGATCCTTAACCTGAGTCCCTCAGTACCTGCAAGGAAGTCACTGTAAGATTAGAAAATGTAATTACATCTGATAAAGTGATTGCCGAGCCATTGTTTGCAGAGGAGGCTTTATCAGCCCTATTGTGTGAAGGTTAATGGAGACCTGGGTCTCCGGCCACTGGTCTCTCACCTCCAACAGAAAGAAATCTGATTATATTAGAAGGTTGAGAAAGTAGCTCAACAGTCCTTAGAGTTCCAATCCTTTACAGTTCACTCCATTTAGTATAAGCTAGCCGTGGAATCGCACAAATCTGAACCCACGTTACTGTGAGATCTATCCGGGGACATGAGATCCAGGAGACTGGCCGTAGTTTCGCGGGTGCCCCGCTGTGGCCTTCCCTACCTGAGCACAGGCTTGCAGAGTCCTGACTTCATTACATTCCAGTTCTGTGAGGCAGGAAGACCCTTAAAAGACAGACACTCACTTATTTTGTATTCCCAGAGCGTAGCACAGATTTTGTGTTAGGAGTCAGTCCCCACATGATTGCAGACCTGAATCAAACATGCTTAGAGAAATCTTGGGTTTTCCCATTGGTGAATATTGGAGAGGTTGGTGAGGGTTGAGCGGACCAGAGGAATCCACGAGGACTTCTCCTTCTCCCCACCCCCTGCTCCTATGGATGGCTTGACTATTTACTAAGCTGTGGGGGGAGGAAAGGGTGGCTAGGGGCAGAAGCAGGAGACAAACTCCCCATACGGAAGGATATTGTTTACTCCATTTTTTAATTGGATGGGATAATCTAATCCAAATTCCTCATTTCATAGACAGGGAAACAGCTCTAATGAGTCATATACCAGAATTATAGTTGAACTTATTATTTTTCTGCTATATCATGACCAAGGTTCCATGTGACATTCAGTCACCCATACCACCTAAGTATTCACTGAGGCTGTGAAGGGAATGCAGTGCTTACCTAGATAGCATACATATTTCTATGTGCTTACAATCAGATAGGAAAAAGGATTTCAGTGAATGAGGGGATTTGGGATAGATCTAAAGAATTGGACCCCAGAGAATCTTAAAAATACAGAATATTCTAGACACATAAAAAAGAGACATTTTAAGTTAAGAAGATCATAATACGACTTCGAAAATGTCACCCAAGTCTTGTTTATCCAAATTAAGTTTGATCAGAAATCCCTTTCATGAGGGCGTCTGGGCAGCTCAGTTGGTTGAGGGACCAACTCTTGATTTCAGCTCAGGTCATGACCCCAGGGTTGTGGGATCCAGTCCTGAGTCAGGCTGTGTGCTGAGCATGGAGCCTGCTTGAGATCCTCTATCCCTCTCTCTCTATCCCCTCCCCCAATCACGCTCTCTCTAAAATAAAAACAAAAGTAATTTAAAAGAAATCTCTTTCACAAATTTGGTGCCAAAGGCGAACAAGGAAACCCCCGCCCTTCCCAAAGCCGAAAACAACGCAAAGGCTTTGAAGGCTGAGACAGTGGTGCTGAGAGGCATCCACAGTCACAAAAAAAGATCTGCACGTCACCTACCTTCCGAAAGGCCCAAGACACTGCATCTCTGAAGGCAGCCCAAATACCCTGGGAAGAGTGCCCCCAGGAGAAACAAGCTTGACCACTATGCCATCATCCAGTTCCCCCTGACCACTGAGTCAGCCATGAAGAAAAACAGAAGACAACAACACGTTTGTGTTCGTTGTGGATGTCAAGGCCAACACGCACCAGATCAAATAGGCTGTGAAGAAACTCTATGACATTGACATGGCCAAGGTCAACACCCTGATCAGGCCCAATAGAGAGAAGGAGGCATATATTCGACTGGGTCCTGACTATGATACTTTGGATGTTGCCAACAAAATTTGGATCACCTAAACTGAGTCCAGCCAGCTCAATCTAAATCTAAATTTTCCACACACACACACACACACACACACACACACACAAATTAAATTTGATCAAATGGTCCTAACCAGAGAGATATGTACTCTGGTTTGCACTTCACCTCCTTTTACCCATTTCCACCTTTTCCACAGAGCTGAGTCCTAATAGGCCCCCACAAGATCTGAATGGGTATCAGCTGGTCTCCCATCACCCCAAACCCCCATGGAGGAAAGGAAGAAATACAGCTTCAGCAAATGGGGAACACAGTTCTCACCTCTCAACTAGTCAGTGTATAAAAGGAGGGATTGTTAAGAAGAGATACACTTGTTACTAGTAGATCCTGGAAGAAGCATCCCAAGTCCCATCCTTCCCTAAATGTTTGCTATCAACACAAAATACAAATGACTTACTTTTACACAGCACTTTCACCTGTCTCTTTGCTGCTCAACGATGTCCTGGTGAGGAAGACATGACAGCTCCACCCTCATTTCATAGGTGAAGGAAGGGATACAACAGAGAGGTTGAGCAGTCAGCCCATGGTCACCCCAGAAAGGGAAGTGTTAGGGCTGGGATGCTTTTCTTCCAATTACACTTCACTGGCTCCCTGACCAAGTACAGAAATACATTTCTGCAACTCATCCCTTTTCAAAGGAATCAGCCCGGAGACCCAAGACCCCACCTCTTCTTTCTGTGAAGGTCCAAGTCCAGCAGGCATTCTTGTCTTTGGTCTTGTATCAAGGTCAGCCTGGACCAAGATCCTCTGACTCAGATAGGGAGGAAAGAGCAGGAGGGCACAACCACAGAGCACACTGGCAAGGACAACATTTCCCTTCTTGGAAATATTCGGGTTTTCATTGCTTTGCTTCTGGCGGAAACCATCAACAGGCAATGTAAAACCTCCCGTAAGAAGTCAGCATCCATCTAGGTGATGAGGTATGAAGTAGATGATTTCCAGGCAACTTTCTGTGATCCCAGCGCCTTAGGAACCATTTCCAGGTGGCTGGTTCTCCAGTCCTTGTGCGGTCGGTGGCAATACAAAGATGTCATGTGACCCGGAATTTTGTGTGCAGCTAGAGTGTTTGGTAGCCATCCAGTTGTTGTTTTCGTCCTGAGATTTTAAAATCCACCTAGCATTAATGCCCATTCCAGGCTTATCTAAAGCAAAAACCATTTATTGCAATTGAAGTTGGTCTTTAAATTCCTTTTAAAATGAAAAATACCAAATCATCCATTGATTTGCATAAAACCTATAAGAGCATCTTCCACCTGTGTGAGACATTCTTCATAATTACAAAGGTGGCTTTGCAGACAAGCAGGAGGCCCCAGGTTGGCAATGCCAGGCATAGTTTTTCCATGTTATCTCCCTGGAAATATGTGCTACAGTCTTTACACTTAATAAAAAGTAGAGCCAAGACGCGAAAGAATTTTAGTTCCCTCAAACCAGATCAAGGAGACTGTAAACCATCTTTACTTACATGGCCGGTGGGGTGACAGCCCAGGCAGAGAGAGCAGAACCATCCTCAGGGGTACAGTCCCGGGGACTGAAAATGAAGGGAAAACTGGGATTTAAGCAGCTTGTCTTTGCATTTGCCACAATGGGACATTGTTAGGTCTGGGCTCCATGAAACAATAGACTTCGATAGGACATAATACCCATTTAGGACAGGTTTACATCCTACCCCCTCAAGCACGCTGAGCTCCCTTTCAGTTTGCTCTTGCTGCACACAATGTATGTGTAACAGATTATTTGACCTAACTCTCCTCCTGTTCTCCCTCCCCCATCTCTTCCCTTCTGTGCTGGATTTCCAGTAAGTCCATGGTGGTTTCCATCTCTTGAAACAGTGGATGATTTTTCATGAGACTCCGCTGCTGAAACACACAACTTTCCCCAGTCATTTAAATGGATGGGTGCATTGCCTGAATGGATTCTAAGGGCTGGTCTGTCTGAATGAGTTTATACCCCAATTTCTCCAAGTATGAATTTAACCCCCAGATTCTTGGCTGCATTAGATGAAGAATCTACAATTTGTTAACAAAGGGTTATTCTCATTTTTATGTGGAAATGCGTTGTGAATATAAAACATCAGGGTCATCATAATGTTTCCAAAGATTATAATCTAGTAAAGAGAAAAATGAAAAGGAATAAAATTATGTTCATAAAGAGATTTATCATAGCATAAACCTGAATATGGTATATAAAACTTTTATAAGATGGTCAATTCTGGAGCTATTTTATGGGATAATGTGAGAACCGTGCTGGTAAATGAAGAATGCCACGGACAAAAGTAGGAGTACACATAGTTTATTCCCAGATGGAAACTATGAGAAACTATCTGCATGTGGGCAAAGACTGCAAGATAATCACCAGAGAAACAAAAAATAGTTGTAGTAAGAAGGGGAATTATGACCCTACTATAAATTAAAAAAATTTTTTAAATGTTTATGTATTTAAAAAAAATTTTTTTTAACGTTTATTTATTTTTGAGACAGAGAGAGACAGAGCATGAACGGGGGAGGGTCAGAGAGAGAGGGAGACACGGAATCCGAAGCAGGCTCCAGGCTCTGAGCCATCAGCCCAGAGCCCTACGCGGGGCTCAAACTCACGGACCTCGAGATAGTGACCTGAGCCGAAGTCGGACGCTTAACCGACTGAGCCACCCAGGCGCCCCTCCCCTGTTTTGTTTCTTAAAGAAAATTATGACTCTTTAAAATCTCTATTTTTAACCTTGTAAATCCTTTTATTAATTATTTTATTAATTATTAATTATTTTATTAATTATTTAAAATCATTCCATGAGAATAGGGCAATTCCGGTGGGAATGACCATTTGTTCTCCAGGTCTGGAATATAGTTTATTGGACAGGCATCTTTTGCCTTGCTATTGCAAGTTACATTTGCCTGTGGCATATTCTTAGTGAGGGCCAGAACTGTGGGTCACACCCTGACTTCAAAGTCATCACCAAGGACTTCTGGAAAGCACAGTGAAGGGCCCTGGAACTAGGATTATTTTTCTTCTTCCTGTGAAGTTGTTATAAAGGGGAAAGGAGAAAATTAACGAGAGCCAGTCCATTCCAGATAATGTCTTACAAGCATTATCTCCCACCCGGTGAGTATTAGATGTTTGCTTTAGAGAGAGTTTCAGATGTTAATTAAATTCCTCAAGGTCACTTGGTGAGGAAATAAATAGGCTAAGAATTTGAGCCCAAGTCGAGGTTCCAGAGGTTGTATTCTTCCTGTCATATCACCAGGCTGCCCAGAGTATGTCTGCTAAGAGCAAATGGGGCACAACTCCGATAGACCAGAGAGGAAACTTTCACCACCATGTTCCCTGGCCGGTAGGGCAGTGCCAGGATGGGTAATAATCAAGGGTGCTGCTAGTCTAAGCTCTTTTCATATATTTAAATGTATATCATATACTCTTATTTGATCTCTATAACATAGCTCTCCCCATTTACAGTGGAAACCGAGGCAGAGAGAAGTGAGCAACTTGTGCTGGGTGACGTAAGTTGTAAGTGGTAAAGCCAACTTTTGCATGTCTGGTTCCAGAAGACCATAGGTGCTAGACAAAAATACCAGCAAAATGCATTTTCTGCTATTCTTGGATCTAAGGCAAATCAGAAAAGAAAGATATAATCAAGAAACATAAAGGAAAAAAAGAAAAAAAAAGACTTGTTAGTCTTTTAGCTCTGCCTCCCCAAAGAAGGTGTTAAAGGGTGGATTCTCCGAGGGAAGAGCCGGACTTATCAGGGAGATAAGCTAATTGTGGCTTTCCCGGTGACTGAAGCTTACCTAGCCCTGGCTCTCCTAGTAACTACTAGAAATGCACGGTTAACCCTCCCCCACCTCTTCCTTGGGAAAAACCAGTTCCCTTATTTCTATCCTTGTGAGGATCTTATACCTTTTAATTCTTTGTTTTACTTTTGAATGAAAAGAACTGGATGTCTGTGATGGAGGATGGCACGTGTTTTGCCTGCAACCCACAGTTGGAATACATTTGATTTATGAGCCAGTATATAAAACACACACACACACACACACACACACACACACACACACGCGCACACACACACCTGAAGCAGTTTCATGAAACATAATTTATTCTTATCCGCTCCAATATGTGTTCGACTGAAGGAATTCTGATTACGACTCTCCAGATTGACTGCAGGACTGGAGATTGGAAAACCCTGGTTAGGGACCCTAACTTCAGGCTCTCCCGGAGAATTTTGGAACTGTGCCCTCAAACACGCGTCTCTAGAATATCCTCTGTGCTTTCAGGTGTCCCAGCTATTATCCAGTTGGTTAAGGTGGACCCGACTCTGCCATGTTCTACCGTAACTGACATCTTTGCAATCAGGTTTGGGAACTGTGAGAGGCTGGCTTAGAAGCTTCTGCCGTTGCAGAGACTTCCTTTTTTCCTTTGTGTTTTTTTCTCCAGCAAATACTTGATGAATAACAGCTGGCCTTTGAGCGTGTTAACTATCGGGTGTGAAGGATCCTGGTGAAACCTTCTGCTGTTGGAGGATACAAGCCCGATGCTCAGGGAAATGGGGAAGTAAGGAGAGCGTGTGAAAACAAGAGCCCACACACGATATTAGCTGCACACTCACCCCTCTGAGGCCCGCTGCAAGGAAGGAAGGTGGAACCATCCTCCTGGGATGGAAATGGGAAGCATTTATTACATCAGCTAGTGCTTTTCCGACCCACAAGGGTACCGGTTGTCTCTCGTTGGCCTTGTCAGTAGAGAGCACGTGCTCCCTAAGGAAAAAGTCTCCCATTGTAGGAATACACGAAACGTTTGTTAAACAAAAAGTTGATTCGTTGACTGTGCAGATAGGAGTGTAAATAGTACTGAATGAGCAACACTGGTTAGCAAACTGTAAGACTTTTCTGCCTAAGCCATAAGCATGAGGAGAATTTTGGAGCTGGAACGTCCTTAAGATGGCCTGGTCCCAAGCCTGTGGTAGATACGAGGAAGCCCAAGTTCAGGGAGTAAGCTCTCCAAGGTCCCCTAGTGGGAAACCAGGGTGTTCTTTCCTTTACCAATGCTGTCTATACCCCCTGGATTTTCTACCTCTCCTGGTTCTGCACTTTAGCCCCCTGAGAACACAACATTGTCACACGATGAGTCCCAACTTCTGTTTAGAAGATATGGTTACATTGTTCTGGTATTTTTGAGAAAGGAGGAAAAGGAGAGTTGTGAAATTTGAGTAGGAGGAACATACCTGTACCCGTATTAAGTCAACTTAACAATATACCTTCCAGGCAGAATCAGTCATCTTTACTTCTGTGCTGTTACTGGGCAGAACATCCAGGTCTGTGGTCCACTGTTTGAGTTCAAACACACATAGACTGCAGCCTATAGGGCAAGAAACAGAGTATTCAGAATAAACAGAATATTTGGAGTGTTTATTTGGAATAACTAATTCCAGAAAACGCTTTCTCTCTCTCTCTATATATATATGTATATATGTACACACACACACACACACACACACACACACACACACACACTCATTCACTTATTCATCTGTTCATCACACAAATATGCTTTGTGCACTGGGAAGTAGAAACATGAAATGAAAAAATGACACATTTTCTTATTGAGAGCACAGTAGGTAAACAGGTGATTACAACATAGATAATAATCACCATGATGGAGGTAGGGGCACCCACATAGTGCTGTGGGATTTCACGGGGGAAATAACAAATTCTGTCTGGGAGAGTCATGGGCTTTTTAAAAAGTGACATTAAAACTTTGACGTAATTGTACAGAAAAGTCAAGAGACTACAAAATAACTGTTAGAGCGAAGAAGCAAATTTAAAGTTGTAGGATATAAATCAATACAAAAATGTATTTCTGTATACTAACAACAACAAAAGAAAAACAATGAAATTAAATTATACTCTACACTCCATACTTAGAACTAAAACAGCATTACAGAGAGAATGAGAATACTGATGCTTGAAAAGATAAACACATTTTTGATTGGAAGATTCAATTTTTTAACAAATGTTTATTTTATTTTCGAGAGAGAGAGGGAGCATGTGTGTGGGAGAGGGACAGGCAGAGAGGGGATCAGAAGTGGGTTCTGTGAGTCAGCAGAGAGCTCACTGTGGGGCTTGCACTCATGAACCGTGAGATCATGACCTGAGCTGAAGTCAGACACTTAGACTGACTGAGCCACCCAGACTGCCCTGCGTGGCAGTTCCTTACAAGATTAAACGTACACATAGCCCATGACACAGCAGTCCTAAGAACCAGAAAGACCTATGTCCACAAAAAGACTTGTAGAAAAAGTGTTCATAGAAGCTTCTTTCCCAATAACCTCAAAATGGAAACAACCCAAATGGCTGTCAACAAGAACAAGAATAAATAGTTTAATCATGGGGCGCCTGGGGTGGCTCAGTCGGTTGATTGTCTGACTTCGGCTCAGGTCATGATCTCGCGGTTTGTGAGTTTGAGCCCCGTGTCGGGCTCTGTGGTGACATCTTGGAGCCTGGAGCCTGCTTGGGATTCTGGGTCTCCCTCTCTCTCTGCCCCTCCCCCACTCACACTCTGTCTCTCTCTCCTTCAAAAATAAATAAACATTAAAAAAAAATAGTTTAATCATGTAATAGAATACCGGACAGCAGTGAAAAGAGATCAACATGAGTGTGTCTCATAAATATTACATTGAGCTAAAGAAGACAGATACAGGGGCACCTGGGTGGCTCAGTCGGTTAAGTGTCCCACTTCGGCTCAGGCCACAATCTCATGGTTTGTGAGTCTGAGCCCCGCATTGGGCTCTGTGCTGACAGTTGGGAGTCTGGAAACTGCTTCAGATTCTGTGTCTCCCTCTCTATCCCTCCCCGACTCATGCTCTTTCTCTCTCAAAAATAAATAAACATTTAAAAAAAGATACAAAGATAATGCATATTGTCTGATTTCATTTCTATAAAGTTCAAGAAGAGATAAAAGACTAACCAAAAGAGATTGAAATCAGCATAGTGGTTGCAGCGGGAACTTTCTGCATTGTTGAGAAATGATCCTTATCTTGATTTGGGTGTTGGTTACACAGAGTGTATATTTGCAAAACGCCTCATACTGTATGGTTAAAATCTGTTCATTTTGTTGTATGTAAATTAAAAGTAAATTGGGTTTTTGAGCACGAGTAGAGATTTTCATATTCAGAAGAGGGGAAGAGAATTCCAGGTAGAAGGAACTATTGAACGAAGATTGCTAAATGTGATTGACACTTTTTTTCTGGTCATGATGGTAACTATTGTGTTGTTGTATCACATGACTTATAGAATTGAAAAGAAGAGGGAAAAAGAAGGCAAATCAGTAGCATGTGATCAGTTCCTGAAGGACCATTTAGCAGGCTAAGAGGTGGATACTCGTATTCACCAGTAGGCAGAAGAGTAATACGGTCATAAAGTCTGGAAGGTTCGTGGAGTAGGATGAATGGCCTGAAGCAGAGGTTGGCATGCTTCTTCCATAAAGGACCAGACAGGAAATATCATAGGCTTAGGGTCAGGTAGTCTACTCCATTCTGCCTCCATAGTGTGAAAGCAGCCATAGGGGCTGGCTAAGGGGATGAGTGGCTATTCTGGTACAACTTTGTTTATGGACACTGAAATTGTTGATTTCACATAATTTTCATGCATCACAAAATATTACTCTTTATTGTTTTCAACCATTAGAAAATGCAAGGACCTTTCTTAGTTTGTAGTTCATCACTGCCATTGTCATCATATTAGAAAATGTTTCTTTGAGAACCCACGAGGGAACCAGAAGCTACTCGCCAAATCACTCCAGGCGATGATAATACCCACGATGTCCATTTCTTTTTTTTTTTTTTTTCAACGTTTATTTATTTTTGGGACAGAGAGAGACAGAGCATGAACAGGGGAGGGGCAGAGAGAGAGGAAGACACAGAATCGGAAACAGGCTCCAGGCTCTGAGCCATCAGCCCGGAGCCTGACGCGGGGCTCGAACTCACGGACCGCGAGATCGTGACCTGGCTGAAGTCGGACGCTTAACCGACTGCGCCACCCAGGCGCCCCATCACGATGTCCATTTCTTAAAGGAGATGCTGTGCCCAGAGAGGTGAAGGAACCCACTTCAGCAACGCTTTGGTGACAGAGCTGAACATGACCTACACACAGTTAGTGCTCTTGTCCAGTGGGCCATCAGACCTCATATAATGCTGATGAAAGACAAAAATGATCATGAATATGCTTTTTTTTTTTTTCTTTTGTGAGAGAGAGACGGCACATGCGGGTGGGGGAGGGGCAGAGGGAGAGGGAGAGAAAATCCCAAGCAGGCTCCATCCAGCATGGAGCCCGATGCAGGGCTCAGTCTCACAACCCTGAGATCATGACCTGAGCCTAAATTGAATCCAATGCTTAACCAAACTGAGCCATCTGGGTCCCCTGATCATGAATATGTTTAATGTCATGGATCTTTATGTGCCTACTCACAGAAATTTGGAAATAAAAAGCTAAAAGAACTAAGAATATGAAGAAAGTGGACAAAACCCTAATTACTGTGAGAGACCAACATATTTCTTTCCCTTCCTTCCTTCCTTCCTTCCTTCCTTCCTTCCTTCCTTCCTTCCTTCCTT